>NC_054371.1:87221227-87527765 GCF_017654675.1 Xenopus laevis | reverse complement strand
CTAAGGTCAGTTGGGCTTAGTAAAGTTATTTATACATGGATAGGAAACAGGGCTACAGGATCAGGTACAGAGGGTGGTTGTCAGTGGTACATTCTCTACTTCTGTATTGGGTCCACTTTATTAAACATAATAATGACTTTGTGAAGAGTATTTTAAGTAATGTATCAGTGTAAAAATTGTAATCCAGAGGTAAATCCGGATGTAAAAATATGTAATATGATATGGGGAGTGGTTAAGTTACTTTTTAGTATATTATAGAATACCTAATTCTAAGCAACTTTTTAATTGGCCTTCATTTCTTCTTTTTGATAGTTAACCTTACTCTTTCCAGCTTTCAAATGGGAGTCAGAGAGCGCAACTAAAAAACGAATGCTCTGCAAGACTACAAATGTACTGTGATTGCTACTTTTTATTATGACTATTCAGACAATCTCCTATGATTCTAAAAAGCCAAATAACTCAATACCACAAATTATACAAAATGAAAACCATTTGCATATTGTCTTATAATACACAAAAGCCATGAAATTATATCCTTATAAACGGTGAGTTCTGATGTCATCAGTTATAAACGGTGAGTTCTGATGTCATTTCTGTCACATGACTCATTGAAATTTGTGTATTATAATAAATAAAGTACCCCCAGTTGTAAAATATGAGGATATTAGAAGTTACCTCGGAGTTCCAT
This sequence comes from Xenopus laevis, assembly GCF_017654675.1. NCBI lineage: Eukaryota > Metazoa > Chordata > Amphibia > Anura > Pipidae > Xenopus > Xenopus laevis. Next base: position 87,527,077 of record NC_054371.1, on the reverse strand, counting down.
GACCTGTATAAAAACACTCGGCCTTCGGCCTCGTGTTTTTATATGGTCATGAAACTCCTCGGTAACTTATAATATCCCTATATTTTACAAAAGGGGGTACTTTATTCACTATATAATATCACTCTCTGCATTATACTAAATGCTAATGACCCCTTTAATAGGACCCTTAAGGCAAATCCATAATAGAGAAGGGCCTTGGAGTCCTTGTAGATAAACTTAAGGGGAGATATGATAACTAGGTCATTTATTCCAATTAGAAGAAAAAAGGTTCAATCATAATATTCAGAAAGGTTTTTTTTTTTTTACAATGAAAGCTGTGAAGTTGTGGAATTCTCTCCTTGAATCGGTTATACTGGCAGATACAGTAGATAGCTTCAAGAAGGTGATTGGTGTGATTGCCATCTTGGAGTCAGGAAAGGAATTTTCCCCTCTCTATGAGGCAAATTGGAAAAGCTTTCGAAGGTTTTTTTTTGCCTTTCTCTGGATCAACTAGCAGTAAGCTATACAGACATAAAAGATTGACGTGTCTTCTTTTAAACCTAAGTACTATGTAATAACCAGTGGCCTATCATCACTAAAGCTCAGCAGTCACACAGGGTCAGGTCCCAAGGACCCCCAGGTTTCCAGCAACTCTTCCCCATTCCCTCTAGGTTCCTGTATAGCCCTCCTGCTGCTAGACTGGTTAAATATGTTGTAACAGCTGTCATGGGAGTCTACAGATTCTTTTCCAGCTCACCTTCCTAACTCCTCTCAACAGCCTCAATCAAGATTGAGCTTGAAGCTTGAAATAGGGTGGTACTGTCAGTCTGGATTTTATATTTCAACTCCACTCTTAATTGTTGGAGGCCGGGCATAAACTGATTGAGTAAAAACTTTGGATTCAATATCCACTGCTAGGTCTCAAATGCCTGCCTTAATCAATTTATTGTATAGGTCTTGCAAGTCCACAGCAAACTGTTGAAGCATCTTATTCTCCCTCTGCACTAAATTGAAGAACCTAGTTCTTAGGTCTGTGACTACACCAAACCCTCCATACAACCCTTGTAAATGGGATTATCCGTATGGGACCTGCTATCAAGTTTGGGGTTTGCTAGATAAGGGATCTTTAAGTAATTTGGAGCTCAATACCTTAGGTCTACTAAAAATTGAATTAAACTAAAGAAATCCAATAGGATTGTTTTCCCTCCAGTGAGGATTAATTAAATCTTAGTTAGGATCAAGTACAAGGTACTGTTTTATTATTACAGAGAAAAAAAGTTTAAAAACTTTGAATTACTTTATTAAAATGGATTCTGTGGGAGATGATTTTCCCATAAATCTGAGTTTTCTGGATAAGGGGTTTCAGGATAACAGATCCCAGAGGTGTGGCATTTTGTGGGCATCGCCCTCCAGGGACCCCAGGGCCAGAATCGGTACTCAATGCAGACAGTACATATGCAGTCTTTCTACCAGTAAGCCACTGTCAAATTTACTCTTTAGGGCAGAGACAGATGAGAAGATTCGGGGAGATTTAGTCGCCTGATGAGGAAACTTCGGGCGACTTCGGAAAACTAAACTTTTCGAGTGCCATCCCACCGGCGATTTAAATTCTAGCAGGCGGGGAGGCAGTTCTGGGGACATTAGTTGCCCAAAGAAAAGGCGACTTGTGGCCAGGTGACTAATCTCCCCAAATCTTCTCGTCTGTCTCTGCCCTTACTGCTGCAACTGAGATTACACTTCCTGATCCTGCCATGCTGCTGACTGCACTAAAAGTAAAACTATAGAATATAAATACTTGTTTGCCTGTGCAGAATTCTTTGTTGAGTTACATGTTACAAGTTTTCAAACTCAATAACAGAACACTGGACTTCACTCCGTAGGGCAAATTTATTGCTTTCTAACTTGTAGGTGACTGTTCAAATCGAATTGCTGATTGGTTGATATGGGCAACATCACCGGTGATGTTTGTCTCCAGTGTTAATAAATATGCCTATGGGTGTGTAGTCTCTGGTTGGTCCCACGTGGTTTGGACACTGGCTTGTTGTCTACTTTGGTAGAGCTTGCTGTACCTAACCTAACTCACTGCCAGAATGTCCACTCTACTTCCTCTTCCTCCTAAATTATGCTCATACAATGAAAAACACACACACAAAGAGAAATTAAGAAAAGAAAAAGAGAGAGATAACAGAAAAAAGGCAGTGCTAAATTCACCCCTTTACCAGCTGGTTGGCCTGTCAGGCAGTAGCAAAAATAGTAGGGGTGCAACTGTGCTGGACCTGCACTGATGGGGCCCACTGGTGCCCCAGTAGGTCCACTGACATCATTGGAGGAGTTTTAATAAGCTGTCTTTCTTGACAAATAATGTGGGACCCAAGGAATATAGGTCTCTAAAAAAGGATTTAAATAAATTATGTTGTGCCATAGGCATCACATGTTTCCAGTTTGGAGGAATGGGGTTAGCACTTTACCAACTTACAACCAATGATAAAAACATCATAAATCATTGAATATGGGCATAAGTATTTTTAAATGACTATATTTAATAACCCCAGTCCTAATATTTAAAGTGACTATGGAGAGCTGGTATTGCAGGACCACCCACCTGTTTAATGATATAACCAGTCCTTTAAATTAGGTTCTGTATCATCATCACTAAACGGCTTAATTAAGAAATAGTTACTGTATGTAGCCAACTGTTCAGCGTGTAGTTTTATCTTTGCTCAGATGAAATCATTTTGGCACACATCAAAAAGATGTATTAGGGGAAAATCATATTTTCTACTTCAACCTATTAATATGGAACTTATTCGTTTGAAACTTTCCCTTTTTATTTACCACCAGATCAAACATACTTACTGTAAAAAGTATTGAAGTCTGATGTTAGGAAAACCTCCTATTTTTACCTCACAGCTGAAAAACGAAAAACAGCTAATGTATTGTTTCGGAAACAAACCCTTCCTTATTTATTGTGGCAGGAAATACTACCCAAGTGTAACTGACTTATGTAAATTTGCACCATTGCTTTGTAGTGTTAATACAATTTTTCATTATTGCAATATAGCTTGAAAATAACTTGTGAAGTTGGCTTATGTTATTCCTTCTTGCATCCTCAACCAATCCCTGTTTGTGTCCAATTACATCTGTTACAGTAACTGGGAAATGTAATACATTTGAAAAGGTTTGCACAAGGTCTTGTAACCCATAGCAACCAATTAACAGGTAGCATTTACTGGTTAAAAACATCAGCTGTATTTTTTTTTGTATTTTTGAGTGATGCAGACAGCAGTGTTAGGAGGCACAGCAGCCATGTGCAGGTCATAAGGACAGAGCGGGTTGTGCCTCCTGAGACACCTAATTTGCTCCACAGAATGATATGCAAGTTAGCGGGTAGATGGTGGGACACCTGTGGGCCTCTCCACACCCACCAGACTTGCAGGCAGCAATCGATTCAAGGGCCATGCCACTAGTTCCTGTGCTCTGAAGTGGAGAGCAGACCTGCTCACTTTCATTCCAAACAGTTTATTAAAGGAGAAGGAAAGGCTTGGTGCACTTGGGGTGCCAAATGTTAGGCACTGGCAAGTGATTGTATGGACTTACCTGAAACCCCGGGCCGGTGCTCCTATCAGCAGAAAACTGCCCAGGCCCAGGGTTATACCAGTGAGCACCATGGAGCGATCCACTTCCGTCTTTCCTGGGGCAAAAGCATGCGCAATTGAACGAAATAGCCAACTTTTTAGTTAAAGTTTGTCTTTGTTCTATTGCGCATGCGCAGCCACGCAAAGACAGAGGAAGACGGAAGAAGATTGCTCTGTGGTTCTCACTGGTATAACCCCGGGCCGGTACAGTTGTCTGCTGATAGGAGCACTGGCCTGGGGTTTCAGGTAAGTCACTTGGGTTGCCTAACATTTGGCACCCCCAAGTGCACCAAGCCTTTCCTTCTCCTTTAAGTGGTGATCAGTAGAGGCATTCAGTCTTGTCTACCCTAAGAGTGTGTAAAGTGTGCATTCATGTCAAGTAGCCACAACTAGAAGTAATGCTCAACTATATGCGTTAACTTCAAGAGCTGAAATACTGCTTCTTAAATTATAATTTTAGCTCTTCTAGTGCAGAGAGCACAATGAGCTCTCTGCGCTACAGATGTGACCTCCCCTCAGCATCCAAAAAGCTGCCTTAGGCCAAGGACCCATAAAGGCCCCTGGCAGAAACCAATTGTTTGTTTTAACTCCTCTCCTTGTTCAGAGAATGGTGAAAGAGTGTAGAGTGCTAGCCCGGACAGCTCAGTGAGTTCCGGCAAATGCCAGAGGGGCTGCTGTAACATTACATAGACTGTCACTATTTTTTGGGCTGGTGGGGGGCTGTTTGGGCCTCTGTGTACCTGAAATGCTACAGCCTATTTTGATTCTCATTCAGCCCTGGTAGTTAATGCCTAGCACCAAAGTTTTAATGGGGGCCCCATGACAAGATATGGAAGGGAGCAGGAAGAACTTTGGTTTCTAACATGTGGTGTAGTTGTTGCAAATCTGTTCTTTGTCCCTAATCAGATTTATTTGTGATTTTTATGTTCCCCCCTTCCAAAAAATAACTTGTTTAGAACTGCTTGCACAATTCAATAGAAAAACCTTGGGGGCGGTGGTGGAAATACTGACATACTATGCAAAGAGTTCTTGAGAAGACTTGGGGACATAAAAATCCTTTGAAGAGCTGGGCCTCCAGATGGAAAGCTCTGTGGTAAGACAATATACCATTCAAGGACAGACATAACATAGTATTCATAATGAAACAAACATCTACTCATGATGTTCTCATAGCACAAAAGAATAGAAATACCAGTAAGGGATGGTAAAAAGAGAATATCATTTTTTAAACATTAGCACTTCTGGATTTTGACATGAAAACATTACATTTATTCTGCTTTACTCTTGAAGCTGGGCATTTCTGCATTTTGCTTCATGTTTTATCATGGGATTATTTCTCTCAATTCTTTCCAGATATGATAATCATCTTAGTCCTACTATATATATTACAGTGTGTACAGTTATAGGTGGTTCCACATGAAAAAACACGCAGCCTTAAGGAGAGCGTATAATAGTTTTTGCTGCAGTTTTGATTTAAAATACTTATCAAGGTTCCTTACAAATTGAGTAGCAAAGGCAGTAATGTAACACTAGGCAGAGCAGACCACAAAGCCTGGTGGGGAAAAGAGAAGTGCACAGATTTACCCCGCTATACGGCGCTGATCGAAGGAATCACAAGAGAAGTTTGAGCTCAATTTTCTAGCGGCTTTATTTGGCACATCTAGTGAACTTGTGGCAGTTGGTTGGTGAGGAAACCTATGCGTTTCCTGCCTTCTCTCCTGGCACTTTGTCAGGGTCTAGTGTTTGTCACATGTTCAGGGCTTTAAATAGACGAATTGTTTGGTATCAATCAAACGCACATTGGATACACCGTGTAAAAAACTGTGAATTACTGTTACAATTATTCATAAGTAGTGATAAAACATTGTACGATGTCTTGTATGTGTATGTGCGCTATCAAGAAGGGTGAGCTCCTATACCTATCCTTGTGCTTATTCATAAGGGAAAAGAGAAGGCCCAATAAGTACTCATATTAGGTTACTTCTCATAAGAAACCATCTGGCTAAAATGTGTTGGAATAGGGGGAATGTGGGAAGCCGTCACATACTGATGGACATTAATATTTTCTGCAGGGTGGTTGGAGATGTCACTTTTTGGCACTGAGCAGAGTTTCTCCTTTACTTGAGTTGGCCTTAGCAGTACTGCTAGGTAGCACTTATTCTTGCAATACCACCTCTATGCTGACGATACTTAAATCTCTCTCTCCTCTACTGATCTCAATCCAGACCTCTTAACTGGGTCTTTTCCTCCTGTCTGCTATGTCTTCTTGGATGTCACAACACTACCTTAAATGAAACCTCTCTAAAGCGGAAATGGTTCTCTTTCCCCCAACTATCCGTAACATTCCAGAAGTGTCTATCATAGTTAAAAATTCCACTATCACCTTGGGGTTATACTAGATTCTGCATTGTTCTTCACTCCTCATATCAAGTCACAATCATGTCACTTTCACCTAAGGAACATATCCAAAATATGATCATTTATCACCCAAGATATCGCCAAAATTCTTATTCACTCTTTCATCATGTCACGTCTAGACTACTGTAACTGCCTACTGTACTGGCTACTACTGTAATTGGCCTTCCCTGCCAGAGACTGTCACCTCTCCAGTCCCTAATGAGCACTGCCACCTGGCTTATACGCCTCAGCAACCGCTCCTCCTCTGCCATGCCCTGTTGCCAATCCCTGCAACGGCTTCTACTACCTTTCAGAATAGAATTCATACTAATGACCCTGACATTCAAAGCTCTGCCCCATCCTACATCTCTGAACTCATCTCTAAATACTCACCCAACCAATTACTACACTCCTCACTGACCTGCTCTTCAACTCTTCTCTCATTACCTCCTCACATGCTCGCATTTAAGACTTTGCAAGGCTGCACTCCTCCTCTGGAATTCTCTCCCACACTACTCTACTACTCTGTCTACTTTCTTCTAACCCTTCTACTTTCAAAAGTTCAATTAAAACACACTTATTTAGAGAAGCCTACCCTCACTCTGTTTAGCTGCCAAATGCAATACCATATGCTACATCTCTCCCCTGCTTATTTCTGATCTTGCCCACTCCCACACCATGTCTCATTCCCTTCCCCACCTTTTGTACTGATACTGGTCGTTATGTATGTAACTCTGTAAGTTCTATGTATGTAATTTGTGTGATTTCTTTGTATAAATACATTTATTTTACAGCACTGTGCACTATATTGGCACTCTAAAAATACATATTAATAATAGTAATAATAAATTATAATTATAATTCGATAACATAGTGGGTATTATACATGCATTTGTTTAGTCCCAGAATACATCACTTTAACAAGGTAACAAGGGGTTGCATGACTCTGAATGAGCTGATGAAAAGGGGAATATATTTTCCCTTTATTTCACTGCACATTTGTGATGCCTGACCTGGCTGACCAAGGAGGCAAAACTTTTGCTGAGATACAGCCAGGCCTGGAATGACAATTTGTGGGTTCTTGCAAATGCCAGAGGAGTGCTTTAAGCTGCCATAGACACTACTGTAAGATGCCATAGACTCTCTATTTATTGGGCTGGAGGGGGCTGCTTGGGCCTCTATGTATCTGAAATGGCAGGGCCTATATTGAATCTCAGTTCAAACCTGGATACAGCCCCCAATATTCGTTAGCAGTTTCTGTGTGTTTTGTCTAAAGAAATGTCCCAAAAACCTTCCCATTGGGTGTGGCGATTGGGGTTATTTTACACTAATAATTTATATTGTAGTTAATATTCTGATTATTTATATTGTATATTCTGAACGCTGCCTTGACATACAAAGGATCATCATGTCATCTAATCGCTGTTGGTTATTATGTTACACTGATAATTTAAAGGGGTGGTTCACCTTTAAGGTAACTTTTATTATATTATAGTATGGCCAATTCAAATCAACCTTTCAATTGGTTTTCATTATTTATTTTTTATAGTTTTATAGTTATTTGTCTTTTACTTCTGATTCTTTCCGGCTTTCAAATGAGCATCGCTGTCTCCTTCTAAAAAACAAATGCTCTGTAAGGCTACAAATGTATTGTTATTGCTACTTTTTATTACTGATCATTTTTTTCAGACTCTCTCCTATTCATATTCCAGTCTCTTATTCAAATCAATGCATGGTTGCTAGTGTAATTTGGGAACTAGTTACCGGATTGCTTAAAATGCAAATTGAAGAGCTGCTGAATAAAAAGCTGAATAACTCAAAAACCTTCAATAATGAAAACAAATCGCAAATTATCTCAAAATATCACTCTCTATATCATACTAAAAGTTATTTCAAAGGTGAACAACCTATTTAAGTAATTAAAGTAATAGGCTTGATTCTGTGTTCACACATAAAAGATTATACTGCCATCTCGTGGCCTTTGAGTGTCCTATTCCACTGCTAATTTAAAGCAATATTTTAAATTATACATTGATACTGAAAGAATCATAATGGCATCTAATGGCTGTACAATTTTAGAATCCACTGGTAATTTAATTCTGGAGAATGCTAACAATACGCTGCATTACCTTGCATTGAAGTAAAGCTTTTACTTAAAACTCTACCTAAACTTCTTCATGTTTGCTTTAGTTTCTTTAAAGTCAAATAAATCCATGAAAACTAATTATCTAATTATCCTTTACACATTTTGACAAAGAACAAACCCAATAAATAACTGTTATTCCAGAAAAGCAATTCATACATGAAGTTACCCTTCAGCAGTGCCATTTCTTAGGAAAGAGCCACCTGAGACGGCTCCTGTAATGTCGCCCCCCCCTGCCCGCTTACCTTTCCGGGGAGAGGCAGCAACGCTAGTCTACGATAAAGGGGTGGTTCACCTTTACCTTAACTTACCTTAACTTTTAGTATTTATTTTTTATAGATTTTAAATGACTTGCCTTCAGCTTTCACTGACCCCATCTAAAAAACAAATACTCTGTAACGCTACAAGTTAATTGTTATGCTGCTTTATATTACTCATCTTTCTATTCAGGCCCTCTGCTATTTATATACCATTCTCTCATTTAAATCAATGTACAGTTGCTAGGGTAATATGGGCCCTAACAACCAGATTGCTGAAACTGCAAAGTGGAAAGCTGCTGAATAAAAACCACAAATAAAAAAACCAATGCCAAATTATTTTTCACTACATCATAAAACAAGTTAATTTAAAGGTGAACAACACCTTTAAAAAAAATGAATACATAAAAATATGCAACCTGAAGAGTAACTGTAGCTTCTAAAACACAGTGATCTTGACAAAGTGCCATCCCCAGGACATTGGGTCTAATACATTATTTATACATTTTAAATAGTTTTAATGTTAATCAAGCATTATGTCAGTTGCGGTGACTTACATTAAACATTGCTGTTCTAAAAATGTTTTAAAAGATTTAAAAAGGGAAATTTACCTGCAATAGATTGTAAAAGGATCTACTACTGCAGCCAGGACAAACGCAAATTCCAGATTGTAGAATTCTGCGGCTACGGAGAAAAAAACTTTTATTTTGCACAGACACAGTATAAAGCACACAACACTAAGGGCCAGATTTATCAAGGGTCGAATTTCGAAGATAAAAATACTTCCAAATTCGACCATCAAATTGGAATACTTTGACGTTGAATATCGATGTCAAAGTTTTTTTTATCGAATTTGACCGTTTTGCAGTCAAAGTAAAATCGTTTGATTCGAAGGATTTCAGCGATCGAGCGATTTTCCTTCGACTTCAAAAAACTTGTTCTAGAAGGTCCCCATAGGCTAACATAGCACTTCAGCAGGTTTAATTTGGCAAAGTATTGACGTCGAAGTTATATTAAAGAGACAGTACTTTGATTATCGCATGGTCGAATATTCAAACTATTTTACTTCAAATCGAATTCGAAGTGGTAGTATCCTATTCGATGGCCGAAGTATCCAAAAAAACACTTAGAATTTAAAAAAATTTTTACTTCGAAAATTCCCTCTAATTCACTTGACCCTTGATAAATCTGCCCCGAAAAATACATCTACTGTACATAAAAAAAAAATATGCCCATTCCCAGCCACAACAGTGTTTTAATTGATCCCAATGTTTCATGATTTTTTCATGTTTTTTTCTGTGATATCAGTAATGCCCAAATGTGCATTGTGTGGTCCTCGGCAACCTAAATACATTTTCACACCACAAGATGGCCATATTGATATATTTTCAACAATGCAGAACACCATAAAAACTAGAAAAGAAAACCAGCCCTCTTTATTCTAGATGGATATTTTACACAGGCTTTACTAGTGCCCTATTTTCTTTGACAATAGATATTTATAGTCTGATATTTTAAAAGTTAATTGGTTTTATTTTGCCTCGACTAAGTTTTATATTCTCTTCCACTTCCACTAGCAGTTCAGTTCACCACCTATGGTGCCATTTACTAATGCATTCTTTTGGTTTACTTGACTTTTTTATTTATCTTTCCTGAAGAGTCACTCATGAACAGAGTTGAAGATTTGAAGATACTGTCTGGATACAGCAATTGAGGGGGGGGGAGAGATTTCAGGGAGACAGGGGATTATGTTAATCCTGTTAAAGTCTGGAATGTGTCACTTTTGCTTTAAGTGCAGTGGCCAACCGGAAGATTTGTTGCCTGCGATTATTTAAACACGCAGGGTCAAACTGGGCCGACTGGACACCGCTCCCTGCACTTCTTCTTCCTAAAGTGACCTCCCTTCTTCGGGCCAGTCACGGCAAAAACACAATACATGCAGGTGCGGCACAGCAAAAGGGGGCCCTGAGACAGCAGCCCGGTGGGCCCCAGGCCCCCCACTCTGACCCTGTATGCACGACTACGGGCTAATAAATCTCCCTTTGGAAATAACTGATATCGCTGGCGGAAAAACCAACATATTTCTGAAGAACAAAGCGATGTGTTGGTTTTACCGCCAGAGATTTCAATTATTTCCAATGGAGATGCATTTTTAGGGAAACTTGTCACCCACAGTTGTACATTTTTATTGTAGGCGACAAATCTACCAGTTGGCAATGCCTTTCTGATTATTTTGCATTGAAGCTCTTCTTTTTCGTCTGGTGTTTGGGCAGGGTTTACCTTAGGTCCCAGCAATGAATGGATGACTTGCAATAGTGTTCTGTTAGACTGCTATGGTTCGCAAAAAGAATTACAAGGAAAGTAAGTGTTTGCCACCAAGCCTCCCTCAGATGTACCTACATATCACAGAAAATAAGATTAACCCTCAAGCCTCATTGGTCATTAGACTGCCCTATGCACTGACTTCTTCTTCTATAGACTTCACCCTTCCAATCTGTTGTGAGGTTACAGTTTTATTGTTATTGTTACTTTGTGTTGCTTATCTTTCTATTCAGGCCCTCTCCTCTTTGTATTCCAGTCTCTTATTCAGACGACTGCCTAGTTGTTAAGGTAAACTGGACACTAGAACCCAGATAACTGTTCTGGGCATTTTAAACATTTTACATCATTTTTGCAAACATTTTAAATCTGCTGAACAAAAATCCAGGGTTCGACTGGACTGCAAAAAAAACCCCAGTGGGCCCTAGCCCTCATGGGGGCCAACCAGGCCTGCTCCCCTGCCTTCTCAAAGTAAAGAAGGAGGTAAAATGTATGCATTTTCGGCATGCTCACAGATATGTAGGGGGCCAGGATGTGCCCGAGGAGGCCATTGGAGGATGCAAGGAGGGCCCTGAACTCGCAGCCCCAATGAGCCACTAGTGCCCCAGTTTGACGCTACAAAAATCACAAAAGTGATTGACAAAACATATAAATGAAAACATGAAGTTTCTGAAAATAAAACTTTCTACATCATGCAAAACTTTAACTTAAAGGTGAGCTACCCCTTTTGAAGGTTCAGGCCCAAATTCTGGACGTAAGCTAAGGTTTTTTCTTAGAGGCTAAAATATTATGTTAGAAAACTGAAAGGTGCCTTAAAAAGTAGGGATCAATTGAATATAATCCTAGATGCTCAGTCAAACCAAATCCAAAACTTTAAAGTCGAGTTTTTTAAACCTCTGGACAACCAAAAACTATTTTTGATATGCTCATTTTATAATTCTTTTTCATTTTTAATATGTGAAATAGGGCTTGGCTTCAGTTTGGTAGTTAGACAAATATTTTGTAATAGATTTGGAATTTGCAGAAAAGGTAAAGGATACACAGAACAGCCTTTTAGAATGACATACACATAAATACACACATAAATTAAATGTACAGGAACAGTCTACCTGGTTAAATGCATGTGTTTTGTAAACAGAACTTTATGGGACATTATTTTATATAAGTCTTTATTCTTTCCTGTCCCAAGTTCAGATTTTACTGTTTACTGTTACTTACTAGAGGAATGCAGGCCAGGAGCTGAGGTAAGCAATTGTAAGCAATTGTAATCATTAACCAACACCCAGTGATTGACCCTTTCCTCTTTTGAATTATATCTGAATCAAAATATGATTTTTACATGACCAGATAAAGCTAAAAAGAAACAAATGTTGCAATTTAAAAAAAATAATCTTGTTTTTATGAAAACTCAACATCAACAATAAAGTTGGTGGAGTAATCATATGGATTGACATTGGAGATGATTTTCTCTTTGTACCGAATGTCAAGAAATATATGATTTTTACATGACCAGATACAGCTTAAACATAATTATGCAACTAACTCCATAGTTGCAAACAAAGCTGCAATCCAGGCTCTTTTATGATTATACAGATGCAAGTACTGGGCCAGAATTGCATCCCTTGGTGTTTAAAATTAATGGCTTACATGGTGACCATAGGTTGTACCTACCAGAGTGCCATCCACAATTAGATTCAAATGTTTGCACCCTATACTAGAGTTCCCTCATACAAGGCTTAAAAAAGCAAAATTTCTGCAATGTTTGCAATTTTACACCATGCCACTTTGTTTGTAAATGAACTATCAGGTTCCATAGACATTATTGAGGCTGACTTTAGTTTGACTAATTATACAAAATTATTTGTTTTGGCTATATTCTGATGAAAAGAAATATTCTGGAAAATAAATATGTGCCAGGAATTCATTCTTTTTCATCTATGCTAATCGAAGCCTGAAATACACGTCTCAATTAAGAGCACAAATGATTTTTAAATAAGTATATTTGTGTATTTTGCAGTAGTGTATGGCACTGTTTCTAGACTTCTCTAAGAGAACTTGGTATGAGACAAAATATTCCTGCCTGTAACTCCTGTAATTTGACTCTGTTATTTGCTTCTGCAGCCCTGTTGGAACTATCCGAGACTTTGGAATGTTATCCTGTCCCAGAATTCTTGGTTTCTTACATACACCCAGCTGTGTGCATGAAACAGCTCTTGCAAAGCTTGAACAACACAGTTATTTCACAGTATTGATTTAGCATGCACAGACAAACAACAACAACACAGGCTTATGCAAAGCTCTGGAGTGTAAATTCAGATTGATTGCATTTGCACTGCCCCACAACACTAATAATAACAATAGTTACATAAGATACAGATTAACTGAATTGTAAAAAAAAAACCCCACAGAATTGCATGAAGAGGAATGTTATGCAGTTATCTACATATGGAGTCTTTACATTATTTAAGCCTACTGAAAAAGTATTTCAATATTTAAAAAAGGTTTGATTTGTGGCCAATGTGAGCTTGTAACCAACAAGTAACAAATGCTGTTTTATTATAGCAGAGCAAAAAGAAATTGATTAAAAAACAAGACTTATACAAGAGTATGACTCGTTACACCCATGCACCTACCAGGTAAATCTAAGGGGGCCTAGATATAAATAAAATTCTGTAGCCGAAATGGAGATCTGCCCAATAACAAGCTGGTGTCATGCAATAAGCAGTAGCTATTAGTTATTATTTATTTTAACTAAGACAGTATTGTATAAAGACATTGCTAGAAGTGTGCGTGAGAAGTGTGTGTGTGATACTGTACATAATTGAGATTTAAACATTTAAATTAGTGCTGCCATATTGGTTACTTCAGTTAATGCTACCTTAATGTAGTGGGTGACTCCCTTTAGAAATTAGGTCATATGTTGCCGAGCAGTGAAACCACAAAAACCTTTCTATACAGCAACTTTTGTCACCAAATATTCCCCCTTTGAAGCCCCTCCATGCAGTGCAATTCAGGTGCAGCCTGCCAGGGACTAAATTAGGAAAAAGTGTCCCCAATGCAGTGCATTATCTTATACTTTATCAGGAAGAATTAATTTCATAGACTAGATTCCAGAGCACATGATGGATTCACAAAGCAAGGTATTTCTTCCTAACCAGGGTAGGCCCCTGTGCACAGATTTCTAGAAGGATAAGTCAGGCAATGTGACACCACACAACATAAAACAACCGAAGAGACTGAACCAAACCATCTTGTAAATGAGATACTTTGCAGTGTGCAGAGAATGTCTTACAGCTGAGGCCAATCTGATGTTAAAAACCTATACATAGTAACTACACATAGTAACTCCATACTGCAGGCCAGGAACAAATATCAAACTGAACCAAATTCTAAATCTACTGTAAATGTTTGTCGAATAGGTGGCACATTCAGGTAGAAATGTCTCAAAACATACCCAAGAGAACTCTAAAGATGGAATTTATAGGTACAGATTAGTGAAAATCTAAATAAAAATCAGCATATAGTTCCCTTCCATATGTTTGTTTTCAGAAATGTAAAATGACAGATAAATATTTCCATAACATTTTCCTTCTATAAAAAGCAACATGTGAAAATAATCTTTCCATATTTAGTGCAAACTAGTCTAACAAGTCAATGTCACGTCCATTGATCAAAGTACAGTGTCACTTGTGCAATCAGTCTCTCCCTTATGGCCTGTTGTTAGTACTGCCCCAGGACACACACACACACACCACACACACACACCACACACACACACGCTTCTTACACAACAATGTCAGCCTCAAAAATTTGTTGCAGCAGTATTGTATGATCATAGTCTTACTAATGTTCCATCAGATTCTGACGTGCATCTACTTTAAAGGAGAAGGAAAGCTGCAAGACAGTTTATTGCCAACAGATTAGCCACAAAAGTGCAAGCTAGAATGCTATATTTATTCTGCAGAATGCTTTACCATACCTTAGTATACAGCTCTAGACACTGTCTCTGTTTGTTTAGGATAGAAGCTGCTATATAAGCTTGGTGTGACATCACTTCCTACCTGAGTCTCTCCCTGCTCACTTACAGCTCAGATTACAGCAGGGATGGGAGGAGGGAGTGGGAGAGGAGCAAACTGAGCATGCTCAAGCCCTGCCCTGGAGGTTTATGCTGAAAACAGGAAGTCTGATACAGAAGCCCATGCGTACACAATAAAAGGAAAGAAATGCTGTGTTTCTTTTGACAGAACAGCATTACTTTGAGGGTTTACTGGTGTATTTATATAGACCTTTCTGATAAAGTTAAATTCATTTTTGCCTTTCCTTCTCCTTTAAAAACATGTGTAGACAAGAAACCTCTCCTTATCTTATAGTACAATAGAAAATAACCATGTTACTGTTTCATGACTAAACAGTAAATTCCCTGTAGTATTTTTTTTACAGTGAAATCGATTAATTGAGAAATGAAATCACTCCTCTCTGCTACTAGTTGAATTCTTACAACAATATATATTTTTACTATCTTAGACAGAAGGTGGTCATGTAAATGGATAGAATCTGCTGTGGCAAAAAAAAAAAACAACGATAAAAATGTACTAATGTCAGTTACAAGCCATTATCATTTAGTGAGAAATGTATGCTTGATTAAAATGGGTTCTTCCATCACAATCTTTGCTAGTAGCACTAGTATAGTCATAAGGGGCTAAAGACCTACATGATGTATTTTACTTGAAGCAATCCAAAGGCTAGGCAAGGGGAAGGCATTTTCAGGAGACAAATCTCCTTGTGTGCCAGTTCTCTATATAGTGATCATAAAAGTGGCATTAATGTAGTGTATGGATAAGGCAAACAAAGCACTTCTCCTGTTAATTCTGACAGATATGCATAGATGTAATATTCATTGAACAACTGATGATGTCTACTTTCTGTATAAGTTAAACAAAAACATACTTGTAATTAGGATATATTTTGCTTTAAACAAAAAAGAAGGTAGGTATAGGACTGACTTCAGCCATTAGTTGTGTTGGGAGGTCATAGACTTGACTTTCCTAGTGAATGTATTGAAGGCAAAACCAACAGCAACTGACCCCCCCCCCCCCACCATCCTCTGAAACTACTTACTATTACTTACTACTTACTATTCCCTACCAGCTCTCTGATGGCATTCCTTACCTATAAATAGAGGAAGGGCTCTGTTTAACCTCTTTACTACAAGCACAGATGGGACATAGTAATTTCAGAAGGTAATAAATACATTTTTTATGTTACCGCAGACACCGTTGCTTCATTTTCATGCTATTATATTGCTACAATATGTTGGAACCTATATATAAAATCTATATACATATTGGTTTGTATGTTCTCTGCTACTAACAGATTTCTTTCAACAATACATTTTTTTAAACTTAAATGGATACTGTCATTGGAATTTTTTTTTCAAAACACTGTGATCTGTGATCTGCACTGCAAATCATTTCTCAAAAAAACAATTAATTTTGAAATCTGATATGGAGCTAGACATATTGTCAGTTTCCCAGCTGCCCCAGCCATGTGACTTGTGCTCTGATAAACTTTAGTAACTCTACTGCTGTATTGAAAGATGGAGTGATATCACCCCCCATCCCTGACCCCCCCAGCAGCGAAACAACAGAACAAACCAGATAGCAGCTCCCTAACACAAGATAACAGCTCCCTGGTAGATCTAAGAACAGCACTCAATAGTAAAATCCAGGTCCCACTGTGAAACATTCAGTTACATTAAGTAGGAGAAACAACAGCCTGCCAGAGAGCAGTTCCATCCTAAAGTGCTGGCTCTTTCTGAAAGCACATGACCAGGCAAAATGACCTGAGATGGCTGCCTACACACCAATATTACAACAACAAAAAATACACTTGCTGGCTCAGAAATTAAATTTTATATTGTAGAGTGAATTATTTGCAGTGTAAACAATGTAATTTAGAAATGAAAACTACATAATAAAAATCATGACAGAATCCCTTTAACAATATAAAAATTAAAATCTACTAATGTCACTTACACACCGTTATCATTTCATAATAAATTTATGATTGATGGTTCTTCCATCACGATTTTTTGCCTGCACCTGGAGTTTCAAAGTCTATATATATGTGGGTATATTCAAAAAATTTTAAAATAATTCGTTAATATACTACAAAAGAAAAACACCAACACATAGACTTTAAAATTGGTTTTTATTTAGAAATAACTTACCGAAACTCCGCTTGTGCTCCACTTCAGAAAAGGCGATCGGGTGTTCCATCGTTGCGACACTCGATTTCTCCTCCCTGCCTTTGTTATAGGAGTAAGCCAGGGAGGAGAAATCGAGCACCACATGATCGATCATTACCCTGTCACCTTTTCTGAAGAGGAGCGCAAGCAGAATTTCGGTAAGCTATTTCTAAATAAAGACTTTGCGATTTTAAAGTTTAATATGTGTTGGTGGTTTTTTTTTTATAGTACATTAACAAATTTTTTTAAACAAAATTTTATGTTACTAGTCCTTTAATTACCTTATTTCTGCATTAACATCTGTAAATATATATATATATACATATTTGTCACGAACGGCACCCTAAATCCAGAACCCAAGCTAAGCTCCCTGGTCTGGGCTCTCACTTCTGCCTTTCACCTCGGGAGGAGCACTCGGCTAATTGGATGCCGCCAGGTCTTATTTGAGAGAGGATCAAAGCTAACAGTTTTGGACGAGCAAAGGGGCACGATAGTTTCACCAGGATGGAGGAACACCACTTAGAACAGGCAGGCCGGGCCAGCACAAGCAGAGATTATTCAGACAGGCCGGAATCAGGGTTGGAGATCGTACAATAGTCAGTGGACAGGCAAATGGTCAGGATTGGAGAGATCAGATGAGTCAAACAGGCAGGTATGGGTCAAAACACAGACGATCAAACAGGAGTCACATAGAATAAACCCAGGAACTTTAACAAATAGGACCTAACAGCGGGCAATGTGCTGATACCTGAATTCCCCTTTTATACTATTTGAATTTCGCACCAGGCTTGATAATGTCATCACGCCGGCGCGCGCCATGGGAGAAACAGCACTCGATGGGACAAGACATATGCTGCAGGCGCCCCTGCCGAGGGCATGGTGGGCGCCCCCGCATGCAACTAGACCACCAGGATGAGTCCTAATCCTTACAATATTGAATGGGTAAACCATCATGACAAAAATACACCATAACAGTATTATACAATTAGTGAGAATGCTCTTACTAAATAGTTTTTAGGCTAAAGTGCCACACTTGGCACTGTCAAGCATTTCCTAATTAAGTCAATGGAAGACATGGGAAGTAATGTTCTGTGCTATCCAACCAGTTGAAAAGCACTAGCTGAAAGTGTTCTGTGTGCCATCTGCCCTGCAGAATCAGATCCAGGCTACAAAACAGCTTTAAGCTGGCCACATATGGAAAGATCCACTTGTTACCCTAGGCCTAGGGCAAAACGACTGGATCATAACAACAGGGATACAGGTTTAAGGATCACATCACCAAGCCAACGTGATGCTTGCCCATCTGCCCAATTTACAGACAGATAACAGTCAGACAGGTCCATTGGAGGACCCTATTCATGGGCAGATAAGCTGCCGACATCTGCCCATGTATGCCTACCTTTATTAGCCCATTTTGAGGAACAACGTCAAGAAGGCAAATGCATTGTATACAAACACACAAATTAGTTTCATAATCATCAAGAGCAACACAATTCTGCTAGAATCAGGTCAGCACATATTGTGGCTGAGCTTCAGAATTGCCAGCCTTATTTTTTGTAAGTCACATGGAACAAGGGATGTGAAATGGAACATGGCTTGGGGTGTAACTAGGAGTACTTGGGTTGTAGTGTAGTGTGGGTGCCCAAAAAACTCCTGAATTTAGGTCTGGTGAGATCGCAAACTTTGGTGCTCAAATATTAAAGGGGTTTAAAATGGCTTAGAGGCTTTTCCATGATAACAAAAAAGTAACTCAGTTTTGTAGACACATGTATAAACATGTTGGTGTGTAAAACAATCAGCTTCCTGTTTGCAAAACAGAAACCCTCATGTTACATAATACTGTAATTTTGTATCAGTTAGTACAGTGAGTATGTGACGTAGCTGTAATTAAACCTAGTGGATATGTACTTGCTAATCAAGAAAGTGGGGAAAAGTGTTTGAATAGACACTGTTAATTGGCATCACATCTGATCACATATTTGTACTGTTGGTGATATTCAGCAAGCATGGGACAGATTTGTCAACATGAACCCTAGCTGTGCTACTAAGCCTCTCTGAAAATCCCATAACTTGAAGCAAAATTTCCCAAAAATACTGTTAGCTTTGAGATACCTGTTTCTAACCTGTTTTTCATCTTTTGAGTTTTCTGATATTAATCATTTGTGGTTGGCGTATTTCCGGGACTTAAAAACCTGGAATGATATTTTACAACAGGACAAGCAAGTTTTATGGTATGAGGAAAGCAAGAAAGCCTGTTTTTGGATGGACCTGTATAATCCAAAGCCATTACTTACAAGCTGGCGATTTATTTATGTAGGAATGTAGTAAACCCCAGCCCAGAATTCCTACATATTAGCTCATCCTCTATTATGGTGTATGTGGATATAGGTGTAATGTGCTAGTAATGTCTGGACTCTGGAATGTTACAATTCGAAAATACCATGTCACCTTTCTATTTCTATATAGTGGAATCCTTTTTTCAGGGGCCCAGTATAAAAAGGGTGAAATCAGGGATAGCATGCTCTGTTCATTTGGGTCAATGTCCCAAACAAGCAGACATTGCTTTTAGGTAGACAATGCTACTAAGATTCAGTAGAATACTTCATTAAAATTATAATTTGGGATTCCAACCGCTAGAATTTATCACAACACTTTCCTGAGGAAAATGCTTTAAGTGCCAATTTGTAAGAATAAATTGGGTTCCACTAAGTCATCAAATCCAGTTATTTTCTATGGGATGTTAAGTGTTACAGCTATAACTCCTTATGGATTCTTTCAGTGTCTGAAACAATGACCAAGCATTTGGTTAATTTTAATGCAATCCAGATCTATGGGAGACTTAACAAATAGGTAGGAGGGGGGCATTGAGAGCAGTGTGTCTGTGAAATGACTAAATCCATATATATCATGCCAGCTTGCATTGGAATCTGAACAAATTGCCTCTCTAGGTGTATAAGCTACATATGTTATTTAATGTAAATCCATTTTATGCTATGCATTTGAAATTGAAAACATGCAGGCTTCTTATACCCTTCATGACACATTCAAAAATGAATCTTTAAAGGAGTACTCAAGAATAATAGATTCATTTAGCAGGGCCAAACCTAAAGGCGCAAAGTGAGAACTGCTGTTGTAGAATTCTGTACTACTTGAATATTGCACATAGTCTAAGCCTACATAAATCTAAATCCAGTTTTTATTTTCTATAATCTGTAACATATATCATGTCCAAGTTGTTAATTAATAATTATGTTAGGATAAGGTGAACGTTAAAAAGAAACACAATATATGTATATTAGAGCAACTCCAGTTTCCTTGGACAATTTCTGTGTGAAAGGATTAGCTTTTGTCCCTAAATGCAATATTAAAGTAGTGGGGTTAGTTTACTTACACTGCACAAAATTGCATCAGACATTCATAACTTCTCATAACACAAATTAGCTTTGTTTAGCCAGCTGTATGCAAAACAATAAAAGTAAATATGTCATTGGTTGATATGGGTTATGGCACCTCTGTAAATTTGCCAAGGTGAGTTTAAGAGCATACAGCAAAAAAACCTTTGTGCACAGCACATAGGCAATAAGAAAAGAATCT
Source organism: Xenopus laevis (assembly GCF_017654675.1). Lineage (NCBI taxonomy): Eukaryota > Metazoa > Chordata > Amphibia > Anura > Pipidae > Xenopus > Xenopus laevis. The sequence goes on along the minus strand of NC_054371.1, from coordinate 87,506,506 downwards.
TTAAAGGGATACTGTCATAGGAAAATGGTTTTTTTTCAAAATCCATCCGTTAATAGTGCTGCTCCATCAGAATTCTGCACTGAAATCCATTTTTCAAAAGAGCAAATAGATTTTTTTATATTCAATTTTGAAATCTGACATGGGGCTAACCATATTGTCAGTTTCCCAGCTGCCCCCAGTCAGACTTGTACTCTGATAAACTTCAGTCACTCTTTACTGCTGTACTGCAAGTTGGAGTGATATCACCCCCCCCAGCAGCCTAACAAAAGAACAATGGGAAGGTAACCAGATAGCAGCTCCCTAACACAATATAACAGCTGCCTGGTAGATATAAGAACAGCACTCAATAGTAAAAGCCAAGTCTCACTGAGACTGATTAATTTACATCCTAAAGTGCAGGCACAAGTCACATGACTTGGGGCAGCTGGGAAACTGACAATATGTCTAGCCCCATGTCAGATTTCAAAATTGAATATAAAAAACCTGTGAATTGGATTTCAGTGCAGAAGTCTGCTGGAGCAGCACCATTAACTGATGCGTTTTGAAAAAAAAACATGTTTTCCCATGACAGTATCCCTTTAAGTAGAACTCTCACAACCACAAACTATGAATATGAATGGATATAAATTATATAATAGAGACATAAGAGGTAATTTACAAAGACCCATGATGAATGTGTAAAAACACTAAGCACACCTCTGTGGCGGACAAAGGTCTCTGCACTTCGAAATTGATCGCATAGACCTGCTGCAATTCTACTACCTGCAGTGCATTGAGCAAAATGCAAAAACATAATAGATTTTGTCCATGTTTTAACTTTGCACCCTGCCCTGCAGCTGTAGGTAATATTTTTTTTATCATACTGGTGATCATTAAAGCACTTCAAAGTTACAAATGCATTGCACTCTGAACTGTTACTGCCAGTTCTTATTTCCCATGTAATATTTAACAGGTTATATAACAGACTATTTGTTTTGGAGAGTGGAAAAGCAATGAAATATAAATTGATAATTTATCCGGCCTGATATAGCACAACTAGGGATGCACCGAATCCACTATTTTGGATTCGGCCGAACCCCCGAATCCTTCGTGAAAGATTCGGCCGAATACCGAACCGAATCCGAACCCTAATTTGCATATGTTAATTAGGGGTGGGAAGGGGAAAACATTTTTTACTTTTTTGTTTTCTGACAAAAAGGTGCGCGTTTTCCCTCCCCACCCCTAATTTGCATATGCAAATTAGGATTCGGATTCGGTTCGGCCGGGGAGAAGGATTCGGCCGAATCCGAATCCTGCTGAAAAAGGCCGTATCTTGGCCGAATCCCGAACCGAATCCTGGATTCGGTGCATCCCTAAGCACAACTATGGTTAATTTTTCTGACAGTTAAGATAAAATGGCCTTGGATTATGGGAAAACTGCCCACTTGGCAAGCAGAATAGTGAATTATTTCTCAGCTGTCTGCCAGCTACATTTTCTGGGTTTTTAACATGGGCAGGGTTTAGAATATTCACTCTGCTAATGCTTAAAAGCTTTGCTTTCTGCATATTCTAAATGTCAGGCGAAACCAAAATCATTGTTCTTGTTTTCAATTGGTTGTATTATTTAGGCACCCAGGGAAAGTGGAGATGAACTGACAGGTGAAATAGAATATAATAAAGCAGGAGTATGAGAATCAGAAACTAGGTCTGTGTGAGAATCTTGTATCTAAGCAGAAAGGAGCTGTGTTTTTGTGCTAACAACCCAATTGCTGAGTGTTTAATTCAGAATTTGATACGGATAAGCTGTTTCTGTTCTCTGTACAGTGGAGAATTGGAGCTGCTACTCAGTAGAATTAAAATAGCACACTCTGCCCTTTAGGTAGAACTGTGTGTGTGTATGTCACTGGTCTGTTTCTGTAATTATGGCTCTACAGTTTCAGAGATTGCACCACAACATAAACGCAATTTCCTTATTAAAAAAAAATGTGCAGAAAGATGTAAACTGAGCCAGTGGTGGCTTCCTATTGCTAATCCTGAACCCCATACACCATAATGTTGTGGAGGGATACTAGGACCTTGGGGCTAAGCGACTATATACAATAAACACGCTAACCCAGAAAGTAAATTATTATTATTATCATGTATTTATAAAATAGCAGCATATTCTGCAGAGCTGTACAATAAATAGGTATACATATTGAACATACAAAGCAGCCAATGACCAATACAAGAGGTAATATCAAAAAAGAGTCACTGTCTATAATAAGCTAAATAATATGAACAGAATGAACTTGTGTAGGAATATCTCTAACAGCACATAGTTCTCTCAACAATGGGAATTAAACAGAGCTAAATTGAGCCAAGTTTATATTCTTAAACACAAAAAATTAAAGTGTTTTATATGCATTTAAATAAAATGTATATTTTAATAATAATAATCGCAATAATAATACTGTTATCCTGCACTGGTCAACATTTTGTTCTTTAGAAACACAAAAGTATATTAATAATTGGCTGTGTAGCCATTGGGGCTGCCATGAATAAGGTACATGTTTACACAGAAAATAACAAGCTCTGCATAATACAATGCTTATAGTTCTTACACAGGTGAGTTAAACAGAGCTTTGTACAGGAATGTAGAATGAAAACCTCCTCCATATTAAATAGAGTATTTGTCTGAGAAAATACTTCATTTCTAAGTGTTAAAAATATATTTTCACGTTTTGATATTACCGGTCCTTTAAGTAAAGGAAGTTCTTTTTTTTAACCAGGCATGTTTCCTTGTCATTCATCTATGCAGATTGATACAGGGAGAGAGACTAAAGCTGCACAATAAAAAATAAATCAAGAACTATTAATATCTGTGTTTATTCCTGTGTGTTTTACAACAATAAAAACATACAGTGCTGCAAAATACGTTGGCACTATATAAATACATGTTAATAATAATAATAATAATAATTCCTATATTCCTTTAGTGTGTCTGCATTTCCCACACAGAGCTCTAGGCTGGTAAACTATACCAGTAGAAATCACAGAAGTATGTTCCATAGACATATGAACCTTGCACATCTGGTCTGTGCCCAAAAAAATGTCTACACCCCCTGCTAAATGCTACACAAGGTCAGATGTGCTGGACATGCTGTGGATGAACAGATGGCTTTGCAAGCTACAGCCCCTATGTCTTTGTCAGAATGGATCTACGGCTATCTAGGCTCCATAAGAAACTTTCACTTGTTGCTGGTCACTTTTAGTTGACTGTAGCCAAATAGAAAAGTCTAAACACATGTTTTTCAAGGTTTATGATAAGCAGAATTGGCTAGACTCTCCATTTCAATTTTTAGGAATTAGGAAATTCCTGCATGCAAGGTTATGGCATGGATATCATAAAGATTCAAATCTTCCGTTGTTTTTGTACTTTCAACTGAACATGTTGCTATGGAAAAAGCCCTGCCCTTATTAACTTGTTCTGATTTTACTGAAGTTACTAAGCTGGTTGAGAATAGATTCCTTTAGAGGTAGAGATGGGCATTTGAAATTAACATGTGTGAAAGGCATAACATTTTACATATAATTCTTAATTTTACATTTTAGAGTGTGATTAGTGTATATTTATAAATGTAATGTACTGTGTTATATATTTATTAAACCTGACCCTTTCTCTGTTGTACAGTATGCTGAGTGCTGAATAAAGGCCGGACTGGCAATCTGTAGATTCTAGCAAATGCCTGGGGGGCTGCTATAACATGCCATAGAGCAGACAGTCACTATTAATTGGGCCTGGAGGGGCTGTTTGGGCCTCTGTGAACTTGAAAGTCCTATGTTAAATCAGAGTCAGTGGTGTCAGTGCTGGTCCCACCCCCTAGAAATAAAATCTTCAGCGGGTAGGGTCTCCACCTGGCCGGTATTTTATGATGATATAAATGATGGCTGATCCCAATGTTATTAATTGGGAAAAAAGATAAATATATAGGAAGGCCAGAAAGTCTGACAGTTCGAGGCAGAAAGTTCCAGAGAAAAACAGAACACTGAGAGAAGTCTTGTGGACGAGAATGGGCAGAGGTGATGAGAGGAGAAGCGAGGCGAAGATCAGAAGCAGAGGCAGATGTTTCGTGAAGGAGTGTATTTGGAGATCAAAGATGAAATATAGGGAGGGGCTTTATTTTTAAGGGCCTTGAAAGAGAGTGTTACTTGGCCACAATAATGCTGGAGTAGTGGGGGGAAAACAGCTTTGTTTGTAAAAAAAACATCTCAATATGCATCCAAAGTTTGCACACTGCACTTGCAGTCTTATATTTGTGCCTGCTTTATTTTAATCATGTTGTAGACATTTAAAATAGAACTAATAAATGAAAAGTCAGTACAGTCATGGTATGTAATGCATGCAGACATTGTAATCAGAATATGTGGCTTGATTAGGGATATACACTGAGTTTCTCTCCCATTCCCCAGTAGAGCAGCCACAATGAACAACTACTAGGACTTATTTTATCTCCTCCCCTCTGGTTAAATCAGTACTGGGAAAAAGGAAGCTCTATAAAGACTGACGCGTACTCACCCTCTAAAGCTGGCCATAGATGCACAGATAGTATCGTACAAAATAAATTTTCATACAATATTAGGTGCGTGTATGGTGGGAAAAGAGCTGACCGATATCGGTTGGCTTGTCAATCGAGCTGGACGGAAAATTGCCTTTGAAGGCACCCAAACATCGGCCATTGTTAGTGCTAAATCGTCAGATACAGGTAGAATTCTATTGTATCTACCTGTATATCTGACGATTCAGCTCTACACGTGTGTATTGAAATGAACAATCTTTCTTGGAAAGATCTTTTTAAAGAAAGATCGTGATTGTTACGTCTATGGCCACCTTATCAGTAGCAGTAGCTTCTGAATTAGGAAGGAAAGCACAACTCTTAAGATGCACCACTCTTTTACTGGCATTACTTTGAGCACTTTTTATTTATCAGTGAGCACATGAAAATGTCACTACTGTGCCCGCAGCTAATCTGCTTTCTAGAAGCCCTGGTATAAATGTGCCCCTAAGAAATACTGAGGGTGTTAGAAGAAAAATAATATGAATGCCCGCCAGGAGCTGCTCTGTCAGAAGGTCTATTAGACTAGAGCATGTGCAGTAATTGTCTTACATATTTTTTTAGGGTGACGTATATTCCAATTAGTCAGCAGTTAATAAATAGCCCCTGGCTTTACCTTTGGTGACTTAATGTTTGCAGAATGATCTGTAACCAGACAGGAGAAAAAACATTTTCCTTGTGATGTTAAGTGCTAGGTGTGAAACTTGAGTCATATTAGGTGTTGTCTCATTAGGCATTCTTCAGTGAATTATGCATAGCTACTCTACCTAACATAGCTACTCTACTGAACAGAGTTACAATTGTATTTCTTTTCTAATTTTGTAAGACTCACTGATTTGCATATTTCTGATTTTCTGGCCTATCTAAGTAAAGCTTCAGCTATGTTAACATTATTTTTTTTTTTCCAAATTGTTTTTATTGAAAGTCAGACATGTACAATCATGAAAACATTTGGGTCTACCAGAGGCCCATGGTAATAAGTGGAGTAACATATAGATACATGTACATGTGTCATAAAGTCAATAATGAAATAGAATGACAAACCAAAGAAAAACAAACAAACAAACAGGGAGTTTATGCTCTGATATAGAAAGGTAAATAAGAAGAAAAAAAAATAAAAAATAAAATCAAATCAAAGTATTTCCTTAGGTCAAGGTCGATTACCGTAAATATGAGGCTAAGAGCCTGTTAGTTCGCTGACTCCTGGGGGGTGAGGTTGGAACTGCCGCGTTTCCACAGAGAGTAGTTTGAACATATTGAAAAGTTTCCCGTAATAGTGGATTATCCCTAAGAGTTTCTAAGTCATACCAAGTAGTGTTTTGAAAAGTATATGTGGTCAGATATTTAAGTGGATATGGGAGGCTATTGATGTAAGTGCCCCAAATAGAGAAGAATTTGTTTACCTGTTGTTCTTTCTTGGCCGTGGCCTCCAGCCAGTCCATATGGAAGATGTAATGTAGCTTTTGTTTGGTAAGTAGAAGGGATGGGCTGTCCGTAGAGAGCCATTGATGTAAGATTGCCTTTCTAGACGCTGCTGCCAATCGGGTCGCCAGGTGTTTCTCTTCTCTAGTTAAGTTTGTATAAAGTTTCACCGAGCTAAACAATGCCCATTCTAAATTAGGTTGAATCAATTTGTTAGTCATCTGCGTCCAGTAGGAGGAGACATCCTGCCAAAAGTCTGAAATTTTAGGGCAAAACCAAAACATGTGCAAGAGATCTGCTTTGGGGGCTTGACATCGAGTACAACCATCCGAGGGGAGATTACCCATTTTATAACGCCTTTCGGGGGTTAAATATGAATTGTGGAGAATCTGTATGGTCATTTCTTGATATCGACTGGCTGGGAGCAACTTCATCATTCAGACATGGAGCTTCAAAATGTCCGAGGGGTTCATTTGCGGTATGGATAGCGTCCATTTAAACAAAGAGTCCCCTACTGTGTCTATATCTATGTTAGTGCGAATAACGCTATAGATTTGGGAGGTAGAACGATACGTTCTTTGGTCTTTCCAAAGAGTGTCTATCGCAAGACTAAAGCCCCTATTTCTTATATCGTGAGTAACAGTTCTAGCGAAATGTAATAATTGCATACTGAGGAAAAGATAGGGTTTGGTAAACGGAAATTTTTCAATTAAGTCTGCCAGGGATAGCAAGTCTAAGTTGTTTTTAACTAGATCACGTACAGTATATAAACCTTCTCCTTTCCAGGCCTGTAAGATTGGGTTCGACATGCCTATAGGAAATTTTGCATTGCCCAGCCAGGTAAGATATGGTGAATGTTGTTGAGAAAGTTGGGACTTTAGTCTTAGATAACGCCAAGTTTTATAGGTGTCTGCAAAAAGCGGATTATCTTTTAAAGATTGCGGAATGGACGAAGGCAGGGAATGTAGGAGATAATTTAAAGTCAGTCCGCAAGAATGGGATCCATCTAGATCTATCATTGTAAACCAGTTTCGATCTGCGAGCCAGTCCCCGGCAAATCGTAATAATGCAGCGTCATTATATTCTTTAATATTTGGTAAATTGACCCCCCCAAGTCTTTGGGTAGATGTAACTTATAAAGACTAATCCGGGAACATTTGTTCTGCCAAATAAATGTACAAAGTATTTTCTGTAAGCGCATCAGGTCAGATTTCTTTATACAATACGGCAACATTTGAATGGGATATAAAAGTTTTGGAAATAGAATCATTTTAATAAAGTGGATTCTACCTAGAAAGGTTAGATTTATATGTTTCCATTGAACAGTTTCTTGGTGAATCTTATCAATGATAGCTCAGATATTTAATTGGTAAGTGTCTTTATGATGTTTTGGTATTTTGATACCTAAGTATTTAATGTAATGGGTAGCCTTTTTAAAGGGGAAGTCCGGAAGCCAGTTTTGTTTTGTCGAGTCATGTAGTAGTAATGCTTCAGATTTATCCGTGATAATTTGGATATGTTAACATTATTTCAATTTTTATTGCTGCACAATAATGGGAATTTATAAAGCTAAGAGCAGTTATATTCTGTATTAGTCCCTCCTCTTTCCCCTCAAATACTTCGTCCTTCCTTTTCTATCTTTTCACCACTACTGTTAAAAGTTTAAAATGCATAAATAAAAACTTATAATAAAAACAAGAACAGTTATATTATTTGCCTTCATATATTATGATTTTATTTGCACTCACTCAACATCTTATTTCTGTTCACCCTATTAAATGAACACGCTTCTCCAATTGTTCAGTATATTTGTTTGATTTCAGCTGTGCTTCTGCTAACAGCTTATATAAGTGGAGGCTAAGAAGAGCAACTATTTACCTAATTGCGCCTAGCCCTTTTGCTGATTCACAGAACTGTACATGAAACCTATCTGAATTTGTCACAAAATTGTCAAGGAGAGGAAAACATTCTGCTCTGAATTGGCATAGTAGTTAAAGCATTAATAACAGGTTATGGGCTCCAGAAAATAAAAAAACCAAAAATGTTATTGCTGTCAACTGATGATCATGGCTTCGCTGAAAAGAAAGAAAAGAGGAAACATTCAGTCATCATAATAGGACCTGTATAAAGTCTGCCACTAGCTTTTCAATCTAGGTTACATGGCAGATTGCAAACAACCACATTGCTCCAGCTCATTAAAAGGCTCTAAAATGGCAAAAATTGTTCAGCAATAATACAGAGCTTTTCATAGGCTGTTTTGTAATCATGAAGCTAGCTTAGCTAAATGTATAAAAAACGAAAATCAAGGGTGGAGGGGGTATTCTTAAAGACTTAGAATATCTCATAAGTACACAGTAGAACAAATAAGTGAACATTTGTCCAGCAAAAGGCCTCCCAAGGCAATATTGCATTTATATGATGGCAGATGAAGCCTTAAAGGGATCCTGTCATCGGAAAACATGTTTTTTTCAAAACGCATCAGTTAATAGTGCTACTCCAGCAGAATTCTGCACTGTAATCCATTTCTCAAAAGAGCAAACAGATTTTTTTATATTCAATTTTGAAATCTGACATGGGGCTAGACATTATGTCAATTTCCCAGCTGCCCCTGGTCATGTGACTTGTGCCTGCACTTTAGGAGAGAAATGCTTTCTTGCGGGCTGCAGTTTTTCCTTCTCAATGTAACTGAATGTTTCTCAGTGGGACATGGGTTTTTACTATTGAGTGTTGTTCTTAGATCTACCAGGCAGCTGTTATCTTGTGTTAGAGAGCTGTTATCTGGTTACCTTCCCATTGTTCTTTTGTTTGGCTGCTGGGGGGGGGAAAGGGAGGGGTGATATCATTCCAACTTGCAGTACAGCAGTAAAGAGTGATTGAAGTTTATCTGAGCACAAGTCACATGACCACGGCCAGATGGGAAATTGACAATATGTCTAACCCCATGTCAGATTTCAAAATTGAATATAAAAAAAATCTGTTTGCTCTTTTGAGAAATGGATTTCAGTGCAGAATTCTGCAGGAGCAGCACTATTAACTGATTCATTTTGAAAAAACATTTTTTCCCATGACAGTATCCCTTTAAAGGTGGCTGGAGCAAGGGCTGTTAAAACTCATTAGGGCAGATAAGTGAAAGGTGGATGTGTGGCATGATTAGTACTTTGACCCAGTGACCCTCACTAAGGGGGTTGTTTACTAAACCTCAAATTTATCTTGTTGGGCTTTTTTGGGGCAAAAACTCAAAATATACCAATGCTGCAAAAAGCCCATATCCAAAATCCGCTATCTCAGACCTGTCGAGGTTCTGTATAAGTCTGAAGGCCACCAGTTTAGGGGAGATCTGGGGAAGAATACCTATTTGCTGTCCTAGGTCTACCATGAGCCCATTTGAGATCTGTCAGAAATTAATTTTTTCTCCTAGATATTCTTGGAAAAAAGTTGTGTTCAACATAATAAGGGAAATATATTAAAATGCCATTGAAGCTTAGCTGGGAGCCAAAGTCAAGGTTTTGTCTGAACTAAAAGTCAGTAAAGATACATCTCAGTAATCATAAACCTTTTCATGTAATTTATAGTAAACAAGTAAAAGTATAGAGTAACACCAGCACCATTAATGGCAGTGATTGCTGTTGCTATTCTAGTCTAATGGAAATTTTTTAAACTTAACTTCTGCTGAGGCAGCCTGTCATAATTGTAGCTTTCATTATCTTTTGTGTACTTTTGCAGCAATCATTTTAAGCAATAAATCCTTCATCAATATTACATATATCAACAGTCTGTTGAGGCTTCATTACAATGAACAGAAATATTAAATTAGGCTATATAAAGAAATCCCGTCAGCAGTGGCATCTCCGGTGGCAAATCGCCTCTCCCGCAGGTGAAAAATTGGCCAAAAATGCCTTCCTATACATTAGTTTTACTTACTGCTTTTAAGTCAATGATCAGCTCACAGTGGTGACATGAAAAGGACAGTGATCCCCAATCAGTTTTTTGTTGCTCACCAACCCCTTGGTTATTGCTCCTAGTTGCAGCAAAACAGTTGCTTATGTTTGGAATCTTGGCTTTGGAGGAAAGTTTTGGTTGCATATAAACCAGGTGTACTGCCAAACCTTCCTGTAGCATGCCAGTCCACATAGGGGTTACAAACAGCCAATCACAGTCCTTATTTGGCCCCCCTAGGAACTTTTACATGCTTGTGTTGCTCCCCAACTTTCTTTACATTTGAATGTGTCTCCATGGTTACAAAAAGTTGGGGGCCTCTGACAGGAAGGAAGATCTGACATTGTTACGTGTTCAACTGTCTAATTGTATTAAAATTATTAAAAAATTTTTTAAAAAAATACTTTTGTGCTTCCCTTTATCTTTGTTCTGTTTATTTGCATCCTCTCAACAGTTTAAAGGGATACTGTCATGGGAAAAAAATTTTTTTCAAAATGAATCAGTTAATAGTGCTGCTCCATCACAATTATGCACTGAAATCCATTTCTCAAAAGAGCAAACAGATTTTTTTATATTCAATTTTGAAATCTGACATGGGGCTAGACATATTGTCAATTTCCCAGCTGCCCCAAGTCATGTGACTTGTGCTCTGATAAACTTCAATCACTCTTTACTGCTGTACTGCAAGTTGGAGTGATATCACCCCCCTCCCTTTTTCCCCCCAGCAGCCAAACAAAAGAACAATGGGAAGGTAACCAGATAACAGCTCCCTAACACAAGATAACAGCTGCCTGGCAGATCTAAGAACAGCACTCAATAGTAAAAACCCATGTCCCACTGAGACACATTCAGTTACATTGAGAAGGAAAAACAGCAGCCTGCCAGAAAGCATTTCTCTCCTAAAGTGCAGGCACAAGCCACATGACCAGGGGCACCTGGGAAATTGACAAAATGTCTAGCCCCATGTCAGATTTCAAAATTGAAAATAAAAAAATCTGTTCGCTCTTTTGAGAAATGGATTTCAGTGCAGAATTCTGCTGGAGCAGCACTATTAACTGATGCATTTTGAAAAAAAAACACGTTTTCCGATGACAGGATCCCTTTAATGTTAAACAAACGTGGTTGGCCTTTACCGAGCAACACAGCTCTGTAACTCAGCCAAAGTTATCGGTGGCCTCTGTTGCTTCTCTTTAAAATCACCTTGTTTACATAGAGCAGTTTAAGAGAAAACTATTTAAAGACTCTAAATACTGTCAAACAAGACTATGCTAGAAGGAGGAAATATTGCACATTCACGTACTTAAATATTGATACTAATATGCAAAACTGAAACTGTGAGCTAGACTTTGTAGTAGTTCTCGCTTATGACACTTCTACAACTGAAGCAGCATCTGCTCACTCATTTATATAGTTAGCCTTCCATTAACAAATATGGGAGTTTATTATGATCAGATGGTTGTAAGATAAACTATTTTACAGTACAGGCATTAATATGTGTGGACGAAGAGCAAATAAATGGAATCCTCAACCTGCTAATCTGCATAGGAAAAGATGACCAACAAGAGTAGGTTATTATATTAGTCTAGTAAAAATTGTAACATTTAATTGAACAATAAATTATGAAACACTGCTGTTTCCAAATGGCAACATATAAACATATTTTGCTTATGCAAGCAGGATCGGTTACCCTCCTACAGCTTTTAAAAGGGAGTTGGAGATCAGCATCAGATGCAGAGCCACAGGTTCAGAATATAAAGCATTTAATCATGGCCACAAATATAAGTAAAATAATTTATTTGGTACAACTGCTGTAGCAAGAACACAGGACAGTCTCCGATATACAATATAAGACATAGAAATAAATTAATATCTACATGCCCTTAAACAAAAACTACATACATGTGAAAAAATAAAATTTTTCATGTGCATTTTAGGTTTTTACATTTTTTTCTGTACATTTTTTCATTTACATTTTTTTCTGTACATTTTTGATTTTGATACAAAATAAAAATGGTACACACATTAATACTCTACAGCACCATTTAGAACTGTACCAGGTCACCCGCCTTTACATGAACAGTCATGGTCACATCTAGCCGTTTATGTTGTTCACATTTAGTACCAACATTTACAAAAATAATTATTTCACAACCTAACAATCGCAAAAACGTTTCACATTTACACTGCCAACTTAAACCTGTCAACACTTTGTTTCAGTCAAAATCTCAAAAGCAGTGGAATAAAACAACGCAAATATTTGGCAACTCAAACTAAATTGGATTTAAGTAGATTGTAAATAAACAGTACATAAGGCTCGATCACAATGCTTAGAGAAAAAAGTAAAATCACCCAAGCTGACCCCCACTGACTGACAATGCAAGTGATTTTTAGACTAAACCACTCTAATAGGAGGCAGCAGTGGTGGTTTCAAATGTTTCTCTTTCTTCATAGAGAATATGCCTTGAGTGCAACTAACCTTAAGTAAAATGATCACTGTGCATCTGTTTTTATTTCTTTTGGAATGGTATTCATAAAGCCAAAGAATTAACATGGCATTCTTTGATATGACAACTTAACTAGTTTATGAGCACTAGATTGCACCGGTTATTGTAATTTAAACATTTATTATCGGGTGCATTTGGCATTTAAACTCCTTAAGGACACAAATAAAATAAAAAGCTATGAGAGTTTTCAAAAACGCTGTAAACACATTTTACAATGCATTAGCTTGATCAGGAATGCAAGAGTTAACACATAAATTTAACATAAGTACTGCAAAAATAAAAGAGGCAATTTGCAAAATTTCAGGCAGCTGAACTGCATTTCAGAAAATATATTCTAATTGATCAGTTTCCGTGAAAAATTTTAAAAAGATTGTAAGGCGTTGGTGGCGAAATTAACAGGTGCATCAAGGACATAGCATGGCAAAAAACAAATACTTTACTTAGAAATCAAAAAATTATCTTTGAAAATAAAACATTTAGCAGTTTAATGCTTCAGATAACAGTATTAGTTTGTGGATATCTTCCATTGTTCTTCAATCACCCACGTCATACTTGAATTAGCTTATAAAACTACAGATTGTCCTTTGCTACAAAGCATATGATGTGTCAGTCTTTTTAGCCTTGGTTTGCAATTATCAAAAAAGAAAGATGCTTCTAGGTCACTTGGGGGAGAGCTGCTAAGACTGTCTTCACCACTGCTCATCTCTTCACACGAGTCCTCACTGGAAGAAAAAAAAGAATAAGCAATGTTGTTCCGCAAATTAACAGTGATTATATTTATTTAGGTTAGGTCAAATTGTATCATAGGAACCATGAGTAAAGCTAAACAAATGCATGCCAACTTTAGAAAGGGGAATCCAACTGGTCAGATATATGTAATATGAAAGATCAATATTTCGGAAGGCCGTTTGACTGAATGTGATGCTTTCAAGTCCTTGTTCTACATGTCTCAGAACAAAGGGACACCAATGTAGTAAATTAAAATGTCTTCATTATGTAAATATCTAGATAATGTTCTGTAATTTATTAAAAGCAGGACACCTAGAAAACATTCATATTTTTGCACAAGATATAATTGCAGTGTTGTAATATAAATCTTACATACCTTTCACTTTCATTTATACAGCCACACTCTGGAATTGTTGGCAACTCTGGGACACTGTAGTAACTATTGTGCAGGTTTTGAGCAGTACGTCGGGACACGGTCCATACCAGTTTTCTATGATCTGGCTTGCAGCACTCAGGAGAAGAGTAATCTGCCAGACATTTTGAGACTAGCTCTCTCCAGTACAGCATATCCTCATCGTTGACCTAGAAGGAAGAACAATTTAGTAATGAAAATAAGACAGATATTCATTGTGGATTTTGTACAATATGGTAAGTACACTTAAAGCCAGAATTAATACTGGATAATCCTACAACCCAACAAACGTGGTATGTTCTGTGAATACCCAGAATCAGCTTCTGTGTGATGTGAGGTTTAATATAATATTGTAACAAGAGGAGCTCAGTGAATAATTCAGAGACTTGAACTTTTTATTTTTGTAACCTTACTCAAAATGCTATTCTCACTCTCACAAATGACCTCCACTATAACAGTTATCGCAGTTATGAAAACCAAAAAAACCCAATATGTTTTTAAAGCTGTGGCTGTCTGTAATAAAAATGATTCCTCAACTTGATACTGCTTCAGTTATGGATGAAGGCTGTTAATAACAATTTTCAAAAATGATGCATGGAGTAAAGACGCTATACTGTGTACTCCTACAATACGAAAAAGGCCACATTCAGTATCATAAACATTGCCTCAAATCAAGAGAAGCACTTAAGAATTATGATTGTCATGTAGTAATTATAAAAGCAAACATTAAATGCTGTTTTGGGCATCTTACCTTGGAATGCTTTTGTACACGAAGAGCAATTTCAAACAGTTCTAAAGACTTTAAGGTTTCCACTTCAAGAGTAAGAAGGCACAAGGCTAACACTGAGGGCTAGAGTAAAAATAATAAATTAGTTGACTAAACGGGGACATGGATCATAATTGATGCCTCAAAAACAAAACAAAATACATACTTTTGCTTTTGAAAAAATGAGGCGACAATTGCAAGCTTTCAGCTGAGCTTCCAGTTTGTCCAGGTTTAATACTTCTTTCCTGTGAGGGTAAATAGAAAATATGATTAAAGTGTCTTTAAAAAGTTTAGCCTGACAAACACAAAGCAAAAAACATTTAATATTAAAAAATATATAAGATTATAGCCCCAATTATAATATCATAGACAAAAAAAAAAATAGTATAGACAATCTAGGGAGAGTTTTGTAGCTACTCTATTTTTGTTTAAGGGGTGGTTCACCTTTTAGTTAACTTTTAGTATGTGATAGAATGGCCAATTATAAGCAACTTTTCAACTTCATTATTTATTTTTTATATATATATATTTTTTTATTTGTATTATTTGTCTTTTTCTTCTGATTCTTTACAGCTTTTAAAACGGGGTCACTGACCCCATCTAACAAACAAAGGCTCTAGCTGCCAGATTGCTGAAACTACAAACTGGATAACTGCTAAATAACTCAAAAACCACAAATAATAGAACATGAAAATCAATTGCAATCAAAAACAAGCAAGTTGACCAACTCCGAGTAGTCAATTTAGCCCCCAGCCTATGACTTTTGCCTAGTAAAGAACCACTGTTCATTTTTAAGCAAGGTTACTTGCAGGGTTTACCAGCATTTTGAATACTGTAGCAGTAATGAAAACACTGTTACATTTTACTAAGCCTTAAAGGAAAACTATACCCCCAAAATGAATACTTAAGCAACAGATAGTTTATATCAAATTGAATGACATATTAAAGAATCTTACCAAACTGGAATATATATTTACATAAATATTGCCCTTTTACATCTCTTGCCTTGAACCACCATTTCGTGACTCTATCTGTGCTGCCTCAGAGATCACCTGACCAGAAATACTACAACTCTAACTGTAACAGGAAGAAGTGAGGAAGCAAAAGGCAGAACTCTGTCTGTTAATTGGCTCATGTGACCTTACATGTGGTTTGTATGTGTGCACAGTGAATCTTACGATCTCAGGGGGCGGCCCTTATTTTTTAAAATGGCAATTTTCTATTTATGATTACCCAATGGCACATACTACTAAAAAAGTATATTATTATGATAATGGTTCATTTACATGAAGCAGGGTTTTACACATGAGCTGTTTTACTCAGTATCTTTTAATAGAGACCTACATTGTTTGGGGGGTATAGTTTTCCTTTAAGTAATTTAGGCCACACTAAAACTGGTATTTACCATAACTGTAGACCAGACAAATATCTTATGTTTTTCCTTTGACGATTTGTTAAATGAATCAAATTAAATCTAAAAAGATACAACTCAAACACACCTCTCACAGGAATGGCAGAGGACTATTGTGTGATACAAGTGCAAAAACGTTAAGGCAGTTGTAGCTTTGAATTCAAAGTGCAATTTCTCTGAAATGATCTTTTCCATGCGTTTCATGTCTGACACAGTGCATTTACATTGGCTGATACGGATCACATCGTGGACAGATGGAACATTGCAGTCTTCCTCCACAACTCTGGCCGCCAGCTGAAAGCAGCAGACTCCGATGCAAGACAAATGCTTTGGTTTCACCTTGAAAACAGAAGAGAGTAACTTACATATAATATATATTTACTTCTAATAGTACAGATTGCATGTGTAGGGAACTGATACATGTATTTCCCATTTACTTTGCATTCCCCTAAGGATTGGCCATCAAGAGGGCCCTTAGTTATACTGGAGCTAGGCTGAAAACTGGGATACTCCTTTGTTTGCTGTATGTTCTCTCTCATCTTACCCTGCAGGGTCTATATAGTGACCATTGATGCGTATGAGTATATGCCTAGCCACTGTTGTTCTATGTCCCTGTTTATCTCTAATTGAACTCCTACAATGAATATGTTATTTAATAAATAAGTTCTATGGTTAAGCTACAAGAACCACTGGCACCCTATGATTGTGCACAGCATACAGTTACAGTTGTGCTACATCCTGCCTTCACACTGTTGCGAGGGCTCATCCCCTGAGAATTAGGGTCCCATCCTGAGCATATAGTGGAGTAAAGCTACTAGTTCAGAGTAACGATGCCGCTCAATTCTACTTTAGCCTTACACGTGTCTAGTTATTCCCACTAGGGGTGCTGTTTTCCACAGTCTTTAATGATTCATATCAAGGCAGAAAGAAGGCAGCACCCACTAGAAACGCAGAGACATATTTGTAGAGAAGGAATGTTTGAATAAACACACGTGTGCCATCACAAATGGACAACAAACCCTTATACTGTACATTTATTTCCCTTTAAATTGAAGTGTTGTGTTTAAGTGGCATCTTGTTTAAGCTGCTTACTGTGCTCTTTGGCACAATTAATAACTTATTGATAAGGTATATTTGGATTTTTTACCCAAAATATATACACAGACTTGTACAAAATAATGTGGTTATTTCATTAGGGAGAATAATGCTCTTATAATCTTTAGTTGAAACCTCTACCTACCTTCATGATTGCCAAGAATCTGTCCAAGATGTTAACAGCCAACACAAATGTTTCCATACTCAGTCCAAAAAAGTTAGTCAGACTCCATAAATCTTCAACTTTTGCATTTCTTGACCTCGGACAGATTGTGCTATCATTCTAAACAAAACAAAAAAAATGTTTCAAGCAAACTTGCAACTACATTTATCAAGCGCCATAGACTTACTACTTACATAATAGAGTACTTAAAAGAGAAAAAAAATCACCAAATCACAGTTCACACACAAATTACGGCTTGTAAATTCTGTGTAAATTATTTACACTTGTGCTGAAACTATGCCATTAGGTTAGCACACCTTCACTGAATAGATCAAGCAGTTTATTTAAGTAAAAAGGTAGATAAGCTGGATTCTATATATTCACCATCTATATCCATCATCTTTATATTCACCACTTTAATGATACTAACTACAGTGGAGGAATCAATATATTGACTATGCAGACAATAAAAATATCAAATAAGAAAGCAATTCCTTCCCCATAAAGGGGTGGTTCATCTTCAGATAATTAGTTGATAGATCACCAGAAATAACGACTTTTTCTAATTACTTTCTATGTGTCAGTTTTTCTAATATTGAAGTGTAAAGTCTTTTTTCACCTTCTAAATCAGCTCGGGGGGGGGGGGGTGCCGACTCTGTAAACTGTTCTAAATTGATACATTTTTTATCTTTGTCCCTGCTGAGCAGAATCTCTGGGTTTCATTACAGGCAGCTGTTAGAATTGATACAATAGTTACTAATACTCCAGAGATGCTGCTGAGAAATGTATCAAGTAAATGTTGCAAAATTGTAACAGTTCAGAATCTGCACCTGAATTACTGAGCTGCCAGACTCAAACACCGGAGACACGGTCATTCAACTTTAAACTTAAGATTTTGGAAAAACAGTAAAAAAAAATAAATAAATAATAGAAAGTAATTGAAAAAAGTATTTATTTCTGGGAAACAATCTGAAAACAATTGAAATGAAAAAAAGTGTTTGGAAGGTGAACAACCCCTTTAAAGCCTGGATACCAATAATAACAAGCAGCCCATCCCCACCGCTGGTGAAATGTCTTACCTCTGCTGTGGACTCGATGAGGATCAAGCCCTTCTCCCTGGGCTGATATTTAGACTCCTGTTCTAGTTGTAAATTCAGTTGCTTCAGTAGTTTAAAAGCCTTGTTGCTTGTATGATCCATAGCTGCCAAATCCTTCATATTTTAGCTGAAGGAGAGAAATGAGAGATTTTTATAGGGGGGGGGGAGAAAAGAATTGAGCAGAGCTCTTTTGTGCAAACAGGGAAATCATCTGGCACGGGGAGTTCCCATTCCCCTAGCCCCGCCCCCAGTAGACGAAACAACCAAGGACCCTTGAATGGTCCCCATAGACGAAAAGATTTCTCTTGCTGAACTACCAATCCTTCAAAATTATCGTGCGGTTAGTGGGATTCGAACGATTGTACATCTTACGATTTTTCCCGACATCTGTCAGGAAATTGATCGGCCAGGTTGAAAAAACTTTGTCGGTCCCAGTACAATCTATGTTTGCAGGGCTAAGCAGGCAGCTCCCCTTTTTTTTACTGGCAAATGGTCTTTTTAGTTGATGGACAATTCGTAAGATCGTTCCGAGATAATCGTGGTCTCACGATGACGATCGGATCTTTTAAAAATCTCAACATCTATGGCCAGCTTTAGACTCCAGCTGAGCTTCTTGTCACGTCCACACAAACAACCCATAAAAGGGGGTTGGGGCAGATATTTTTCAACTTTACTAACTTTACTTGTTTATTGATGTGTACTGTGCTGCTGCTGCTGCAAGGGAGAGAGGGAGGGAGGGAGTTAGCCAGGGGCAACCATTTGTCTCAGGGGGGTTGGGCGGATATTTTTCAACATCAACTCAGCTGACAGAATAAAAACAAGAAACAGCCCCCCCCCATGTTTGCTCCACTTTGCCCGGTCTAACATTCTATTCAGCAAATTCTTTAAGCAGATACACAACTGTCTGGATGTCAAAAGGTTACTTCCAACTACAACTCCCAGACACCTCTACGAAATCCCGACATGTACAGTTTCCAATGAATTATACTTTTCAATGAATTACAGTTGTAAAAATCCTAAACAAGCCAGATACAGGGGGCTGAATTGAGCATCACTCCATCTGATAAGCCAAAAAGTCTGACAGCCCCGTAAATACTGCAATACACCTCCTGTGTAACCGCTCAGCTGCAAATCCTCAGTATCCCCAAATACCATTTGAATGACGGAGGATGATGGGAGTTGCAGCTGATAAAACCTGTCCGATCTCCAGTACAATATACGGGGGCAGACGCCAGTCAGACTCACCCTGATATCCTCCGGATGACAAACAGAATGCAGCTATCTGAGCTTTCACTTCCAGGACATAATGAGTCTAAATCCGAGATTTGCAGTCAGAACACAGGTCTGGACGGTCAGTGACTGTAGAATTGACGATACATCAGAGTGCAGGTTTTAAATTAACCCTGTTTCAAATCCTCATCCTACACTCATATACAAAGCAAAAGGCTACGGGATAACTGGACACTCTGAACTGCTCCTTGTTTTTGTTTCTCATTCTATTTCAACGCCCTACATTCTCAGACGTCACTAGGCGGAGGGATCTCTTCACAAAGAACAACAAAAGGATTAAAGCTCCCTGAAGAAAATTAGTCCTTGGAGCCACGCAAAAGTCCTCGCACTTGCGCACACTAATAATACATCTTGTGCAAGTAAAAGATAATGGTCAATGCTGTGTCAAAGCAGAGAAAGCATTTCGAATAACAGAAGCATGGGTATACGTGAGAAACAAGAGGTGCGGAGGTATACATGGATTCTTCTCCCTACGTCATATGACTTTGAGTTCCTTCTTGTCCCGCCCGCTGTCATTTTCAGTTTGAAAAGGCCGCCCAAATGATCTTTTATTCTGATTGGTCGAACAGAACGATTTGTCAGTGATTTGATTGTGAAGATTATGGCGTCAGTGACTCTGATGATTGGTTGAAATATTCTTGTTGCTGTACAGAGTCATTAAAAGAAAGGTTTGCACGGAGAGCCGAAAGCGCAGGCGCATAGATTTTATTACACGGGAGTCGATATCTATGTAGATGTGATAATGTTGCTATGGTAATCAGCTATTCATGTCCCAGTCTCTTATTGAAATCAGTGCGTAGTTAGGGTAATATGGACACTAGCAACCATATTGCTGAAATTGCTAAATAACTAATAAATAAATAAATAAAAATTGAAAATCAATTTCGAATTGTCTCAGTATATCACTCTCTCTACATCATAGTAAAAGGTAACTCAAAGGTAAAGAAGCTGCTAACTTTACTTGTTTATTGATGTGTATTGTGCTGCTGCAAGGGAGAGAGGGAGTTAGCCAGGGGCAATCATTTGCATCGCTCCCAACATTTTGTAAATAAAAATAGGGAGAAAAAAGTTGCGGCGCATAGCGTGTCAATTTTTGGACATGCCCATTTTGTGGCCACGCCCCTAATCATTCATCTTACAAAATTTGTCAGGTTATGAATGTTTGAACATATTTCTGTGGTTTTTTTCAGTTATTGCAGTTTTGCTAATGAAGGTGAATTGCCCTTTAAGCTGTGAGTCTAACTTTTCCCAAGGGACCTGTTATATTATTAGAATTACTTATTTGCTTATCTCGAAATTGCTACAGAAGTATCTTATCTGCTGCTGTGGCTGTTCTGAGCTCTCTGCCAAAGGCCAATTAAGTTAGAAACGTTGTTTCTTTTTCTGGCTGTTCAGTGCAGAGAAAAACGGGAGTTTCCAGTACAAACGAGGGCCTGCGGGTTGAGCTGTCAAAAGAGGGACTGTCCCTCTAAAAATGGGACAGTTGGGAGGTATGCATTTGTCTCAGTGACCGGTTTAATTAAAATGTTCCTATACAGAACAATGCCACAAATGCTGGGGGAGCAAGTCAAAGGGGCAAATTACCTAACCGGCGAAAATTCGCTATCGGCAGCTTCACAACACTTCGCCAGCGGTAAATTCGCTAGGACAACGCTAATTCACTTAAGTGTGTAGTTGCGTCCAGGGCGTTGAACGATGGTGAATTTTCAAGCGAAGATGCGCTAGTGTTGCCTAATTTGCATACAGCGGAAATGATAAAATTACATGGACGTATTACATTACACAAGTTCAGGGAACCTTCATAAATAAAATAGAATTGTTATAATGCCCTACACATGAGCTCATATGTTAGAAAATGGAGGCGGAAACCCATTTACCCAACAAAAAAATTTACGGACCTTTGCAGCCTATCACTCTGTAAAAGGGAAAAGATGCCAGTGTTATTTGGGACTTAGGACATTTTTGCACTAAAAACTGAGGAAGTCCTATGCATTCTATTGCACTTCACCTGGTCTGAGCTGGTGAAGGCAAGTCTGGTGAATGAGGTAACGTTCAGTAAAATCCGCATTTTAGCGGATTTGCAGAGTTACGTCCATTTGCCAGAGCTAAAATGCACCTGGCGGTAGAGTGCGAAGCTAGCGAAGTGACGCCTGCGCCCGTTAGGAAATCGGCCAAGTCCCTGCGGGCGGTAATGATAGTGAATTGACGCTAGCATTAGCCACTTTGCCCTTAAGGGAATCTGCCCAAAAGCATGCTTCAGAACGGTCTGGCCTAGGTAGGTTTATGACTAGGGCTGCTGTCCCAGGGCCTCCCTCTGCCCAACCCCCTGCTGCACCGCACTACGTTTTTGCCGCAACCGCCAGAAAAAGGGAGGTTGAGGCAGGAAGAAGCCTATGGATCTGGGCCGACGGGGCCCACAAGAGCCGGGGCCGACCGGGTTTTTTTCCGGTGTCCCACCTGCCCAGTCTAATAGGAATGGGCGCATTTTTTAGCCTCGTTTCACCACGGAATTGACGCCCATAGACTTTAATGGGCGTCAGTGACATTTCGCCTGCTGCGAATATTTGGCAATACGAAAAGGGTCAAATTCGCCCATACCTACTCTCTGTGTAAAGCTGGCCATAGTTGCAAAGATACCATTGTATGAACAGGGACGCTTTTGCCATTCCGCATTTCCTCAGGCAGAATGGAGCTGCCAGTTACCAGGGGCGGCAAAAAGACGCCACTGGTAACTTTAAGAGCCGTATTTACGTTTTTTAAAAATGCAACAGCACTCACTGCACTAGCGATGTTGCCCCCCCCTGGACCAGAAAGGGGAGCGGCATCAGCTGCTGCGTACAAAAAGGTTTGTGTGATTTTCAGACCGTGTGTGGAGTGTCCTGACATTTTTCGTACCATGATGATCAGTCGTTCAGTCAATTGGATAGGTTAAAAGATTTATATGATCTTTGCATGTATTTATTGACGATATCAATGGGCGATTGTCTCTACTATTTTTTGGACTTAACTTTCGTACAGTTACTGTAACGTAATGGCCTGAGCATCATGTGATTTATTCCCTTTGCTACTTTATTTTAATCTGAATGGTTAGTTGAAGGTCGGAAGATTGGTACGGATGATCGTTCGACATAGGCTATAATCTGCACATCTACGGCCAGTTTAACCTGTTCAATATACAGGACGAATACTTCTCCCCCTTTAAAACAGCACATTTAGCTAAATAGAGGCAAAATTGGTGCAAAAAAATAGCTTAGCTTGCTTAGGGAACATAATCTTTCATTTTCTGGGAAGTAGTGAGGAAAAGTGAACAACCCTTTTATTATAAAATCTAGTTTGATGCAACTAACAAAAATGTAGCTTTTTAATATTCTTAGAGAAAAAGCTGCAGCATTAAAATCTCAGTTTATTGTGTGTATGTCTAATGGGTGAAAAATTCTAAAGTATACATTTTCTTTCACATGACACCAGTGACTGTAACACATGCAAGGTAGGCATTTTCAGAACCTTCCTTCATCATATAGGAATGCCTTTTAGATTCCAAGCTCTTTTTAGTAGGGACCTCTTTTACCTCTTGTTTTGGTTATCATAAAAAAGCAAGTGCAAGGTGCACATCGAAGAGTCAAGGGTCACAGGCCAGTCCTGTCCTAACCTGCCCTGTAAACAGTATCAGGCTGACTGGCCTGATCTGCAAATTTAAAGAGATACTGACACTAAACATTTTCTTTTCAAAATATTACTCTACATTAAGGGGAAGATTTACTAAGCTCGAGTGAATGGTTCGAATGTCAAAAAGTTTGAATCGTTCGACTATTCGACCATTGGATAATCGAAGTACTGTCTCTTTAAAAAAAACTTCGACTTCATACTTCACAAATTAAAGCTACCGAAGTGCAATGTTAGCCTATGGGGACCTTCCACAGCACTTTTCTAAGTTTTTTTTGGTCGAATAGAAATCCTTCGATTGATCGCTTAAAATCGTTCAAAAGATTTCTATTCGATCATTCGAACGATCGAATACGCTAAAAATCCCTCGACTTCGATATTTGAAGGATTTCAATTTTATGGTTTTAACCCCTTGAAATTCGACCCTTGATAAATAACCCCCTAAAAGTTATCTATAGGTCATGTTAATTGTTTTTCACTAACAGTTCTGCTTTTGTAAGTAATTGTTACTTGAAGTTCCTAAACCTGACTGTTTTGCCAACCTGACTGTCCCTTCTTAACCTGTCAGAGTTTCTAATGCTAACAGACTCCTGATGCACAAATATGACAGCCCCCTCATAGAGGAACATGGGGGTAAGAAGGTAATGTAAAAGAATCAGGCAAATTCATGTATGGCAAAATTATTAATATCATTGAAATTCAATGTTATGATAGATATTAACAAAAAGGTTTTTTTCTGGTGTCAGCATCTCTTTAATCTGTATTGGTAGGAACAGAGTTATCTTCTGTTTTGTGGCAAAATGCCTTATACTACTACTGTAGTTAAGCATAAGCAATTTCCTGCTCTGCAAACTTTAAAGGGGTGGTTCACCTTTAAATTAACTTTTAGGGGCCCATTTACTTAGCCCGAGTGAAGGAATTGAAGAAAAAAAACGTCGAATTTCGAATGATTTTTTTGGCTACTTCGACCATCGAATTGGCTACTTCGACCTTCGATTACGACTACGACTTCGAATCTAACAATTCGAACTAAAAATCGTTTGAATTTTTGACCATTCGATAATCTAAGTACTGTCTCTTTAAAAAAAACTTTGACCCCCTACTTCGCCACCTAAAACCTACCGAGATGCAATGTTAGCCTATGGGGAAGGTCCCCATAGGCTTTCTAAGGTTTTTTTGGTCGTAGAAAAATCGTTCGATCGATTGATTAAAATCCTTCGATTGTTCGATCAAACTAATTGCGGTAAATCCTTCGACTTCGATATTCGAAGGATTTACATTCGGCAGTCGAATATCGAGGGTTAATTTACTCTCGATATTCGACCCTATGTAAATCTGCCCCTTAGTGTGTTATAGAATGGATAATTCTAAGCAAGTTTTCAATTGGCCTTCATTTTATCTTTTTTATAGTTTGAATAATTTGCCTTTTTCTTCTGACTCTTCTGACTCTTTCCAGCCTTCAAATGTGGGTCACTGACCCCATATAGATACAAATGCTCTTTGAGGCTACAAATGTATTGTTTGCTACTTTTTATTACTCATTTTTCTGTTCATGCCCTCTGCCATTCATTTTCATCAATATTTTTATTGTTTTACAAACAAATGCAATATATACGTATCAAAAATTTGACAGGTTATCATAGGCAGTGCAGACAGATGAAAGTAAACATAAGTAAGTTACCAGTTCACATCAATACAACGTATAATGTCAACATTGAATAGACAAAATAAAATCGTTACAGATTATCATGAGACAGTGTGAGTCTGTTATATTGTATTAGTTATCAAACTTTTATCTTTTTGCAACTATTAAACAGTGAAATGAAAAAGCCACCTTTATATCAGAATGCGAGTGAAAGACTGATGAATTGCGGAATAAGTCACAGCAATTTAATATACCTAAAAAGTAAGATAGTGTGGTAGAAGGAAAGTCAGATAGAAAGAAGCTGACAAACATTGGGATCACATGCGTCTATACTCCAACCAGGGTTGCCAAATCCTTAGGAATTTGTCATGAGTATTGTTGAGAAAGCTAACTAATTTTTCGTTCACCATAATCCAATCCATTTTACGTTTAAAGGCAAATATAGGAATAGATCCAGCTTTCCACGCCTTAGCGATGGTTTGTTTTGCAGCCAGAAATATACACGTTAAGAGTTTGTGTAGTATCTTAGAGAAACCTTCACATTTACCATTCAAAAGTGCTATTATTGGATCTCTTCTCACATTAATGTTGAAAACAGAGAATATGACGGTGTGTATCCTAATTCAAAATCTAACCACCCTAGGGCACGTCCACCATATTTGGTACATGGAACCAATTTGTTGACAGCCTCTAAAGCAATTGGAATCAGCCGTAGGGATACCTATCGGGTGTCAAATACCATCTAAATAATGCCTTATAGGAAGCCTCCAACAAAACAGTATTCATAGAGCTGGATTTAGTGATTTCCCAACACTTTCCCCAATGTTTCATATCATAAGAAAACGATACATCCTTTTCCCATGCCCTAACGTAAGTGTGATCTCTTGGGTTTGACATGTTATTTAAGGCAGAGAACAACAATGAGATTGTACCGTACAGTGGGAGGGGCGGAGACACCACCGTTCAAAAAACGACATACTATGTTCCGACCTTTCCCAGTGGTTTTTCAGTGAAGATATGTAAGGTATCACCTGTAATGCTCTAAAAATTTCTGATGGTGGAAGGTCCCGCTGGGTCTGGAGATTAGCATAGTGAGTGGGCCCCTAACGGTATAACAGTCATAGATTCTAAGAATCAGGGCCGGAACTAGGGGTAGGCAGAACTGGCAGCTGCCTAGGTTGCAACAATTGGAGGGCGCTGGGCAGCTACCTCTTCTGCCTACCCCTATACTGGACCTGGCACTAGACCTGTGAGGAATCGCCGATACTGCGCCTCTACGCGTATGCATGCACAAACGCCTCAATGTGCATGGGCACGCAAACACCTCTACATGCATGCGCAGATGAACGGCTCTACTGCGCATGTGTGCGCAAATGGTACCTTGCGCACCTGAATGCCGCTACTGCACATGCGTGCAAACACAGCTACCAGCGAGAAAGGAATGGGGGGCGATCTGGCTAGCTGGTCTGCCTAGGGCGGCCAGCCAGCCTGGCCCGCCTCTGCTAAGAATATTACTAGAACTCCACCTCCGGAAAAGGGCTACATTTTGACCCGGTACAAAGTCCGGATTTTGGAGCAAGGGTGTAACTGGTGCCCACGGTGACATTAGTTCAGCAGAGTACCGAACACTATCCCAGACCTTCAAGGTGGTGCCTAAGCTTGGGCTATGAACCAAGGACTGTTTATGAGACATAGACCAAATTAATGCATCTGCTGAGTATGGGGCACAGATGTCGTTTTCCAGTTGGACCCATTGTGGACCTACTGAACCCATATGTATAAGTGGAATGGCAGTCAGTTGGGCAGCATAATAGTAGTGAAGAAGGTTTGGAAGGCCCAAACCTCCCTGCACTCTTGAAGCGTACAAGGTTCTCTTGTTAACCCAGGGTGGTTTTTTATCCCATATGTAGTGCAGTATCTTTCTCTGAAATTCCTTTAAATCTGTTAAACTAACAGAGATTGGCAGAGTACGGAAATAATACAAAATTTTAGGTAATATTGTCATCTTAATAGAATTTATTCGTCCCACCCATGAAATATGGTATCTACTCCATTCTTCCAATGATTTTGTAAGGGAGGCATACAGTTTAGGGTAATTGTGTTTATATAAATTCGAGTATAGCGCAGTGAGGTTGACCCCCAGTATTGAGATACAAACGGGCTGCCACTTAAAATCAAAATTAAGCTTTAGTAGTTTAACAGCCTCGGGGGCGAGAGTCAGGTTGAGGGCCTCAGATTTCTCATGATTAATAGTTAGACCAGAGACGTCCCCAAATTTCCCCAACAAATCAAACAGATTAGGCAAGGAGGTTAGGGGTTGTGTCACAAGCATTGTTACATCATCCCCAAACAAGGAGATTTTGCGATGGTAACCATTAACTCTAAGACCGTGTATATTAGGATCAGCTCTTATAAGAGCTGCCAATGGTTCAATGGCAAGATCAAATAATATGGGAGACAATGGACACCCTTGTTTAGTGCCACGATGGATACTGAATAGTGAGGACTGGTATCCCATCACTGTTACATAAGCCGAAGGGGATTGATACAACGATTGCACCCAAGTTCGAAACTTCTGCCCAAAATCCCATAGATTAAGTACATGGTCTAGGTAAGACCAAGACAGTGTGTCAAAAGCTTTCCTAATATCTAACTTCAGTAGTAACGCTTTAGTGGAGGTCGCCTGGGCCTTATGAATCAGCCGTAGAAGGCGTCTGATGGCATCACTAGCTTGTCTTCCTGGGATAAACCCAACCTGGTCCTTGTGTATCCATTGAGGAAGATACAAATTAAGCCGAATTGACAAAACAGTTGAAAGAATTTTAATATCGTTATTTAAAAGCGATATAGGCCTATAATTTTGACAATTCGTGTGGTCAGTTGACGGTTTTAGGGATAGTTATAATTTTCGCCGTTTGAGATAATTGGGAGAACCGAGAACCGTATTGAAGAGAATTAAATAGCTGTGATAAGTAAGGGGCAAAAATTAAAGCAAATTTTTTATAATAGTGAACCGAAAACCCGTCAGGACCCGGGGCCTTCCCACATTTTAAGTGTTTAATTGCTGCAGTAACTTCCTCAATGGTCACATCAGCTTCTATAGTTGCAAGCTGAGGATTGGTAAGTGTAGGGAGCTGAAGATTATACAATAGTTGTTTCTATTGGGCAGAGGTTGGGTGTTCTACGCTACAATATAGCCTCTTATAATAGTCTGCAAATTCCTGCGCAATTTTTGCAGGGTTATTAGTAATCCCTCCATTTTGTTGTTTAATGGGGTGGACAAGTATTGTACGAGGGCTATTATTTAATTTTCTTGCAAACATTCTACTTGGTTTATTTGCGTTAGAGTAAAACTTCTGTTGCGACCAACGAAGCGCCTTTTCGGCTTCATGAGTGAGAGCCAGATCTAAATCTAGATGGATTTGATGAATTTCCCCTCTTAGGTCTAGTTCTGGGTTATCACTCTGTTTCTGCATCACCTCATCTAATTGCCGGGCAAGATTATCTATCACTAACTTACATTGTTTTTTCCGTCTGGAACTCAATTGAATAAATTTACCTCGCAAGACTGCTTTGTGGGCTTCCCACAGGGTAGTTATTTGTGAAACAGAGGTTTCGTTCTCCTTAAAGTAGTTTGTTAAGGTGGACTCAATTTCAGATGCTATATCGTGTACCATGAGTAATGAATCGTTAAGTTTCCACTGGTACCCTCTGGCCATCCGATTATCTATTGTAATCTGAAGGGAAACTGGGGAATGGTCTGACCATGGAACATTTAAGATCTTTGCAGCGCATATTTGGTGTGTGTAATCCTGCGAAATGAATATATGGTCAATGCGCGTGTAAACCTTGTGGGGATATGAGTAATGGGTATACTGTAGCTCTTACTATATGGATGTTTTTCCCACCAAACATCAACTAATGAGTGACGTTCCACTATTCGTCTAAATTGGCGGATGGAATAGATATTAGAAATTTCGGATGTAGAGAGTGGAGTAGCCTGTCTATCCCATCCCGCGTCTAAGATCAAATTTGAGTCTCCACATATAATAAGACCCCCTTCTTTACCCGCCTGACTCTGTTGAATTATCCTGGACAGAAATAAAATGAGATTTTGGTTAGGTGCATAGTATTTAACAATAGTATATTTAGAGTCCTGAAGTATTCGTTTTATTTGCAGGAATCTGCCCTCCGGATCTGCAACTACGTTTTCTACTACAACAGGTAGCCCGGCTCTAAAAAAAAATAGCAACCCCTTTTGTTTTAGTAGGCCCCTAGCCAAGTGGAATAGAGGGTATCTATGGTGAAAGTACTTGGGAAAGGAGGCAGCAGAAAAATGCGTCTCCTGCAAACATACAATATCTGCAGCAAGTGAATTGTAAAAAGAGAAAGCTTTAGTCCGTTTGGAGGGTGATTTAAACCCTTGCATGTTGTGTGAAATTATAGAAACTGCCATTTTTAGTATCTATCAAAACCAAGATTCTGAGGGTATGCAACTGGAGATTCCTTGTGACTATCAAGCATTTTCCTGTCAAAATTAGGGTATGGTGGCGCTCAACATAATAAAACAAACTTAAAAAATCAACTAAAAACCAATTAGTCCTAAACAGACTAAACACTAGGGCCTTAGCACATAACCTACATAGGGGTCCAAACCCCATCTAAGGCCGGCAAGTTGGAGGGGCATAACACCGAGAACTCCACAGCACAGCATAGCATATGAGGCAACAATAAAGTAAAGAAATAATGCAAGGTTATAAACAATAAAAGAGAAGGTAAATATAGAATAAGCATATGACATGATTCAGGGAGAACCATTGAGCGAGTGGTGACTAAACCTTTCAGCCGTGTGCTCCATATCGAAATAATCTTTCTGATGGGCGACTGTGGGGCAGTCATGCAAAGGTAAATTGTAGTTGTCCTAAGTCAACAGAGTTAAATATCTCCTGCGAAGGGATGTCTCCGCAGTCGATCTTGTAGTTCAGTCCTGAAGTGGAAAAAAAATAAATAAATTACGGATGTAGAGAGTGGATGCTCCAAATTAGGGGCCAACGGCCTGCTAACAAGCGTAGCAAATGACGACTCCATCAGGTCTCCTGTTGACAGCCTCTCGTGACCACAGGCTTTGGTCTGACGGGTCCCACCTTCTGCCATATCGGTGTGAGTTTTCTAGGAGGTGAGGCTTGTGGGGTCGAAGGATGTTGCTCCACCAAATTTAGTTTAGCCAGAGTGGTGAGACCCTCCTCTGGAGTGTCCATAGTGTAGGATCTGTTATTAAAAGAGAAGGCCAGGCGAAAAGGGAAAGCCCAACGGTAGCGTACCTTATGGTGCTGGAGAATTTTGGTAACCGGCTGCATCATGTGTCTCTTTTGTAGAGTCGTAGGCGAGAGGTCTGGATATAGTTGGTAGGAATGACCGCAAAAATCCAAGGAACCTTGCTCCCACACGGCCCTCAGCACCTCAACCTGTGTCTGGTGAAAATGGAAACGTATGATAAGGTCCCTGGGGGGATCCCCCTGCTTGTAGGGCCGCAGTGCCCGATGCATACAATCAAACTCCAATCTGTCTTTGGAGATATCTGGGAGCAGGCCCAAAAACAGTTCCGTTAGATCAAGCCGTAGATCCGTTATCATCTCAGGCAAACCTCGCACCCTGACAATATTACGTCTGGATCTATTTTCACCGTCTTCCAGCATTAAAAGGGCTTCATGAAGTTGCTGCTGTAGTTTCTGTATATCCGTTTCATGGGCATCCAGCACAGTTACCATATCATCGATCTTATTCTCCACCATATCCGTTCGGGCCCCCAAGTCCTGAATCTGTTTGGTGAGGTCATCGGTAATTCTCTTAGCTGTTACAGCCAGTTCACTCTGCAACATTTGCTGAAATTTCCCTAGTAACAGGGCATTGGCATCTGAAGCATCCTGAGGTTGTGAGACCAGTTCAGACGAGGCCGACATAGAATCACTATCCTGCGTCGCCATGACAGGCCGCGTCTTCGTCACTGGATGTGGTTGAGTGAGATAGGCTGCAACCGATGGCACACTCTGCGATCTATTACGGCTCCGTGTGGAAGTATTTTGCAGACGGCGACTTGCCATCAGGGGCTGGTAAGTGTCTGGTAGCCGTGGAGGACTCTGTGGCGCTCCCCAGTATAGAGTAAGTTGCCAGATTCCGTTAGTTTCTTCTCAGGTGTCACAGAGCAGTCTCAATGTGCAGCCATCTTGGCTGCGTCCGACACGCCCCTCTCCCTGATATTCATTTTCTAGTCTATTATTCAAATCAGTGCATGGTTGTTAGGGTAATTTGTGTAACGGGCCCGAAGGCACAGTAGTAGTAAGGACCAAAGAGGAGACCAGACCAGGTTCGAAGTACAAAAGGTTTATCCGGAAGAATAGTCAGGGCACAGGCAATGTCGGTTCAGGCAGCAATCAAACAGTGTCGAGAAAACAGGCAGGAATTGGTACACGGAGAAATCAGACAATATATATATATCACACCCAGGAACACAAGAGAATGGAACCTATAATTGGGCAAGGACACAAAGGAAAATGGGGTTTAAATAGTTCAGTCTTTGGCGCCGAAACTTGACGCGCTGACGTCATGACGCCAACGCCAGCGTCCTCACGCTGGCGTCCTCACGCCGGCGCACATTCTGACGCCGGCGTCCATTCTGACGCCGGCGTCCAATCCGAGGGCAACTCGTTCTTGACGCAATCAAAGCAAGGTCAGCAGGAACAGCATGGTGGAGCAGAGGGACGTCATCCAGGTTGCCATCTTGGACACCAGGTAAGTCGGATTCCATTACAGTACCCCCCTCCTTAGGGGGGGCCTCAGGACCACCGAGACTAGGAGAAGAGGGAAAAAGTCTGTGGAACTTGCGGACCAAGGCAGGAGCATGGACATCCGAATACTTTACCCAGGAACATTCCTCTGGACCAAAACCCTTCCACTCAATTAGATATTGAAGAGTGCCCCTGGAAAAACGAGAATCCAAAATCTGCTTAACCTCAAACTCTTGGTGACCATCGACCAGGACAGGAGCTGGGGAAGAAGAAGAGGAACCGGGCACAGCAGGCTTAAGCTACGAGACATGAAAGACATTTGGAATCCGCATCTCAGGAGGGAGTTGTAACCGGACAGCAACAGGGTTGATGACTTCAATGACAGGAAAAGGACCGATGAATTTGGGACCAAGTTTGGGTGTTGGAACTTTAAGACGAATGTTTCGAGTGGAGAGCCAGACTTTGTCTCCAGGAGCATATAGAGGGGAAGAAACTCTTCTTTTGTCAGCAAACCTTTTCTGCACCAGGGAACTTTTTTCCAGATTAGAAGCCACAGCAAGCCAAATAGCCATCATGTGGGCAGCTTGATCGTTGGCAGCAGGGACATTGGTGAGAAGAAGGTCCTGAGGAAATGCCAAAGGATTCAGCCCGTAGACACAGAAGAAAGGAGACCTTTGGGAAGAAGAGTGCAGGGAGTTGTTGTGGGCGAACTCAGCCCAAGGCAGAAGATCCGACCAATCATCCTGGCACAAGGAGACATGGCAGCACAGAAACTGTTCCAAAGCCTGATTAACCCTCTCAGCAGCTCCATTGGATTGGGGGTGGTAGGCAGAAGAAAATTGTAGCGAGATATTGAGGGTTTTACACAGGGATCTCCAGAATCTAGAAACGAATTGCGACCCCCGATCAGAGACAATTTCAGCCGGAAAACCATGGAGACGGAAAATATGGTGGATGAAAAGTTTGGAAAGTTCAGGAGCAGAGGGTAACTTGTGGAGGGGAATGAAATGAGCCATCTTGCTGAACCTGTCAATGACCACCCAGATGACAGTGTGTCCAGAGGAAACAGGGAGGTCCACAATGAAGTCCATGGCAAGATGAGTCCAAGGGCGCGATGGAATGGGTAATGGAAGAAGAAGACCTTTGGGAGGAGAATGTCCAGTTTTAGAAACCGCACAAATGGTACAAGAAGAAACAAAGTCTTTGACGTCCTTTCTCATGGAAGGCCACCACACCACACGAGAGAGGAGTTCGGTAGTCTTCTCAACTCCCGGATGACCTGCTTGTTTAGAACAGTGGACCTGAGACAATATGGACTGACGACAATCAGGAGGAACGAAGGCAACCCCCAGAGGAATATTATCCGGAGCGGCAGTCTGGGCGGAAAGAAGTTGTGAGGCCAAGGAAGGAAACAGAGCAGCGATGATCTTAGAAGGGGGCACAATGGGTTCGGGGTCCTCGGAGCAAGGAATCTCGGGAACAAAGCTTCTGGACAGAGCATCAGCCTTCCGATTTCTTGAGCCAGGACGGAAGGTGATGATGAAGTTAAAACGGGAGAAGAATAATGACCATCTGGCTAGTCGAGGATTCAGGCGTTTGAGGGACTGGATAAATTCAAGGTTTTTATGGTCAGTAAAGATGGTCACAGGGATAGAAGATCCTTCCAGCAAATGTCTCCACTCTTCCAGGGCTAATTTGACTGCCAATAACTCATATTGACTCCCAATATCATAATTCTGCTCAGAAGAGGAAAACTTTTTGGAGAAGAATGCACAAGGATGAAGCTTGCCATCTGAAGGGGACCTTTGTGACAAGACCGCACCAGCTCCTACATCAGAGGCGTCAACTTCGAGGAAGAAAGGTAGAAGGAGTTCAGGGTGTCTGAGAATTGGAGCAGAAGAGAAGGCATTTTTCAGGGATTCGAAGGCTTCCAGGGCAAGAGGGGGCCAGTGCTGAGGTTTACCCCCTTTGCGGATAAGAGCAAGAATAGGAGAAATCTTGGACGAAAAACCTTTAATAAATTGTCTGTAATAATTGGCAAACCCGATAAATCTTTGGATAGCCTTGACACTTGTAGGAAGGGGCCAGTCAAGAATTGCAGAAACCTTGGCTGGATCCATCTTGAAGCCCTGTTGGGAGATGATGTACCCAAGGAAGGGAATGGATGACACCTCAAAAGAACATTTCTCCAATTTGGCAAAAAGGTTGTTCTTCCTGAGACGAAGAAGAACTTCTTTCACTTGGGAACGGTGCTCCTGGAGATTCTTGGAGAAAATAAGAATGTCATCTAGGTAGACGACCACACTTTGCCCCAACAAGTCCCTGAAAATATCATTAACGAACTCCTGGAAGACCGCAGGGGCATTGCAGAGACCAAACGGCATTACTAGGTACTCGTAATGCCCATCTCGAGTATTAAAGGCGGTCTTCCATTCGTCTCCCTCACGGATTCAAATGAGATTATAGGCACCCCGAAGATCCAGCTTGGTAAAAAGATTGGCGCCCCTTAACTGGTCAAAGAGTTCAGAAATTAAAGGGAGAGGGTAACGGTTTTTAATGGTGATTTTATTTAACCCCCTATAGTCTATGCAAGGTCGCAGACTTCCATCCTTTTTTTCGACGAAGAAAAATCCAGCACCAGCAGGGGAGGAAGAAGGACGGATGAAGCCTCTCTGGAGATTCTCCTGGATATAAGATTTCATGGCTGCAGTCTCGGAAGGAGAAAGAGGATAGGTGCGACCACGGGGAGGCATGGAACCAGGAAGAAGCTCGACCGGGCAGTCGTAGGGTCGATGTGGAGGAAGAATCTCTGCAGAGCCTTTATTGAAGACATCAGCGAATGCTTGATAAGTGGATGGCAGAGAAGAACTTGAAGAAATAGCAGAAACTTTGACAAGAGGCATAACAGGCAAACAGTTCTGTTGACAGAAAGGACTCCAGCGAGAGACTTGTGAGGAAGACCAATCAATGACTGGGTTATGTGTGCACAGCCATGGAAGTCCCAGTACAATTGGAGTGGAAGGGCAGTCAATAATAAGAAAAGACAGTCTCTCCAAATGCATCGTGCCCACCTTAAGAGAGAGTTCTTGTGTGGACTGGGAGATGATAGCAGAAGACAAGGGACGGTCATCAATGGCAAGGACCCGGAGAGGATTTGCCAGGGACTGAAGAGGAATGGCATGGTTGGAAGCGAAGACCTTGTCCATAAAGTTTCCAGCGGCCCCAGAATCTAGGAAAGCTTGTAAGGAAATCTTTCGAGAGCCCAGTAGGATCTGTACAGGGAGAAGAAAACGATGAGCAGAGGAACGAAGAGTGTGGGTAATTCCACCCACGGAAGTCTCCCCAGACTTGGCACCGGACTTTCTAGGCTTTATGGGGCATTCCAGAGCGAAGTGGGCCTTGCTCCCACAATAAAGACAAAGTCCTGCAGATCTTCTGCAAAGTTTCTCCGGCTCGGACAGATGACCATGTCCAATCTGCACAAATTTCTTGGCAAGTTGCGGAGGAGAAACAGGAGAAGAGGAAGTTACCGGAGGAGGAAGAACGGGTCTCTGGAAGCGAGGAGCTAAAGCAAGTTGAGGCCTCTGCAATTTCCAGGCCCGCTCACAATCAGCTTGATGTTGCCTCTGCCGGGTGTCGACTTTCACCGCCAAGGAAACCAAATCTTCCCAGGAGGAGGGGATCTCACGGGACACGAGGTCGTTTTTGATCCGCATCGCCAGGGCCGTTATAGAAGGCAGCATGATAACTGTCGTTGTTCCAGGATGTTTCGGCCAGCAAGGTACGAAACTCTATGGCGTATTCCGGCACAGAGCGAGTTCCTTGCTGTAACTGGAACAACCGAGCAGAAGCCGAGGCAGACCGACCTGGGGCGTCAAAAACTGTACGGAGATCCCGGCAGAAAACTTTAGCATCATCTATGACTGGATCCTGCTTCTCCCAGAGTGGAGATGCCCATTCCAAAGCTTTCCCTTGCAGTCGGGAGATGATAAAGCCCACCTTGGCACGCTCTGTGACGTACTGGCCAGGAAGCAAAGAAAATTGGATTTCGCATTGGATGATGAATCCGCGACAAGCTTCTGGATCGCCGAAATACAGAGGAGGTGCAGGGATACGGGGCTCAGAGACACGTACCGGAGACACAGGAACCGGAGCAGGTACTTGGACCGCTGGCAGGAATGCAGACAGCTTCTCCTGGATCGCCATAAGAATTTGGCCGAGATGGGCCTGCTGGGACTCATAGGA
Source organism: Xenopus laevis (assembly GCF_017654675.1). Taxonomy (NCBI): domain Eukaryota; kingdom Metazoa; phylum Chordata; class Amphibia; order Anura; family Pipidae; genus Xenopus; species Xenopus laevis. The sequence continues at coordinate 87,470,769 of NC_054371.1, read as the reverse complement.
GAGCAAGCGTTCAGACAGTCCACGGACAGCTTGGCGGACATCAGGCGAAGTTTGGGTCTCCTCCGCAGGGTCCATGGCCCAATTATACTGTAACGGGCCCGAAGGCACAGTAGTAGTAAGGACCAAAGAGGAGACCAGACCAGGTTCGAAGTACAAAAGGTTTATCCGGAAGAATAGTCAGGGCACAGGCAATGTCGGTTCAGGCAGCAATCAAACAGTGTCGAGAAAACAGGCAGGAATTGGTACACGGAGAAATCAGACAATATATATATATCACACCCAGGAACACAAGAGAATGGAACCTATAATTGGGCAAGGACACAAAGGAAAATGGGGTTTAAATAGTTCAGTCTTTGGCGCCGAAACTTGACGCGCTGACGTCATGACGCCGACGCCAGCGTCCTCACGCTGGCGTCCTCACGCCGGCGCACATTCTGACGCCGGCGTCCATTCTGACGCCGGCGTCCAATCCGAGGGCGACTCGTTCTTGACGCAATCAAAGCAAGGTCAGCAGGAACAGCATGGTGGAGCAGAGGGACGTCATCCAGGTCGCCATCTTGGACACCAGGTAAGTCGGATTCCATTACAATTTGGGCCCTAGCCACTAGATTGCTTATATTTCAAACTGGAAAGCTGCTGTATAAAAAAAACTCAAAAAAACACAAATAATGAAAAAATGAAAACCAATTGCAAATTATCTCAAAACATCAATGTCTACATTATACTAAAAGATCATCTAAAGGGGAAAAAGTCCTTTAAGGGAATATAATAAAGCAATGTAATAAATTGACAACTAAATACTAATGGATCATTTGTTGTTATTGATTACTTCGTGTGTTATTTGATTTTGGGTGTAACAACATAATCTGCATTATAGAAGGTGATAATATATGAAAACTCAAGAATATAATTAAAAATAAAGCACCAGAGGCTAGTCATGGCATAACAGTGCAGCAGTTAGTGCTACTGGCTCACAGCTTTGTGAATTTGATATTCTCCTTGTTTCTGCATTTGATTTGCCTCACATTCAAAAACATGCTTGAATTGGTTCATTAAATTGCCCTTAGTTCTTATATAGTATAGGTATGTCATTTTATTGCGAGTTTATGAAATAAAAAGCAAAAGAGATCCTCATGATGCACCAGTTATGTTAACTTATGTTAACCAGTTATGTTAACTTACCTATCACCCAAATATGAAGCAATATTAGAAAAAAATATTCTGTTACAAGATGTGAAAGATGGATTCTGAAAATTTAGGCGTAACAGCAAAAAAGACAGCACATGATCAATGGAGAAGCAAGCACAGCAATATGGGGAGTATTTTGAGATCACAGAACAAATATACTGTGGATTATTTGGCTTTGTATGTAAATGACATTTTATGTTTGCTTCAAAGGATGTCAAGTGTAAGGGCTGGTGAAGTAAATCCAGAAGATGAAAATCGCCTCAGAAAGTGATTAAAAGCAAATCAAACATTGTTATATTTAGATTACAAACTGAAGTCATAATCATTTTTAGAATAGCATAAAAGGTATACTAATAACCAACCCATATGCATTAGATTAGGAAGAAAATCATGGGATATGTGCAGTTTCATATCCTTGAATGGCTGTGTACAGCACAGTCTCATATTACACGATTTCCAGAGGGTAACATTCCACATGGCTGGACACAGCCTGTATGAAAAGAAATGTGATCCCACCATTTGGTACGCCCATTCAAACTTTGTTTAAGTGAGAAATACTAGCTACAAATACCAGCTGAATTTAAGAAATACTTTGAAGGGCAGCTATTGTGGAAGCAAAACATTTGTGTAGCCATAAAGTCATATAACCATCAGGCTCAGTTCATTTTACTTTAGTAAAGACTTCTGTAGTTAATTTAGCTTAGTAGGTCAGGCAGAAACAAGCTACAAGTACATAAATAGCATTCTACAACAATAAAAAATATAGGCTTTAGGGCAATGACACACAGGTCACTTTGTCGCCCCCATTAAGGGCTATTCCACACGGGGAGATAGCCACGCGTTTGCGGTCGCGGCGACAAAGCGCCGCGCCAGTCGCCGCGACCGGCGCAGGCGACAGTTTTGTATGGGCGCCTATGTAAAAACGCCTGTGCTAACCACACGAGGCGATGCGCTTTTCAACAGTCGCCTGAAAATGCCTCGCCAGGCATTTTCAGGCGACTGTTGAAAAGCGCATCGCCTCGTGTGGTTAGCACAGGCGTTTTTACATAGGCGCCCATACAAAACTGTCGCCTGCGCCGGTCGCGGCGACTGGCGCGGCGCTTTGTCGCCGCGACCGCAAACGCGTGGCTATCTCCCCGTGTGGACTAGCCCTAAAGCATGGATGACAAAACAGCCACGAGTAATTTATTCAAATTGTGTAAATGTTTGATTCACCCATGGCGATTTACATCAGCAGTGGAATGGCATTTGGGGTGTTTTGTGGTCAACACTTAAATATGAGATACAAAAATACCTATACCCATTGCCCTAAGGAATTTTCGATCTGGGATTTTTTCTGCACCTCATTTGCTGATACAGGAGTCATCATGACTGCTTTTTTAATATGCAACTCACCTAGGAAACAGTCACTGTTAACTGCAAATTCAGTAATTCGGTGGCGTAACTATAGAGGGAAAAGTCAAAGTGGGCCTGGAGGACAGGGGTCCCCACATGGGGTCAGCTTCCTCTATAGTCATCTTACTATATGAGAATTTTCACTCCCATTGCCTGTGCAGGTAGTTGCGCATGTGCGAGTAGGGTAGGTAGTTTGCAGTGTGAAGATTTTTTGGCATGGTTGGGTGGAGGCCAGTCTTGCTGCTGCAGTAAGCCCAGCTAACTGAGGTACTTAGGCTGACTTACACCCTACCTGACAAGTTGTGAGGGAAAATAAATGTGTGGAAATTTGCATTGTTTTGTTTGTGTGGGTCGCCCACATTAATTGCAACAGTAGAAAGTTAAGTGAAGCCAAAGTGATGTGGCTCCTCGACTTCCTTTCAGCAGTTGAAATTTTCTAGTCCAGACAAAAATGCTAAATCCAATAGGATTGCAGGATTATTGTTCAAAATGGACTTAGATGACAAGATTTTTCATTATTATTCATTACAAATATTCAATTATTTTAAAATTCTTTGAAAATATGTACAGTACTGTAAAGTGCTGTCTGTTGCCTGCTAGTCTCTGCACTGATTGTTCTGTATGTTAAAACAATGCAGCAGAAGCAAGTGATGTGCGGGTCAGCCCGAAGCCCGCGGGACACTTGTATAAACTATTTGGGCCGCGGGCGGGTTTGGGCGGATCTCTTCCTGCTGTCCTTGCTGACCAAACTTTGCCCCACTTCCTCGTAAGGCAGCATCTATTTATAGATGCACACAGGCCCTGCCCCCTCCATGTTATCAGAGTCGGGGGGTGGGTCGTGAGCAGTACGCACGTGATGGTGGTCCAGGTCAGGTGCAGGTAGTACAGGGTTAGTGTTGGGTACGGGTCAAAAATGTATTGAACCGCACATCATTAGTAAGAAGCATGCAAGAAGTGGGAATTGTGGATTGGTTGGAGGAGGGCTTGCTTCTATTATATTGATTCAAGAATGAGAACAAGCACATAGTGTAGATAATAGCAAGTGAAATACAGATACTGCTTTAAATAGCAATTACAATTACAAATAACTAATTACAAATCCAAATCATTAAACATTTTTGTAATTAAAGGGTTAGTTCACCTATAAATTAACATTGTATGTTATATATGTAGTTAAATAGTATGCAGTACACAGTAACACAACAACTTTCCAATTTAGTATTTTAGCAGCTGGTTGCTAAGGTCAAGTTTACCCATATCAACCAGTCAGTTGTTTGAATGAAAGACTGGAAGATAGATTGGAGATGGCCTGAATAGAAAGATTAGAACAAACAGAAATAATATAACTGTAGTCTCATTTTTTGGCTACTGGGGTCAATGTATTTGAAAGCATGAAATAGTCAGAAGAAAAAGGTATATATAGGTATATATATATATATATATATATATATATATATATATATATATATATATATACAGTAGTAATGGATCAGCACACTAATTTTAGAAGTGATTAAAGTGTCTTTATTGGTAACACAGCATTGTTATCCGACGTTTCGGTCCCACCTGGGGACCTTTATCAAGGATGGTGGGACCGAAACGTCGGATAACAATGCTGTGTTACCAATAAAGACACTTTAATCACTTCTAAAATGAGTGTGCTGATCCATTACTACTGCATATTATGAACATTGATCGTGCACCTCTACTCTATTGGAGATCGAGTGCGGACACCCAAAGCAACTCTATATATATATATATATATATATATATATATATATATATATATATATATATATATATATATATATATATATATATATATATATATATATATATATATATATATATATATATATATATATATATATACTAAAGACCACTTGAAAGGTGGTTAGTATTATTGCATTTTATAACATTCTAAAGTTTATTAGGTGAGCTACCCATTTAATACCTGTATATATATGCAAAGTTCTTAGAATTCTTTCACTTTGTATTTTTAGGTTTAAAATTACTAGAAGCCATTTCTCATTCATTCATTTGGGAAACATGCCAAAATATTCCCTGGTGATACAGTGCGGACTGTGCCAGCATGTGTCTCACTTCTGGCCTTAGCTAAAACAAAAACAGAATGATTTGCTGCTACAAAATAATCTCTGCTAATAATAAGCATATTTATAAAATCCACAAAAAACCTCTAATACAAAATTTTTCCATCTGAAAGCTGGCAAGTTCACGTAGAAGTCAATGGGAGTTCTATGCAAATTGTAAAATATTTCATTGCTTTGAGCTTTTTAGGTTTTCTTCATTTGTAATTGCAATAAAATTCTTCAGAAAACAAGATTTGTTAGTGCATTCTTTTTTCCATTTCCATTTTTATTGATTTTCTTTGACATGACAGAGGTTCAAGAGTGCAGTAACAAGGAGATGGCTGCAAAACTATCACCAATGGGTACATTTACACAGTGCAACATATAAGTTAGTTACTATAGGCTAGCTTTTTCCATTGGTGGCTTGTTCTGTCTTCTGTGAGCTGTGCCATGATACTGCAGGGGGTGTCGGAAGGTCGGAGAGTATCAGGGGGGTGGGAAACAAGAGACGTAGGGAGGAGGAGGGGGGAGTGGAGGGGTGAGAGGGAGTAATAGTTGAGGAGGAAAGAGGTATATACAGTAACTGTTTGTCAGCTTTCCTTTCTGCAGACATCAACTAAGAAGTTCCGTTTTTCAAGTTCTGTATATGGTTGTTCGTGCATTTTATATTCAGATCTTTTCATAAATAAGTAGACATTTGTGCTTTTTTTTAAAATGTTTTGTCTAGCTTGAAAAAACCCATAAAACTTTACAAACCCGAATTTTGACAAATAGGCCTTCCAGTATAAAATATAATAGAGATTTACCTATAGTATACCTACAGTCTAACCAATTTTAACAAAGTAACAGAGGTATCAGCTTTGTTAAATGTGTCAGTCTGTTGAAATCTTTCCTTACTAAAGGGTACAGTACGATACAGTATTGATACAGTAAATTGAACTGCTAGGAATGCTTCTGGATTCCATAAGAAATCAGCCCCTGAGATATTTAAATCTACCACACTCTTCAATTTAATTCTTATTAAACAGAAAATAGACCCTATTAATATTGATAGTACTCATACAAATAAATCTTGGCAACTGTAGAAATAGCCTACAACCAGATAGTGGAGCATCAGTTTAATGTAATGTTATGTCCAGCTCTTCCATCTATATTTATTTTAACCATTGTCCCAGTATGTTCACTACATACTGTCTGGGGACCTACACACTATAATGGCATGCAATGACTTTAATAAGTATGACATTACACTGATATGAACAGGTATCCACATACATTTTCCATCCTTCTTTCATCTCATGTATATTTATCGTAAACACATTATAAGAAGGATCAATAACTGCAATCCAATTAGCAAATAAAATAATATATAGCCTTTTTTTTTAACAATAATTTAGATTTATCATGGGCCATTTGAAGTTTGCTCCCGAACATTAAAATTTACTTGGTGGTAAAACGTAGTAATTTATGTGATTTAACAATTTAGATTAATATTACCAGATAACATAATTCTGGTTTTGCATTCCAGTAAGCAGTTGCTTCATTATGAAAGACAGCTATGATATTCACTAATATATAAGAAGAATGTAGGCATTTGTCAGGGGCTAGAGTAAATTTTGCAGGTCATTGTCTGGCAACCTAAAAGTGAGGGTGAGACAGCTAAAGCCAGAGCTGCCCAATCAGGCCATACTTGTCTAGTCCAATTGTTTTGCATTTGCTTGAATGAACATCAAGCACATATAAATCCATTTGACCAATGAACAAATATAAGCACCGATTTAATCACTAACGGTGATTTTTACGGTTTGACACCATGTTTTTAGGTTCCAAAAACACAGCTGGTAAAATCCCAGTAAATCTTTTACATCTTCCACAGGCCTTAGCCGTTTTGTTTCCTGGATATATGGTTCCTACACGGGATGTACAATTCCTGTGAAGTTTTATTGAACTGAATAGAACTGAAGCTTTATCTACCAGAGTTCCAGTGTTCTAGCAGGGTTCAGTGATCCTCACTGTCTGCACTGTAATAGTAAGCTATTTATGGGCTACATGTTGCATCAATACTGTCAAGACCGCCGGGAGCGCGAGGAGTCGCGTCCGCTCCCGGCGGCGAAGAATCCAAGATGGCGGCGCCCAGGGAACCCACGTGGGTTCCGACGCCGGCGTTGTGACGCCAGCACGGCGCGACGGTTGCAGGCGCGCTGACGCTGGCGCAAGGGCGCCAAATTCAAAGATAAAAGGACGCCTGAGGCGCCAAGATGGCGCCCGAAAATAGGATCCTGTTCCCTGAGAGATTCCTGGGTTCCCTTGCTGTTTCCCCTGCTTATATCTGCCTGATTCCTTGTTGTGACCCCTTGCCTGGACTTGGACTTCGCTGATACTCTGCCTGCCATTTGACCTGTGCTTGGACTTTGTTTATTCTCCTGTCTTACCCTTGGATAGCACGACCCTGATCCCTCCTGAGGGGCTTCCTCCTAGATCCGGACTACTCCCCAGAGGGGGCTCCCGGCTCCCTGACATTATTTTCGGGCCATGGATCCTTCTGAGGAAGCCACACCTCATGTCGGACGAGCGCTCCGCGGACTGGCATCCCGCATGGAGGACTACGAAAACCAGCAGGTTCGCATTGGGCAAGCACTCGATGTCCTGCTAGCTCAAGTGCCTTCTGCGCCCTCCGCTGCTCCACCTACTGGAGATCCCCCCATGGCGGCAGCCTCTACGAACGCAAGCTACCCGACAGGTGAGCCTCGCATTCCACCTCCCCCTCGCTTCAGTGGGGACCCACAAGCCTGCAGGGGATTTGCCACACAATGCCAAATTCAATTTGAGTTCCAACCCACACAGTTTCCAAGTGAGCGTTCCAAGGTGGGGTATGTGATGTCTCGATTGGAAGGCAAGCCACTGGAGTGGGCAACGTCTCTTTGGGAGAAGAATTCCCCGGTGACTTATGATGTTAAAGACTTTCTCCAAGCTTTTCGCATAGTCTTTGATGCTCCAGGTCGGGTTACGAACGCCCCTGCCCGTCTCTTGCAGCTCCGGCAGGGAAGCCGCAGTGTCAATGAGTACGCTATAGACTTCCGAACTCTGATGGCGGAGACTTCCTGGTGTGATGACGCTTACAAGGCCGTATACTACCAAGGCCTATTCATTCGCATCAAAGATGATCTCGTCTCCAGAGAGACTCCTGACACCCTGGAAGGGCTGATCGCTCTATCCATTAAGGTTGACACCCGTCTCAGAGAACACCAGGTGGAGAGAGAGCGCAGCAGACGATTTTCTCCCATGTTGGCCCCTCGCTTTCAAAGGCCGATTCTGCAAGCATCCGCTGTCCCTGTGACTCATGTGTCCACGTCTCCCCTGGAGGAACCTATGCAAGTAGGAAAGGCTCGCCTCTCCGAGCAGGAAAGACTCCGAAGACGTATGGCAGGTCTCTGTTTGTACTGTGGTGGGCATTCCCATTTTGCCAACGCCTGTCCTGCCAAAGCCAAGAGTTTTGTACCCCGAGGTATGTCTCAGGTTTCTCATGTAGGGGGCATCACTCGAGGGCCTCAGGAGAAGTATCAAGAAAATTCACGCAGACTTCTCCTTCCTTTGCAGATTCACCTGGCAAGTAAATCTATCTTCGAAAGGGCCTTCCTCGACTCCGGAGCGGATGGCAATTTCATGGACGCCTTCTTTGCCGAACGCATGAAGATTCCCCTGCTTCCATTGTCTTCACCCCTGCGAATTACCGCCATAGATGACAAACCCCTGGAGTTTGAATTCGTCACAATGTTCACGGCGGAACTATCTGTACAAGTTGGGGCGCTGCATCAAGAAAAACTTTCTTTCTTCATCATTCCCTGCCCTTCTACTCCAGTAATATTGGGTCTTCCGTGGTTACGTCTGCATAACCCCACCATAGACTGGTCCACTGGGCAGATCTCTCGTTGGAGTTTATTTTGCCTGCAACATTGCCTTCCGCCAAAACCCCTCGAGAAGGTGAATGTCTCCACTGCGGAACTAAAGACTTTGCCCTCCACTTACCAGGGGTTTTCTGATGTGTTTTGTAAAAAGTCTGCAGAGTTCCTTCCCCCACATCGCTCCTACGACTGTCCGGTTGAACTCCTGCCAGGAGCTATGCCCCCCAGAGGGCGCACCTACCCTCTCTCTCCTGCAGAGACTACCGCTATGAAGGAGTACATCCAAGAAAATCTCCAGCGGGGGTTTATCCGCCCTTCTACCTCTCCTGCAGGGGCTGGGTTCTTCTTCGTGGAGAAGAAGGACGGAGGCCTTCGGCCTTGTATAGACTATCGGGGTCTGAATAAGATCACCGTGAAAAACAGGTACCCCCTGCCCTTGATTGCCGAGCTCTTTGACCAGCTGAAAGGGGCAAAGATTTTCTCCAAGTTGGATCTCCGGGGGGCCTACAACCTCATTCGCATCCGGGAGGGTGACGAATGGAAGACGGCATTCAACACTCGGGATGGGCACTATGAATATCTTGTTATGCCCTTCGGCCTTTGCAATGCCCCTGCCGTCTTCCAGGAGTTTGTTAATGATGTGTTCCGAGATCTCCTAGGAAGGTTCGTAGTCGTATACTTGGATGACATCCTGATCTTTTCCAAGGACCTTGAAAGTCATCGCTCCCAGGTGAAGGAGGTACTCTCTCGTCTGAGGAAGAACTCTCTCTTCGCCAAGTTGGAGAAGTGTGTCTTCGAGGTATCCAAGATCCCCTTCCTAGGATACATTATCTCTCCAGAGGGATTTGAGATGGACCCCGTGAAAGTGTCGGCCATCCAGGAGTGGCCTCTCCCACTGAGTACCAAGGCAATCCAGAGATTCATCGGATTTGCTAATTATTATCGACAGTTCATCCGGGGGTTCTCTTCCCGCATTGCACCTATCCTGGCCCTCATCCGGAAAGGGGGTAAACCCAGCCTGTGGCCTCCATCTGCCATAGAAGCCTTTCAGTCCTTGAAAGAGGCCTTCACGTCCGCTCCTGTTCTCCGACATCCCAATCCTGCACTACCCTTCTGCATCGAAGTTGATGCTTCTGAAGTCGGAGCCGGAGCTATCCTGTCTCAGAGACACTCCACTGATGGAAAATTGCACCCCTGTGCGTTTTTCTCCAAGAAGTTCTCATCCGCAGAGCAGAACTATGATGTCGGAAATCGAGAACTCTTAGCAGTCAAGCTTGCCCTTGAAGAATGGCGTCACCTCCTGGAGGGCTCTGAAATTCCTGTCCAGATTTTCACAGATCACAAGAATCTGGAGTTTATACAGTGCCTCAAGAGGCTAAATCCCAGACAAGCCAGGTGGGCCCTTTTCTTTTCCCGATTTAACTTTGTTTTGACTTATCGCCCAGGTTCCAAGAATCTGAAGGCCGATGCCTTGTCTCGTAGCTTCACTCCGGTGGACCGTGACCCTGAGAGGCAGGAACCAATCATTCCACCAGTCAAGATCATTGCCTCTCTGTATCCCCAATTTGCCGACCAGATTCTGGCTGGGCAGTCCTCGGCTCCTCAAGATACTCCGATTGGCATGGCCTTCGTCCCTCCAGAACTTCGCCTGGCCATCCTGCAACAAACCCACTGCTCCAGGCAAGCTGGACATCCTGGTCCGGCCAAGACCCTTGAACTCTTGAGGCGCCTAGTCTGGTGGCCTGATATCCGCAAGGATGTAAAGGACTTTGTGGCTGCTTGTAATGTCTGTGCCACTTCTAAGCCTAGCCATTCCCGCCCCAGCGGGTTGTTACAGCCTTTGCCGGTTCCCTCTCGTCCGTGGACGCACCTCTCTATGGACTTTATTGTCGAACTTCCTCCCTCCGGTGGGAATACTGTGATCTGGGTTGTCATTGACCGCTTCAGCAAAATGGCCCATTTCATCCCTTTGAAGAAGTTACCCTCTGCGGTGGAATTATCCCAACTCTTTATTAAGTACATCTTCCGCCTGCATGGTTTCCCGGTGGAGATCGTCTCCGACAGAGGCACCCAGTTTACCGCCAAGTTCTGGCGTTCTCTATGTAAAGACTTGGGAAGAACACTTAAATTTTCGTCTGCCTACCACCCGCAGACGAATGGGGCAGCTGAACGTGTGAACCAAGCCTTAGAACAGTTCCTGAGGAACCACGTATCTCTTTGCCAGGACGATTGGTCTGACCTCCTCCCGTGGGCGGAGTTTGCTCATAATAATGCATGTCATTCCTCAACAGGAAGGTCTCCATTTATGGTGGTGTATGGACAGCACCCTCAAGCCTTTCCTCAGGACTTCGTGTTGTCGGACGTCCCGGCTGCAGATGATCTGGCAGCCCATATGCTTGCTATTTGGGCTGCAACCAAGTCTAATCTAGAGAAGTGTGCTCTAGTCCACAAGACTTTCGCGGATCGCCGTAGAAGGCCCTCTCCTCCCTACAAGGTGGGTGATTGTGTCTGGCTCTCTTCCAGGAATATTCGCTTGAAGGTGCCATCTCCCAAGTTGGGTCCGAAGTTCCTGGGTCCGTTCCCCATCTTGGAGATAATTAACCCTGTAGCCATCAGACTTCAACTCCCACCAGAGATGAGAATCCCCAACGTGTTCCACGTCTCCCTGGTGAAGCCCACCGTCTCCAACCGTTTCTCTGGTGTCCAATCTCCTCCTCCTGCTGTCTCTGTGGAGGGTCAACAAGAATTCGAGGTGGAGAGAATCCTTGATTCCAGAATCTCCAGAGGGTCCCTTCAATACCTCATCCATTGGAAGGGCTTTGGCCCCGAAGAATGCTCTTGGGAGGGACACCGTGATGTGCATGCTCCTCGTTTGGTAAGAGACTTCCACTCCAAGTTTCCCCAGAAACCAAGTCCCGGTGGTCCTGAGGCCCCCCGTGAGAGGGGGGTACTGTCAAGACCGCCGGGAGCGCGAGGAGTCGCGTCCGCTCCCGGCGGCGAAGAATCCAAGATGGCGGCGCCCAGGGAACCCACGTGTGTTCCGACGCCGGCGTTGTGACGCCAGCACGGCGCGACGGTCGCAGGCGCGCTGACGCTGGCGCAAGGGCGCCAAATTCAAAGATAAAAGGACGCCTGAGGCGCCAAGATGGCGCCCGAAAATAGGATCCTGTTCCCTGAGAGATTCCTGGGTTCCCTTGCTGTTTCCCCTGCTTATATCTGCCTGATTCCTTGTTGTGACCCCTTGCCTGGACTTGGACTTCGCTGATACTCTGCCTGCCATTTGACCTGTGCTTGGACTTTGTTTATTCTCCTGTCTTACCCTTGGATACCACGACCCTGATCCCTCCTGAGGGGCTTCCTCCTAGATCCGGACTACTCCCCAGAGGGGGCTCCCGGCTCCCTGACAAATACATACTGAGAGCTTTCCTCTGACAAAAACATTTATGACAGGCTCCCCTAGACACTATGGGGCAGATTTATCAAAATGTGAGTTTAGATCTTAATAAACTCACCCACTTTCTATTTATTCCTATGGGATTTTTAGAACTGTATTTATCAAAGGGTGAAAGTTAGAACAGTGAGGGTGAAACCGAAACAGGAGTAGAAGCCAAAATCTAAAAGAGAGCCGAAGCTGAAAAATCAAATGGGAGCCAAATGGGAACCAAAGCCGAGTGGGAGCCGAAGCCGAACTTGACCTGGAGCTGAAGCGAAAAAGCCGTATTGGAGCCAAAGCCAAGGCCGAACGGGAGCCGAAGTCAAAGGGAGCAGAAGCCGAAAAGCCGAATGGGAGCTGAAGCCAAAGCCAAACAGGAGCCAAAGTCAAAGGGAGCTGAAGCCAAAAAGCCGAATGGGAGCTGAATATGTGTATAAGAAACGGATCCGCACCCACACTGATTAATGCAGTCGGGGAATATACCCTTTTATTCAGCCACCAAACATCAACGTTTCGGGGGGGGAACGTTTCGGGGGGGGAGCACCCACCCTTCATCAGGATCCTGATGAAGGGTGGGTGCTCCCCCCTGAAAGGTGGATGTTTGGTGGCTGAATAAAAAGGGATATTCTCCGACTGCATTAATCAGCGTGTGCGGATCCGTTTCTTATACACATTGGTTGCTAAGGGACCCGGCCGGGTCAACGGAAGGAACGCACAACCAATTGCAGTATTGGTGAACTACAGGTGTGCGGTAGGAGAATTACATTGGAATGGGAGCTGAAGCCACTGTCGCCTAGAAGGAAGAAGACCTCCTGCCAAATTTTTAAAGGGATACTGTCATGGGAAAAAATTTTTTTCAAAATGAATCAATTAATAGTGTTGCTCCAGCAGAATTCTGCACTGAAATCCATTTCTCAAAAGAGCAAACAGATTTTTTTATATTCAATTTTGAAATCTGACATGGGGCTAGACATATTGTCAATTTCCCAGCTGCCCCAAGTCTTGTGACTTGTGCTCTGGTAAACTTCAATCACGCTTTACTGCCGTACTGCAAGTTGGAGTGATATCACAAGAACAATGGGAAGGTAACCAGATAGCAGCTCCCTAACACAAGATAACAGCTGCCTGGTAGATCTAGGAACAACACTCAATAGTAAAAACCCATGTCTCACTGAGACACATTCAGTTACATTGAGAAGGAAAAACAGCAGCCTGCCAGAAAGCATTTCTCTCCTAAAGTGCAAGCACAAGTCACATAACCAGGGGCAGCTGGGAAATTGACAAAATGTCTAGCCCCATGTCAGATTTCAAAATTGAATATACAAAAATCTGTTTGCTCTTTTGAGAAATGGATTTCAGTGCAGAATTCTGCTGGAGTAGCACTATTAATTGGTGCGTTTTGAAAAAAACATGTTTTCCAATGACAGGATCCCTTTAAGGTAAGTGTCGACTGAACAGCAATGAACTTTTTTTTTTTTTTTTTTTTTTTAGGAAAGCCCTGTCCAACAATGCTTTTTTTACTTTAATGAGGGCAACCAATGTTTTTTTTATCTTTGGGGGGCTGGCCACTAATGTTTTTTTCTTTATCTTTGGGGGGGCTGGCCACAAAAACTGGAGGGGGGAATGGCCACTAACATTTTTTAAACTTGGGGATAGCTGACCACCAATGTTTTTTTTAACTGGAGGGGGGAATTGCAACCAATATCTTTTCTTTATCTTTGGGGGGGCTGGCCACAATTTTTTTTTAAACTTGGGGGAGCTGGCCACCAGTGTTTTTTTAATTGGGGGTGCTGAACACCAATTTTTTTTTTCGTTTTATTGGGAGGATCTGACCACCAATATTTTCTTTTTAACTTGTGTGTGTGTGTGTGGGGGGGAGCTGGCTGCCAATGTCACACATTTTTAGAGGTATGAGACCGGCTGTTATCCAGAATGTTCAGGTCTTGGGGTTTCTGGATAACGGATCTTTCCGTGATTTGGATCTTCATCACTCAAGTCTACTAGAAAATCCTGTAAACATTAAATAAATGCAATAAGCTGATTTTGATTCCAATAAGGATTAATTATATCTTATTTAGGATCAAGTACAAGCTACTGTTTTATTATTACAGAGAAAAAGGAAATACTTTTTAAACATTTGGATTATTTGATTATAATAGGAGCCTGTGTGAAACGGCCTTTCTGTAATTCGGAGCTTTCTGGATAATGTTTTCTTCCAGGGCTGCTTTTTACTCCCCATCTAGCCCTGCTTGTAAGTATATTTAATAAGCGTCTGCCTTTAAAGGGATTATTTGCTTTATTGTATGCTGATATGATATTGCCCTCAGTTTAAATGTATGCATACTTGCTGCTTATAAATTCAGGCTGTCACAGAAGTCTATATGTGAATTTTTCACTGGATTTGTGTGTGCAGTCTGTTAAATGCCAGTGTTGTGCTGCCATAACCACAGAGATGGGCGTGGAGTAAAACATGTCTGAATGCCATTGGCTGCAAAAACACACCTCCCTTTCCAGTTCCAGCTGACAGTAGAAAAAAACTGCTGTGACCCTTATACAAATCAACCTCGGCTTGTTTCTTTCTTAAGGCTAATAAGGGGCATGTCTGTCACTGTCGGCTCTGTCTTCCTATACGCACTAGGAAGGAGACGTCAGGGACAGGTGACACCAAGACACAGTACCAAATCCTTCCACTGTGCAAAGGGCATACAACAAAATAGTCCTGATTATATCCTAGTGATGGCATGTTGATGTCATTCCTGAAAATGTGTTTATGTCTAATCCCATAGAGGTAGGGGAAGATATTTCTGTAAATAAAATTGCAATTGCTTTTCATGAAAGAAAGATGGGTAATCAGATGTAAATATCAAATGGGTGCCAACCCTTCCTCAACCCAACTGAACACCTATAGGATGAAATGGAGCTGGAGCAAATTTTGACTAAATGCCCCCAAAAATGTTCCAGCTCCTTTGTATGCATCATTGAAATTTAGCAAGATTTCAATTTTATATCAAAATCAAAAGCTTGACCATTAGGGTGACTGTGCTGCATGAACTGTACCTATTCCATGTACTGAGTTATCAAGGTGTCACAGCAAAATAAGAATCCCCTTAAAAATTTAGGGTAACCCTTGCATAAGCAAAGCTTGACACACATATAAAGATCTGCTTGTTTATCGATAGTTACACAAATTGGCTGCCAAACAAGCAGATCTCATATGTGACTGATACGATTGTTCGTTTTTTTGAGCCAGCAAAACAGGCCTATATAGATCAGTCAGCAGAGGGCCATATTAATAGGCTGATTTAATACTGCCTAAATTGATTTTCTAATCTACCCAGTAGATAGCAGGTTTGAATTATGTTTTCATCTATCATTTACACCATATGGAAGGTCCTATACATGGGCTAATAAGATGCCAACATAGGCTGAATAAGCCAAATCAGAAGCTCAGTTATGGCCCCCCCTGTAATGTATATGAGCCCCTCCACCCCTGCCCTGCACCCAGGATTGTGGGGGGACAAGCAAGACTGGCCATAGACGCAAAGATTTGTATGATTTTCAGACCATGTATGGATTGTCCCAACATTTTTCTTACCATGGCGATCAGTCAATTAGTTGGATTGGACAGGTTAGAAGATTTCTGTTGGCTAACGATATCTCTGCATGTATTGCTATCTGACAATATCTGGGTGACAACCCAATATCTGGGTGTAACTAGTATTTGTCGTACATAACTTTCCTATGATTGCTGTCATGGCCAGAACATCATCTGATTTGTTCTTTTACTATTGTATTTAATCTGAATGTTAGTGGCAAGTCAGAAGATTGTGCCATAAGAGTCTGCAAGTCTATGGCCATCTTCTTTAGTCTCTGTTATAGAAACCAAGTTGCTGGGCAGGGACACATTTGGTGCCCTCCTAGTGTGTGAAAGCAGTTCTCTAAAAGTGAGACTGCAATACTAAAGGTGTACGGAACGCATTTTAGGACATCCTTCGGCGAAATACTTGTCCTCCATGCGATGTCCTATGGCTTAGGAATGCTGCATCGGGTGCTTTTACCGTCACTCATCCTCCAAATCAGCAGTCATACTTCCGTCCTCTACAGGGCCGGAACTAGGGGTAGTCAGAGTAGGCACGTGCCTAGGACGCAAAGCTGGGTGGGCGCTAGGCACGTACCTGCTCTGTCGCCTACCCCTTGTCCGGTCCTGTCTCTCCCAGACTGCCAAGTGTAACTTTCACGAAAATGCGCTTCTGCGCATGAGCGCACACCATTTTGCGTATGCGCACACACCATTTCGCGCATGCGCGCTGGAGCGAAGCTTTGAGCATGCGCGGTATGAGGGATGAACAGGTAAAGCAAAAGGCTGAGGAAAGAGGGTAGAGGGCTGAGCAAGGGGAGGCAGAAGGCTGAGGGAAGAGGGCGGAGGACTGAGGGAGGAAGACGGAGGGCTGAGTTCGTATGGCTGACGGCTGAGAAGGGAGGGTAAAGGATGGAGGTATGACTGCAGATTTGGAGGATGAGTGACGGTAAAAGCACCCGATGTGGCATTCCTCAGCCGTAGGACAGCACATGGAGGAAAGGAATTTCCCGGAAGACGTCCCAAAATTTGTTCCATAAAGGTGGCCATACAAGAATTGCTGCTTCAGTCCCTCTGTACTTAGTCAGCTTATTGGCTAGTGTATGCAGCCCTCCAATGGGCCTGCCACAGTACTTGGTAAAAAAAACAGCTGGGTATTGTACAGGCAGGGTTAAAAATTCCAACATGGCGAGGACTGCACCTCACCAAAAAGAGCAAATCTTTAAATCTATGGCCATCTTATTTTGATCACTGTCTCTGAACCATTTTCCGTAGAACAGCTATATCTTTGATATAGACAAATCAGTGCAGCAGCTGCTTAATAGCATGCTGTGCAAATCTGAGCGAACGCTGTCAGCTTAGTTTATTCTCCTTGACCTTATCTCTAACTATATTTCTATATCTTACAATTGTTAACATTCCCGTAGCTTCACCACCTTCTCCTACGTAATTACTCTGCATTCTCAAAACCTTTTCCCCTCTGCCTTTGTGCTAGATGACAGGCACGCCCCCAAGTTTTACAGAGCGACAAGATATCCTTCCTCCACCTACCGGTCCTTCTTTCCCTCCCCACCCCCTAGGAAGTAAAGTAGTTCTCCCTTCCTCTTTTTCTCTCTTTTTTTCTAAAATTGCCTTATCTTTGCATATTATACCCGCATCCTCCGCGTCCTCTTCCCAATCCAACCCCCCACTACGGAATAAGAACGAGAAATACCTTATTGGTAGAAGCAGGAATCATGAATTCCTTTTTCTCCCCGAAGCAAGGAGGACAAACCCTCATATAAATACATGGAGGGCTCTGTTTTGTAGAATATATTATTTTTTATTTGACATTTTTTAATGGATCTCATGATCTCCAAATGCAACAGTGAAACCTTCAGCTTTGCAGGGGAGGTGAGCCATGTACATGTGTGTGAATGTTTGTTGTGACATGGGACTATTAACCCTTTTGTGTCTTCCATACACTGTTCTCTCTCTCTCTCTCTCTCACATTGAAATAAGTATTTCTACTTACAGAAACAGTAATTATGATTGATACAATAACAAAACTGCTAAAAATGACAGTAATGTATGTGTGGTGGTTGAGCAGCAGTATGCAACAATTATGACAGTTTGGGGATGGTGATGGGGGTCGACATGCACGCTAGGAATTCACACACCTTTTCAGGTGTAGATTGCTAGCTCTTGGGGGTAATGACATGTTTAACTGCACAGCAAGCAAGGAATATACAAAGATCAGTCACATTGACCCTGTACACAGGCTACTGATTGATAAGAAAGAGCTCTTGTATAGTCCACTCCCCCCCAAAGTCTTGCCAGGTCTAGATTTCCCTAACCAGGAACTGGCATGTAGACCTTCCACTATGTAAGTTATTTCATTCAGTGTACTGCTGCAGTAACATTGCTGCTTAAGCTTACAGCTATGCTTGAAAATATGCATCCAAGTGCACAGAAATAATTGTCATTGTGTTTTGTACAGATATTCTGCAGTGCTGAGCAGCAGGGAACAAACAGTTGCCTGTTTCTGTGGCATAGGTATCTCATTGCTTAAGAAAAAAAAAAAACAGCCTGTTATCTGTGACTATGGGTCATAGGTAACAACAAAGCCCATTTTGCAGCCTACTGACTAAGATAAGAACAAGACATTAAACAAAATGGAATGTTTTTTTCCTCTGTTTGAGTGAATTGTCAGGCAGGATCATGTTGTAGGAAAAAGCTCTCTGTGCCAGTGGAGACAGCTTGCCTACCAAACAATAAACAGAAGAATACAGCACATAATACAAGCGAAGGAATGTGTTGGGCACCACTATTTTGCCAGTACTGTTGAGAACAGTTACACAACTGAAAAGAGCCTACTTCGGATTACACAACTCAATGAAAAGATTTTGGTGGTCCCTCACTTTAACGTTTCAGGGTATTCTCAACAGAGTAATGGCCCCATCAAGCCACAAAACCTTTCAAATCAACTTAAAAACGAACTCTGGAGACCCACAGCTACTTCGGATTACGTAATTTTTAGCTTGCCTGGTCCTTGATGATTAGTTTACAAGTGAATTTTTTGGTAACTAACTGTGGTGCAGAAAGTGATTTTGATTACCCTATGATCTAAAGTGATGGTCTCTTCATACTCCATACTTTGGTCTAAATGCAGCAGGACAAAATATGAAGCATATGTATAAATCTGTGTAAAAAAATGACACTGAAATACACCAAACATTGCCACATTAATGCCATTATATAGTCCCTTGTATTCAAAAATTTGTCTACTGATTTTATGTACATGTATAGATTAGTTTGCAATTTTGGTGTAAAGTAAAAAAAAAAAGTATGTTAGCTTGATAAAAGCTGTAAAGAAAAAAAAAAGGCTGAGTGACACCTAGCTTTTTACTACTTCTGTTTCACAGTTCATTTGCTTCCCAAATCATTTCCATTGACTTCACAATTCTGCTTCAAAAGGATAGGCCAGGTTACAAGTAGTGTAAAATAATATGTAAACTATGGCTATAAAATAACGTCTTAATTCTAATATTCTCTGTGTAATGGTATGTTATGAGTAAGTTTGGTGCCTCCTACATAGCATCAAAAAGTGGGCAAATCCTGATAACTCAGTGATGTCATTTGGGCCATTAACACCTGAATGGAACTCCCCATAGCAGTGAAAAGTCCCAAGCTTTTTGTCATAATCTAGCAAGGGCATTTTCCATATTGCTGGAAAGTTTTGAACAATTTTTCCTGTTTTGCAATGAGTTATTTATATTAAAAAGGTGATGCACAAGTCAAGGGGTTAAAACTGCCCGTTACAATTTTTTTTTCTCTAAGACATATTAACCAGGGTCAATATATATATTTTAATCAGCAATCCAGACTTTTCCAGCTCCCAAAACAAGGTTACAGCTACAGAAATACAATAAATATGCATATATTTTACCTTTTATTTAACAGCCTGGTTAGTATGTGCTCGAATGCAAGAGATTGTTTTTTGCAACAATTAGGCTGGCAATGACAATATGGCAGATTGCCATCCAAGGGTGGCAAAATTTGAGACATCTTTTTCGATAACTCATCAAAACCAAAAAGCCTGCTCTGCTTGAATTGAACCTCACATTTAAATATGGTTAATGTTTATCCTGTAAAGCAGTTCTTCATGATATATCAAAATATTAAAAACATTTCCTGTTGCATTGTTTCTTTAAAAAAATAACTGATGCTAGCTAACATATTTAAAATAATGTTAGAACAGAATTTCTGACACAAAACAAAAAGCTATGTCACACATAGTCTATGAAGATTCTCATTTATCCAGTTCATGATATACAGTATCTAGTATGGGACCTGTTACTATCCTCAAGGGTTTAAATGCCGGGGAATTCCCAACCAATCCACAACCTTGTGGAGTGGTGAAACGTTTTCAAGAAAAACTGTAAATGTCCAGTTGCCTTTGACTTAATTATACTAGATTCTTTATGTCAGACATAGGATTGCCATTTGTTCTGGAAAATTCCTGTATTTTGAACTTTCTTCCCTATTGATGGCATAAAGTATAATTTTCTACTGGCCAAGGGCATCTAGTCACGCATTTACTTGCTGGAAGTGAAAACTCCAATGCCATGCAAAAATCAACTACATTAGTGCTTTCTGCCTTTCAGGGATGAGCATTGCCAATAAAACTGTGCAGGTGGCAACTCAAGCCTATACTCTGCTCAACAAGTAGGATTGTAGAGAGCCTAAGGGTAAGGTCACACGAGGAAATTCAGGAGATTTAGTCGCCTCGGCGGGAAATCAGTTTGGGGAGATTGTCGCAGAGAAGAAGAGGCGATTAGTCGCCAGGTGACTAAATCTCCCCGAATCTCCCCATGTGCCCTTAACCTTACTGTTTGGGTGTACAGGTATGGGACCTGTAATCCAGAAATCTCGGGACATGGGGTTTTCTGGATAACGGATCTTTATGTAATTTGGATCCTCACACCTTAAATCTACTGAAACATCATGTAATCATTATGCTGGTTTTGCTTCCAATAAGGATTAATTATATTGTAGTTTGGATCCAGTAAAGGATCTGTTTTTTTTTTATTACAGAGAAATAGGAAATCATTTTCAAAAATGTGGATTATTACAATAAAATGGAGTCTATGCGAGACAACCATTCTGTAATTCGGAGCTTTCTGAATAACCATACCTGTACTAGTTGTGTACGGGTAGGCTGTGAAATCAGGGTGTGCTTTAAATTGAAAGTATACCAATTAGTCATAATGAGACTAACCAATAGTTAGCGCAGACTGACCAGAGCTTAAGAACTATTGGAGGCAGACACAGTATAAGAATCACATGGCCTGGAGGTCAAGAGCTTGAAATAATACAGTCTTGAAACCTGGGGCCCAGGGCAGGATGGTGCTAAAGGTCGTTGGAGACACCAACAACCAGAACAATGGGCAGAGATATCTTTATGGATGTCTGGCTATTGGTCAGAACTGCAGGCATACCAGACTGCACTATGAGCTAGTCAATGGGCAGAGCCATCACCGTGCCAGGTTAACAAATTAAATCTGTGATGTTGGAGCCAGGGTAGAAGGCTGGGGAGCCAGCAGTGGTATCATGGGTTTAGGAGCCACAGCAACTAACTTGGGCCTGAAAGGCTGGTTAGGCTACAGGCATAGGAGCCTGAGAGACTGACTGTGCCACCACACCTTGATGTCTGGCTGGCTTGCAGATATGCGAGTCTAGGCAATCAGATGGTCCCATGCCTGAGTGCTTAAACCAATGATTGAAAATGTCTTATTATATGATCTTGTTTACTCGTAGTAACTACACTGTTAATGCATAAAACAAAAAATCGAATTAAAAAGATATATCTTTAGCAGCAAAAAGGATGTAATAAAAATTTACACTGGCCAGACACATGTATTGACACATTTTGACAGTAAACTTTTAGAAAACTCAAGAAATGTGGGAAGCAATAGTTCCTTCATATGGAACCACAGAGGAAAGTTAAAAATCAGATTACTGAAATCTTATTAGGATGCTCTCACTAAATGGGAAGGTTTTGGAACCTTCTCTGTTGTCCAAGTATGATATGATCAGCTGTATCATGATGATGTGCTATACATGGAAAATATACCCAAAGAATCTTGTGCATGGTGTTTAGAATGTTGTGGCCATATCTTACTTACTAAGCTCTCTTTATCTTCTCTGAAACCAAATGTTCCCATATATTTAAGTATATGGCCACACACGCAAAAATGTCCCCCTGTGCTGTATGCAATGATAAAATATGCTCATTTCCAGTGAAAGCACCCACTATATCAATATAAGCAGCTGAAGCTTATAACCAAAGCAGCTGTAACATTGCAACTTCACTATGCAATTCTAGCATTACATCTCATCAGAACAGATGCACAGAAGTTTACAAAATATCTAATTTCCAAAAATGTATTTACGAAATCTGAATCAACAAACATAATTTTGTATTATCATTAAACGCAGAGAGAAATTGTGCACATTAGCATTCGTTCAGCAGGTACTGCCTTTGATGATGAAGTAAGTCAACCAAGTTCAGATCCTTGGTGTAAATAGCAAATTGAGAAGCCGAAGGTATAGCCCTATTTGAAACAATAAAATAAAACTGTACTTTTTTATTGTAATTTAATTCATTGTTGTGCAAGTGCGTTCTTGATACATGTGCATTTATAGGTTCAACACTCTTCAGCAAACACATGGTTTTTTTTTTCAGGTAGCTGTATCTGGTTGGGTGGCAGGCGTATCCAAGGGGTGCCATGAAGTTCTCAGGGCCCCTGGAGAGCCAGAGACTGTCCTTTCTTTTAGAAAGGGCAGTCTCTAGGGAAGCCCAGATGTGGAAGGTGTACGTGCACAAAACCCAAGCCAACCAGGTAAGTATATTAAATATTATGTTATTAGTTCCATCTCTTTTAGGAACAGGTCAATAACAATAATGCATTTTGTATTTAAATATAGAGGAAATATACTCTTTAAGACTAGAGTTTATTCTTTTTTTAATTTTCTTTTAATACATTATTGTTAGTGGCCAGTATGGTAACGTATTAAGTTTGGTCTATGTCTAGCAGTGCACTGGTCGATCTAGTACAATATCTGACCAAACAGATGGATATATGAGTGGCAGTACATGAATGAAGAGGAGCCACAGATCATCCATACCGTCATCTGCCAATTCAACACATGCTGTCAAATATGGTGCATGGCAGATTAAATGTCTGATCATCAAACTGACCAATATCCATGGTACATAGAATTTGCTCAGGATTGTCCTGCCAGCCTAAATGCAATGACAATCAAATGATTTTATATGTATGTGTATGGCCCCATTTAGCAACCCAATATTTGCTTTCAGAGACTTGTATATGCTGCCTGCTGATTGCTATAGGTTGATAAACCTGGAGCAAACATTCACATTCACATTCTTTCCCTTTGTATATGACTTTTTACAATAATATAAGTTTATGGACATCGGTGGTTAAATGGATATCTTAAAGAGCGTTGTGGTTTTTTCAGGTGCTGTGGATCTGGTAGATATGCTAGATTCAAGAACCTGTGAACTCAGCAAAGATATCTCCTTTCATATTTAATTAGTAATTGGCTGACATCTCATCAGTCAGTTGTACTAAAATGGAAATATGGAAGTCAGGGCTGTGAGTGGGATGATGGAGCATGTGGGTTGTGTACTATGAGAATAGATAGATAATTCTTCCGGTGTTTGATAATTTTAGTTTCTACTTAAAAACTGCATTTAAGATCTTTGATGCATACAAAAAATATAATTGTAGCTCTCTTGTAGTTTCTTATTTTTACTGCTTTACTCTACAACCCTTTTTAGTTACTTAAAGGGATCCTGTCATCAAAAAACATGTTTTTTTCAAAACGCATCAGTTAATAGTGCTACTCCAGCAGAATTCTGCACTGAAATCCATTTCTCAAAAGAGCACCCCTGACGCTAAGGGGTAGATTTATCAAAGTCACATGACTTGGGGCAGCTGGGAAATTGACAATATGTCTAGCCCCCCTGACGCTAAGGGGTAGATTTATCAAAGTCACATGACTTGGGCAGCTGGGAAATTGACAATATGTCTAGCCCCATGTCGGATTTCAAAATTGAATATAAAAAAATGTGTTTGCTCTTTTGAGAAAATGGATTTCAGTGCAGAATTCTGCTGGAGCAGCACTATGAACTGATTCATTTTGAAAAAAAATGTTTTTCCCATGACAGTATCCCTTGAAGGTCAAGATACATTTCCACAGATTTTAAAAAGGGAAAAGCCCATTTATTAATCCCACCTGTAATCCCAAAATAGTTTTTATATTGTTGTTTATATTGTAGTGATCATATTCTGGGCCAGAATTGAAAGGGCTAGCAAATACAAGTGTCCGAGCAATTAAATTGTAATAGAGTCCATTTAAATCACGTATCCAGCTAAAATAAATCCAGAATTCAGGACCTCCCAATCAAAGGTTTTAGAAAGCAGTGTTGCAGCCATTTACATTTATTTCTATTATTCGGCCTATACATTCCTACATCTTTTTAAAAAAGTTAAACGTTATATTGAATATCAGAGGTCTTTCCTTTGGTTTACAACATTTGGAAGTGAAGGTTGGCCCTAGGAGGGGAACCATGACCAGCTAAGGCTCCATTAAATATTTCTAGTAAGGTAAGCACCAAAATGGCAAAGTAATCTGCACAGAGATCCCATCTGATAGTAGTGGGGTAGAAGTAGTTCTCTTTTAGTGTTCTAGAGTGTAAAGGCACCCCTGACGATAAGGGGTAGATTTAGCAAAATCCAATTTTTTTCCCTCGAATGCTAGGTTATTTTAGAAAAAAAATGACAAAATATTCCTGCACGCGTTTTTTTTTTCACAGAAAAAAGTCAAACGCCAGTGAGAATCTCATTGTCCCATCCATTTTCAATGAGGTTGAAAATCTCAAATGTTTTAATAAACGGGGAAAATAACTAAATATATAATGTTGTCAGAGAGCATTCCCATGACTTCTAAACAACCTCACCAGCTTTTACTTGCGTAGTTTTTTCTGGCGGTTTTTCGTGATTTTATTCTTTAATAATTGGCAACTATTCAAGGTTACAAAGAATATTCTCGAGTATATATTCGTACTTGTGTTTTTTTTACTGTTTTTTTCTCAAATCTTGAAAAAATAAAACTTGATTTTTTAATAAATTGGCCCCTTACTGTTAATGCTTTTGTACTGCATTGAAACATGTCCTTTATTGCTTAATAACCTAGCTGTTTGTTTAGGAACCACACAAAAAAGGACCCCTTGATCAGACTGTGTGGCACAGAAATCCTTTAGAGGGCCATATCTAGACTGTTGGCCTCCATTTGGACAGCTCTGAATGACTGGTTGATTGCTACTTATATGTATCTATAATCTAATCTCAAAAATGAAAAACACCTTGTTTTTGTTTCCATTAATAAGAACAGCGAGTTCATAGCAACAAAGTGGAACTTAATGTTCCCCTGCTGCTTACTACTATTTGTATGGCTTTGTTTGTGTTCTTTGCTGCTAATATATTTCTTTCTCCCAAGGGCGCTTTCTCCATTAAGACATAATGCGTTCATGGAAATTCTTCATTTGGTTCTGCAAAATAAGGTGTTACAGGAACAAGATGGCTTAAACATTATTAATCCTTATATTATGGTTCAAAATATACATTTTCAGGGATATTAATTGCAATAAAAAATGTGAGAGTTGGAAGCCAATAAGACTGACATATTCTGTACAAAATACAATTGTACCGTTTTACAACTCTATAAACCTCTCTGGTGCTCATTTATAAACACTGGGCAAATTTGCTTCTGGGCAGTAACCCATAGCAACCAATCAGTGACTAGCTTTTTTCAGTCAGCTGCTAGTTGAACACTGAAAGCAATCATCTTATTGGTTGCCATGGGTTACTACCAAGGTACAAATTTGCCCAGTGTTTATAAATGATCCCTTCTGTGTCTAAGGGCTAAAACGCTCTATTGTACACACAACTTTCTCAAGAAAACCACATCAGTGCTTGATTTTCTAACTTTTCTGTTCCCAATTAATATAAATCTCAGTCAAAATGCATGTAAGATATCAAGGATAGAGTTTTTGCCAGAATAGGTAGTAACTCTACTTGGATATATATAACTGTGTCAGAGAGACTTTAAGGTAAATTGTGCAGCTTGTCTTAGGCAGCAATTTGCCAGGGACCACAACAAACCACCCCTGGTAATTGTAAGAGCCAAATTTTTCCATAGGTACCTGTTGGCGCTCTGTAGGTTGCATGACTGATTTTCTGAGGCATTTCTGGTATTTAATAAATTTTTTACACATTTTCAGATTTGCTGCCATGGACTTTTTCCTTGTGGCTCTATACTTGTTTGACTATCTTTGGACACAAACTGCATCAGTGGTGCAACAAGCTCTTTGCCAAGGACTCCGCAGTAGCGATACCCTACATCCTGACTCCTTCCTTGTTTTTGGCATGGTTTTCTATAACATAGGGGTTTTACTTCAACTGCTGCAATCCTTATTAAAGGGGTTGTTCACTTTTGAGTTAACTTTTAGTAAGATATAGAGAGTGATATTCTGAGACAATTTGCAATTAGTTTTCATTTTTTATTATGTGTGGTTTTTAAGTTATTTAGATTTTTATTCAGCAGCTCTCCAGTGTGCAGTTTCTGCAATCTGGTTGTCAGGGTCTAAATTACCCTAGCAACCAAACATTGATTTTAATAAAAGACTGGAATATGAAAAGGAGAGGGCCTGAATAGAAAGAGGAGTAATAAAATGTAGCAGTAACAATACATTTGTAGCCTTACAGACCATTTGTTTTTTAGATGTGGTCAGTGACCCCTATTTAAAAGCTGGAAAGAATCAGAAAAAGAAGGCAAATAATTAAAAAAAACTATAAAAAATGATGACGACCAACTGAAAGTTGCTTAGAACTGGCCATTCTATAACATACTAAAACTTACTTAAAGGTGAAAGACCCCTTTAAGCAGTATTTCTGTTTCTAAGGATGCAGTTCTGTTTATATATGGGGAATAATTTACACCCTTCGTAAAATAAAATGAATTGACGTTGCCCAGCCATATGACAGCAGGAGACCATGGGATAGGTTATAGAACGCTGTGATGACCCTTGCAATGTACAGCAGGGGGGTACATTATATTTTTTAAAACACAAGATTGACATTACTAACCACTGTTTAGAAGCATATACCTGTAGGTTAGTAATGTGCAGACCGGACTGATACCCACGGGTTTACCTGCGTGTCACTCGCCCGCCCCTTTTGTGATGTCATTGTTGGGGCAGGTCTATGAAAAGAGGGGAGGAGTCGGGTCAGGTGTGGGTAAAGTTTTTCTCGACCTGCACTACTATAGGTATATAGGACTTATTATCCAGAATATTTGAGACCTGGCGTTTTCAGCATTGTCCTATAATTTGGAGCACCATAATTCTGCCTCAGTTCACTACTGCCCCAGAAATGCCCTGATTGGCATGCCTTTATATGGTATCTTGATGCCACAATAAATAACACTTTTGGGAACTACAATACTGGTAGCTATATGTTACAAGGCTGCAGGACTGTCATAAGCGGGTACAGACCAGAGTTCTTTCAGGGGCCCAGTCCAATCAAGGGGCCTTGGCTTTCTGCTTATGAGGTAGAGTTTAGGTGGATTGAGGTGGGATTGGGTAGATCAGTATCATGACCAGAAGGATGTATAATGCCTCATGATGCATTTCAACTGGTCAATTTAGTTTATGATCAACATTGTCATATTCATGTACAGTTGAAGTTACAATACAGGGTCTAAAGGTAGCCCCACAGAAGAATCCTCTGCCATTTAAATTGGATAGTCATGGTGCTTCTCATTTAAAGAAAAAACACAACAAAATGTTGCAATAGTATTCTAGGAAGAACAGTGCTACTGAATCATTGCCTACCAGCACTTCACACAAGTACACACACAAACACATGTCTATAAAGGTTCTTACTGGCATTTGCAAGAGATCAGAGTGACTTTCTGGGGGCACCAAGGGGCTGCACAATGCAGGCTGGAATTTTCTTTCATGCACATGTCAATAGTCATTTACCAGTGGCAGTATGATAGAGATACTCTTTGTTTTCCTTTGGTATTTTAATTCTTGTCACATGCAGACCAATTACAGCAGTAATCCCACTGGTATGGAATAGGCAGGATGAATATCTTCTACATATTACCACTTCTACATTAATAATTTCACTTGGGTTTCTTATTTTCATACTGGATGTTATTTCAGGAAAACATATGGCTATGGAAATCATCGTCACGCACCAATAATTACATCAGTCTTCGAACATTTCATTAAATATTTATGTAGTGGCCTTTTTTTTTTATGGGTACAGGTATAGGATCCATTATCCGGAAACCCATTATCCAGAAAGCTCAGAGTTACGGAAAGGCTGCCTCCCATAGACTCCATTATAATGAAATAATCCACATTTTTAAAAATGATCTCCTTTTTCTCTGTAATAACAGTACTGTGTACATGATCCAAACTAAAATATAATTAATACTTATAGGAAGCAAAACGAGTTTATTGGGTTTATTTAATGTTTACATGATTTTCTAGTAGACTTACATTCTGAATAATAGGTGCCATACCTGTATTGAAGACGTCAACAGTTTTCAGTAAATATATTTTTGATGGGCTATTGACATGAAATTTACACCCGATGCCTGTAACAATTAATTACATTATGTGTAAAAATGTGGAATAGCACAGGGAATAAGTATTTAACAAGCTTTCTGAAATGTATTTAATACCGAGTAGTTGGTAATGACAACTTCAAGATGCCTCCTGTGTGGAGAAACTAGTTGCATGCATTGCTCAGGTGTGATTTTGTCTTCAAATGTTGAAGATTCCAGGGGGCTCTTCTATGAACTCTGATCTTCAGTTCTTTCCATAGATAGCAGATTCTTATCAAGAATGTACATTTCTCCATTCATCCTTCCTTTAATTGTATGAAGTCTGTCAGTACCATATGCTGTAAAACAGCCCCACACCATGATGTTACAACTCCAAACTGTTGGCATGGTGTTTTTGGGGTGATGTGCAGTGCCATTTCTCCTCCAAACATGGTGTGTGCAATAACATCCAAATGGTTCAATTTTGGTCTCATCTGACCAGACTATATTCTCCCAGAATTTCATTGGCTTGTGCAAGTGTTGTGCAGCAAACTTTAAACAAGCTTCATCATGCTTTCTCTTCAGTAGTGGAGTCTTGCGCGGTGACCATGCAAAGAGGCCATGTTGGTTGAGTGCAATACTTATTGTTTTCTTTGAAACAACTGTACCTGCTAATTCAAGGTCTTTCTGAAGTGCTCTGCAAGTGATCCTTGGCTCTTGAACAACTCTTCTTCTTGACTCCTGTGTCAGAAATCTTGCAAGGAGTACCTGGTCGTAGCCAGTTTAGGGTGAACTGATGTTCTTTCCACTTCTGGATTATGGCTCCAATGGTCCAACATTCAGAATCTTAGAAATACGTCTGTAACCAATGCAGTATGTTTTCCAACGATAAGGTTGTGCAGGTCTTGAGAGAGCTCTTTGCTTTTGCCTTAAGATGCTTCTTGTGTGATACCTTGGTAATGAGAAACCTTTTTATAGGCCATCAATCAGGATTAAACCAGTCAATATTAATTTGCACTGATAGGGGGCAGGATTGTTTTTTAAATACTGACAGATTTCAGCAGGTTTCTTGGCTTTCTGTGCCTTTTTGCACATCCTTTTCTTCATGTGTTTAATACTTATTCCCTGTGTCATTCCACTTTATTACACATAACTTAATTTATGGACTTATTTTTTTCATTCATTACTTGGATTGTTACTGACATCTGGTGGAAATTTCATGTGAATAGCCCATTAGAAATATATTTACTGAGAAAAACTTTCAATACTTATTTTCCCTGCTGTACATATAGATATGGGGAAAGATAATTAGGAGGCATCCGTAATGTCAGTTCTTTTTAGCCTAGTGAACCCCTGACATTCTTTGCAGTGACTGACTACAGACACCTTTTAACTTTAGTTTATTAGAGTGTTAGAGCGCTGACACATGGGGTGCTTAATCATCCAGCGGGAAGTATCCTCTCCCATTGGAGATGAAATGTCAAACTGATGATACTAACCACTTCACATTGGTTGAAATCACCACATGCAAAAGACATTAAATGCAGCAATCCTGCGCGCGCCTCTATAAAAAAAAAAAAAGGAAGTCGGCAGACCGGCAGTGCAAGGTGGCGGGCGGGGAGAGCAGGAAGTGCAAGGTCGGCCTGAACTTGCCCGACCCCTGGGTATCGAGTCGGCCTGCACATCACTAACCTACAGCTCAACTGTTGGACTATTCTGAGCAGTGATACTCTGCCAAGATCCAGTGCCAACTCTTGGCAACAATAAAAGTTATTTTTTATATATCTTTCAGATTATTGTTGCCAATCTGTAAAACAGCTTTAAGGATCAGCTTTCTATAAAATAGATTTGTGAAATACACTCATTGCCATAATCCTGTCTCTGCACATGATGTTTAACTGTAATAAGTTATCTATTAGTGATCTTCTGCTTCTCCCAGCATTCCAGTGTGTGTGAATAAAACAGGTGTTTCAAGAATAGATTAATTACATTGTCAATAAAATATGGCCTTTGGACCAACTGCTGACATAGAACAGTTGCTTATTATGGCATCAATTAATATTAATGGGGTTGTTCACCTTCAAAACACTTTTTTCAATTCAGTTGTTTTTAGATTGTTCCCCAGAAATAAAGACTTTTTTCAATTACTTTCCATTATTTATTTTTTACGTTTTTTCCAAAACCTAAGTTTAAAGGTGAATGTTCATGTCTCTGGTGTTTGAGTCTGGCAGCTCAGTAATTCCGTGCAGATTCTGAACTGTTACAATTTTACAACATTGAGTTGATACATTTCTCTGCAGCATCTCTGGAGTATTAGCAACTATTGTATCAATTCTAACAGCTGCCTGTAATGAAACCCAGAGATTCTGCTCAGCAGGGACAAAGATAAGAAATGTATCAACTAAATGTATCCATTTAGAACAGTTTACAGGATCGGCGACCCCCCCTCCCAGAGGTGCTTCAGAAGGAGAGAAATTACACTTTACACTTCAATATTAGAAAACTGGCACACATAGAAAATAGAAAGTCATTGGAAAAAGTCGTTATTTCTGGTGATCTGTCTGAATCCAACTAGTTGTTTGAAGGTGAACAACCCCTTTAACCTAAGGGTGGGGTGGCTTCAAATATTTCCCTTTTTTAAACTTCTACTGTGTAAATGTTTAGGTTTTACTAGTTTCAGGCTAATAACACTGAGGCAATGTGTGCACCATTTATAAAGTGTGACAGAAAGTCTGAACTATGACAGTGTTTGCATCTACCACAGAAGTTGATATTTAAGTGCAGTTTACAAAGTGCAAGTTTGGATGCAATTTTCCATATTTATTTTACCCATAATGCAGTGTTCCCTAATTGCATCTGCAGGCGCACTATGCTTTAAAAAAAAAAAAACTGGAGCTTGTGTTATTTCTGGTTCTTGGCATTAAAATTTTTTTTGGGCTTCTGCACATATTGGAATTACTGCCACCCAGGAGTGAGGCTACCATGAGGCAAGGTGAGAATCTTGCTTCAGGCAGCAGCGCCCCACAGGAAAGCCTTTTTCAAACTGGAATTCCAGCTCTTCTAGTGCAAAGAGCACAATCAAACAGACCACCTCAGAGTGGCCAGGGGCCACCTTTAGTGTCCGCACCAGTAGGTGCATTTATGAGAGGTTAATCACAACAGATTGAGAGGGAGCATGTTGCATGTTTATGTGCAAGTACCTTTAAAGGGGCTGTTCAGCTTTTAATAAACTTTTAGAATGATGTAGAGAGTGATATTCTGAGACAATGTGGGTTTTCATTTGTTATTATTTGTGTTTTTTGTGTTATTTAGGTTTTTATTCAGCAGCCCTCCAGTTTCTGCAGTTTGATTGCTGGGCTCCAAATTATCCTAGAAACCATGCATTGATTTGAATAAAAGACTGGAATATGAATAGGAGAGGCCTAAAAAGCAAGAAAAGTAATAAATAGTAGCAGTAACTATACATTTGTAGCCTTACATGTGTTTTAGATGGGGTCAGTGACCCCCCCTTCCATTTGAAAGCTGTCAGAAGAAGAAAGCAAATAATTAAACTATAAAAAATATAGATGAAGTAATATGAATATGAAGACCAATTGGAAAGTTGCTTTGAATTGGCCATTCTATAACATCCCAAACCTTAACTTAAAGGTGAACCACCCCGTTAAGAATTGTGTCCATTTTTTCCACAATTTCAGTAGCCCTATAGTCTTATAAATATTGGAACAATAACTGCCTTTCTGTCTTCTATAAATCTCAATGTGTAGGACAACAAAATGGTGTGATATTAGTTGTAGCTATTATACAGTCAAATACAGAACATTTCATGCACCAGTTCGTAATGGACAGATCAGTCGACACATTCAACTCCCATATCTATCTCTAGACTAGCACAGTGTATTTTCTACTGTATAAACGTGGGTGCCCTGCTATTAAATCAGCATCTCCTTCACATAATGACAGTTTCTAGTTGCGCAATACTCCTTATTTTGAATGGCAACCTCTTAACCCAGGACATTTTTGAGAAGCAGGTAATTTGAGTGAACGAAGGTTTACTGTATAAGAACGCTCTAGTCCTAAAAATAAATCTGAATATTTCAAATGTGCCAGAAGAGAGTTAGGCCTTGTTCACATGGTTGTTTTTATGAATGGTGTGATTTTCATGCACGACTTCATTGTTTTCACTTTGGGTCTGTATTCAGGGGAGCGAACATCAAAGGGCTAGTTCAATACAATATAAACTTTTTGACGCAGCAGAAAATTAAAATATAGTTACATAGTTAATTTGGTTTGACAAAAGTCAATCAAAATCAACTAATCCAACTGACCCCCAGTGCATATCTATACAAACACATACACAAACCTAACTATACACTCACATAAAAGATATATCTGTATGTATATACCTACTCTAAACTAACTGTAGATCACTATCATATTTTATGCCAATTTGTTTTCTTACACATTATTTTTTAATGCAAGTTTCAAACTTGAAATATCAACTAATATCGTGTTGTTTACATTTAATTACCCTAGCAACAAGGCAGTTGTTTTGAAGTCAGAAAGAAAGATCAATAGTAAGGGGATATGAAAAGGAAACCATAAAAATGAGACCTTGTATTGTGTATTGTTTTGGTAGCCAGCAC
Source organism: Xenopus laevis (assembly GCF_017654675.1). Lineage (NCBI taxonomy): Eukaryota > Metazoa > Chordata > Amphibia > Anura > Pipidae > Xenopus > Xenopus laevis. The sequence continues at coordinate 87,437,854 of NC_054371.1, read as the reverse complement.
ACCAGACAACAGTTTTACGGGGGAATGTAATAAAAATCGCTAACGGAAAAACTATTCGCAATGCGAAAAGTTATGCCTTTGCGCGAACAAATTTTGCTTTGTGCGAATTTAATAAAGCTTTTGCGAGCCCGGAAACTGTTTAGCGACCACTTCCGACAGTGAAAGACCGTTTGCGAATTTTATAGTTTGCGCCAATGCGCAGTCAATGTAATAAAACTTCTTACTGAAAAAGTCGTTATGTTTGCTCCAGAAGATTACGACACCTTCAAGCACTTCTTATGAGTGCGCAATTAAAATTCGCAATGCGCAATTAAAATTCGCAATGCAATAACAGTTTAAGGAACAATATTACATTGCGAGTTGTGGATTTTTAGTCTTATTGGTGCGAATTATTTTGCTCTTTGCGACTTTTATTACATTCCCCTGTTAGAGTTCTAAAGAGTAGAAAAGTTCATAATCAAATATACAAAATAACCAATGAAGACCTATTGAAAAGCTGCTTAGAAGAGGCACATCTATACCATACAAAAGTGTATGCAAATGTGACCGTTACTTTTAATGCTTAATGTCTAGCAGTAAAATCTGTTCTATTAGGCACAAATTAAAAATATGTGATTTACTTTCACAGGACGTAGCTGTTTCTCCAGAACAGCGGGATGAAGTGATCCTATGGCTGGCTGAACTTAAGTACCAGTTCTGTGTTTACCCAGAAACACTTGCTCTGGCCATCAGTATTTTGGATCGTTTTTTGGCTACAGTAAAGGTATGTACATATGTGATACAGATGCTGACATTTCAGACTGAAGTCATATTGAGAAAAGACTGCTCAGCAACTCTCTTTCTTTTCAATTGTGTTTATTAGCATATTGAAATAAACAGCATGAGCAAAAAGAACAGCAAAAATTGACCTATTAAATCTCGTCAGTTAACAGAATAAAGGAAAAGATATTAACATGTCAGACTAGTAGAAATAAACATCAAATGATGTCTTTGAACAAAAATACTTCATAAAATATATTAATACAAAATAGAAATAAAAATAAAGTAAGAATAAAAACATCCTTAGCAATCTCTCTTTTTCAGTTTTTATGCAAATGCTTATACTTCAGAGTTGTTAGAATCTACTTATTGCTATATTTTACCTGTAAAAAAGGGGGGAGAGAAATTGAAAGAACTGGCCCTCACAGTTGCACCTTCCCATATATAACCTCCGAGGTAATTAGAAGTATTGGAATTAAAACATAACTTTTAATCAGCATTTAAAATTGATGTCCAAACAAAAAATATTAAAAATTAAAAAAGCAGCTAGAAACAGGACGTTGATTGACTGGTAAAGGAGGGTTGTCACAAGTGGTGCTAAGCAACCGTTTAACCCAGTGATAGGTTAATCCTAGTGGGTGTTGGGTATAGATTATGAACCAAATCAGCAAATGGCTACCTTGCCGTGCTGGTAAATACCAGTTCTGTGGCTAGTTAAGAATTCTAACCCACGGTTCATTCAGCCAGTTCCAACCCCTTCACCCTCATAGTACACCACCTGCTGTAAAGTGCCCTTCAATGATAATGCCGTGTTACTTAGGCACGTAATTTCTGCAGAGAGCTAAGGTTCTGGCCCACGGATCAATTCACCACATCCAACCCCTTCACCCTCGTAATGCACCCTCCCGATCCGTTGTACCATTAAAGTCCCTATCAGACGTCCTGCCTAACTGAAAACTAAAAGGTGGGCCTGACGCGCGTTTCACCCGTCAATTGCGGGCTTTGTCAAAGGCTTTGTCAAACACCATATTTTTTTCGTTTTTTTATATTTTACCTGTATAAAATACTAAAATGTAATGTCGTGTTTTGGAATAGTGGGACATAACATTTAACGTGTCTGTATTACATAGACACATGCGTTCTTGGATAGTACAGACACCAAAACGACATTTTCTGAAATGCTATAAACAAGATTATATTAGGGTGCCAGCATCTAGATAGGAATATCAAATGCCAATGGTGGCATTTGGGTAATTATGGGCCAGCTCTAGAGATCAAACAGATGAGCAGTAGATTTCAGTGTGTTACACAGCAGTGCCAACTATCACTTTGAGCCTTGTTACAAAAGATCAATCCATGTTACACTGTCCCATCACCGCTGTATAAAAGGCAAGAGGCATAATGTTTAGATCCTCCCAGTGAGTTAATCATCCATCTGCAGTGTCTAGCACTAGTTCATTGACGGAAAAGCTCAGGATTGCTGCATTCTTACTAGAGCACAAGTAACAGGGGTGTTCCTCAAGTTTTAGGCAGCACACTCCCAAACTAAGGCATAGATGGGCAGTCCCCTAGAGACTCTCAGAGGGTCTTCGCCTCTAAGATCACTTTTAGGGTACAGCAGATTGTAAGAATGAAGGAAGGATACCATACAATTATGCTTGCCTTGTTAGATGTCCTGTTGTAATTCTGCTTACCATTTTACCAGATTATTTTTTTTGGGTGACCCTTTCAGTGAGCAAATGGCAACACTGAGTTGTCTTCTTATGTTTTTTCAAATTCTTGTTTTTCAACCACCAGGCCCGTCCAAAATACTTACGGTGCATTGCAATCAGCTGTTTCTTCCTTGCTGCCAAAACCATTGAGGAAGACGAGGTAAATCTGTTTTGGCAAAGCCACCATCTTTCGAATGCTTAGTACCAGATCAAAATTATGTAGCTAAACGAACAGAAAGCAGATATATATTTTGAGACCATATCATGTTGTTATATTTATTGCCCTATTTTGTTGATCGCTGTTACAAGACCACTGTTTTCAAGGAGACCTGTCACCCAGACATAAAAAGCTGTATAATAAATGTCCTTTTCAATTTAAATATGAAACCCAAATAATTTTTTTTATTTAAGCATTCAAAAATCTCAGCTGTCAACCAAATATTGCCTGCCCCTCCTCTATGCCTTAGGCATAGAGGTGGGGCAGGCAATTACTTTCACTTTCCATTCAGCACCTACTAGATGTCACTGCTCTCCCCACATTCCCCCTGTTCTCTTTACCATTTAATTGTGAAACCAGCGCATGTGGGTTGGACATCAGGTCCCTCGTTGGTGCACAAACAAGATTCTGAGATGATGCAAGACTTGCCTTAATAACAGTGTTCACAACATGGCTCCTGCCTGCTTGCTATAATAATTAATTCCCAGACGGAAGGAAACAAGATTCAAATCATTTTTACAGTGTAATTAAAATTCATTTTGCTTAACTAACATAATAAAATAGGATTTGGAATTCTTTTTTTGGGTGACTGGTCCCCTTTAAAGGAGAAGGAAAGGCAAAAATCATAACCTATCTCCCTCTAATGTACTCCTTAAGTTCTCCTAAATCGATATAGTTCTAACTCACCAATGCCTAGCCTATTGCATAATATCTGTGTTCCTGTTCTGCTCGCATCTGCAGTCACACAGCCGCCATCTTTGTAATGTAACTGATGCTTCCTCTGCCTCTTGCGCATGCGTGGGAAAAAAACCATGACCCCCAGGAGCGTGTCACTAGGTGCACATTATTAAGCAGCTCATTACTGGCAGCACGAGCATCACGTGCGCGCAAAAAAGAGTAGCGCTGCTAAAGTAAGTATTTATCTATAAAGTCTTGTCCCCTCGCTATGCACCGCATGCGCTAGATGCTGCCTGTTTGCTGTCCCCAGTGCGTCTCCTTAGCACAGAGATGCTTCTATTCTGATTGGCTGGGGGGCGTGTTCATAGGGGCCAATGATGACGCGTGCACAGCCATATTTGCATGCGTGTCATCATCATAGGGATGCGCATTAGACTGTAATTGTGCCCAACACGCCTCAAGGCTGCCTCGGGCAGCAGGGAGGCAGATGCCTGCAAAATGTGTGACGTCACCGGAGTCACACGCTGCAGTCTGCGCAGATCGGTCTTGCTTCTAAATGACACCAGGGAGACAACTTTCAAAATGTTCAGTAAGTTGTAAATCCACCAGACTTATGATAGAAAGCTATTTATGTGTTGCCTTTCCTTCTCCTTTAAATAAAGACAATTACAAATTGACATAATGCTGAAGAATTACTTTCTGAATAAATAGAGGAAAGCCTACGAAGATTTTAGGGGTGTTACCTCAATTATATTGTGTTCATCTTAGCACAATATTTAGGTAACCATTTATTGTCTCATGTATAGTGTTACAAGCACATGAATTAGATGGGGCAGTGAAGTTGGTAGGTTTGGCAGCTCCCACTCATACATATGAATAGGAGTTACTTTAACAGGTGAGACTACCATAAGATTTACTGTAAGTTTACTTTCTGTTGAATATAATTTTTTTGTTGTCTTCACCAACATACATGGTTTCTTTCAGTTTAAATTTTGTTTTCAAAGATTTGTATTGTGTTGGAGTGGTTTACTAAAATGAGCCTTTTTTATCCTACAGCGGATTCCTGTGCTCAAAGTCCTGACCCAGGACAGCTCGTGTGGCTGCTCTCCAGCTGAGGTTCTTAGAATGGAGAGGATAATTCTAGATAAACTGAACTGGGACCTTCACACAGCTACGCCTCTGGATTTTCTTCACATTGTAAATATAACTTATGCGTTTCTAAATCATAGATAAAATATAGCCAGATCAGATGCAAAATACTAATTGGGTAATGCAATAAGAGGCACTAAGTTTTTCCCAGGTACAGTAACCTATAGCAACCAATCAGCAGGTAGTATTACTGGTCACCTGTTTAAAAGCAAATATCTTATTGGTTGCTATTGGTTACTGCTCCTCGGCAAACTTAGTGCCTTATATTACATATGGGGTAAGCTTTCTAAGTGAACTTGTTTGTAGCTGAAAAGCACCCCAAGCACAGTTATTGCTATTAACGATTACAGATTTTGCAAAAAGGGTGGGTGCCTATATTCCCTATGGCAAAGAAGGAAGTAGTACTGGAAACACAGGGACAAAGACAACCCATCAGCTCTGAGATTAAAGCTGGCAATACACAGTTAGATCTACTCATTTGGCGAGGTCAAGCAGATCTCTAGGTGATTTAGCTTCCAACGAGTTGGGCCAAATCTGGTTGATACGATCATCTAATACAGTGCTCCCCAAACAGTGGCTCGTGAGTAACATGTTGCTCATCAACCCCTTGGCTGATGCTCCCAGTGGCCTCAAAGCAGGTGCTTATTTTTCGATTCCTTGCTTGAAGGCAAATTATACTTGAAAAATAACTATTTGTACTGCTAAATAGAGCCTCCTGTAGGCTTCCAGTCCACATAGGGGCTACCAAATAGCCAATCACACCCTTATTTGGCACACCCAGGAACATTTTGGATGCTTGCGTAGCTCCTCAACTTTCTTTATATTCGAATGTGACTCAAGGGTAAAAAAAGGTTGGGAACCCCTGATCTAATATATGACCGGTTCATATAACAGGCCTATTAAGACCCATACGATAAAGACCGCATAAACCTGCCTGTGATGTGGCCAGCTTTAGTTTTCATTATAATTTTTCATTTGTAATACTGTATGTCCTATTCAGGCTACCTAGTTGCAAAGTGCTATAAAAAAACAAGACCACATGCCCAGTTGCTGTATCTTTGTGTGTATTGTTATCCCTCTAGCACTGTTATATTTTCTGTTTTGTTTTTTTTTATCAGTTCCATGCCATGACTTTGAATGCCAGCCCTGAATTGTTTGACAGAATGCCCGAACTGAATCCATCTCAGCATGTAGCTCTTCTCACCAAGCAGCTTCTGCAGTGTATGGCATTTCACCAGCTACTACAGGTTAAGGGCTCCATGTTGGCACTGGCACTCCTTAGTCTAGAAATGGAAAAGCTGCTTCCTGATTGGCTGGCTGTTACCATAAAGCTACTCCAGATGGCACAGGTAACCAATAGTACTTGCACATGCAGGTATGGGATCTATTATCTGGAATGCTCTGGGAGGTTTTCAGATGAGGGACCTTTCAGCACTTTTTCAGCTTAAATTTTTTTCTTCTTTTTTAATTCCAATATATAAAGGGATACATGTACTATTAAAATGACTGAATTTTGTTACAACAGCGATACTTGACAGTCCGTTTCTGACCATGAAGTTTTCAAGGAAGTTGTCAAGAGAAAGAAAGAGGGTTGGTCTTCTGATTAGGAAAGATGTGAGAAAGGGAGATTTCTAACGTTTTTCCTAACCAAAAGAATAATAATAAAACTGTACTGGATGGTAACTAAGCTGCGTGAATCCATATTGGTGGGAAAATAATCCTATTGGGGGTTATTTAATGTTACATTTTTTAATTTATCTTATGAAATGATCCATTATCTGGAATACCCAAGCACCCAGGCATCTGTATAATAGATCCTACACCTGTATCAGGTTGAGGTGTGATCATAAGATTTAGGGACAATGGAAAATTACACCTTGCTGCTGTGATTGTGAATATGAGAGAATGAAGGTTTAACTAATTTGTTTCGTTTATTTTGCTCAGTGTCATTATAGAAGGGTATTTTCATATGTTTTATAGTGACAATAAACTAGCTTGCTGGCAACATTCTGTCATTGCTCAAGTTGTGCAATTGTGATGACTGAGGAGGAGTGCTGATCTAAACACAGGCAGAGGAAATGCATTAGCAGACCATGTGTTCTGGGTCACAAGCAGTGTCGGACTGGGACACCAGGGGCCCGCCCTAAAACCTTAGACCAGGGGCCCGCTAAAGAACCATAGACCAGGGTACCACTCTCAGTACTATTATTATTCTTCTCCTCACTCAACCTCTATTCTCCTAGTCTCTATTCTTTAGATACTATAATCTATTATTCGATATATTTAACCTCTTTGTTCTCAAAGAAATAGGAAATGGCCATGAAATAGGCCAAATCTTTAGCAGCTCAAGGGCCCCATGACACCTGGGCCCACCGGGAGTTTTCCTGGTATCCAGGACGCTGGTCACAAGAAGGCACTACTACACCAGAGGCTGCAACATGGAGTAATAGACCAGCTACATTACCCTATAACTAAATGTATTGTTCTCTGTAGTGGCAAAAGACTATCAGGGGAATGTAATAAAAGTCGCAAAGAGCAAACAATTCGCACCAATAGGACTAAAAATCCACATCTTGCAATGTAATATTGTTCCTTAAACTGTTATTGCATTGCGAATTTTAATTGCGCATTGCGAATTTTAATTGCGCACTCATAAGAAGTGTGTGAAGGTGTCGTAATCTTTTGGAGCAAACATAATGACTTTTGCAGTAAGAAGTTTTATTACATTGACTGCGCATTGGCGCAAACTATAAAATTCGCAAACAGTCTTTCACTGTCGGAAGTGGTCGCTAAACAGTTTCCGGGCTCGCAAAAGCTATATTAAATTCGCACAAAGCAAAATTTGTTCGCGCAAAGGCATAACTTTTCGCATTGCGAATAGTTTTTCCGTTAGCGATTTTTATTACATTCCCCCGTTAGTCAGCCGTTTTTAAAGTATGTGATTTCCCATACTAGCACAAACATATCCCTGCTGTATTTGCACAAGCGCACAGTCTTACCATAACCCGTAAAAATATTTCTATAATATCGGGCAAGGCTGGGGCAGGCTTAAGGGCTCTTGGTGCATTTTTTCTTTTCTACTTAGCTACTCTTGCCCCCACCTAACTGGAAGCATTTGCTGGGGAGAACTATGGACATTAATAATATAATAATAGGTAACTTGCAGGGTTTTTGTATATCTTTTATAAGAGTAATTTTTATCAATAGTGGTCATTGAACATCTAAAATATAGTAATCAAAGGATATGTAAACCCTCCCCACAAAAATGTAACCAGTGAACAGCCGCTTTGAAATCTTTAAGATACCTGCCACTCAGGTTGCTAAGTGATTAACTGTAAGGCTGCAACATCTCCTTAGAAATCCTTCTCTTCCTCTAACCCACTCAGCCCCCTCCCTCAGGGAATTACTTTGGCTGTTGGCTCATGAGCATACTCAGTTCATCTCAACTCAGATTACTAAACACATCCTCCAGTCTAACAGCCAATGAACAGATAGCATTGCCGGTTCCCATAGAAACTCTAGCTGTGTGATCCTATTTTTTTCTCCTAACAACCTCTCCTGAACTCGGCTTAACCATTACAGTGCTCAACCCCAGCAGAACTTTTTATCAAAGTATGTTGTGCCTGTGTAAATCTGCATTCTGAATGGCATGAACTTTACAGCATACATGTACCGTTTGCAGATGTCAGTGTTATTGTTGATGCAGAGGGAAAATGGCTGCAGGGTGAAAGCTAATATTTGTTTTAGGAAAATGAGAGGTGCTGGCAAATGGAGGGGGCATATGCAGTACACGTGATGTGGCTTGGTTGTCCCAACATATATACAGTACATAGTAGCAAAATATAGGTTTTACATGTCCTTAAGGGATCCTTTAAGGCAAAATCATTGCTTCTGTTAAATGTGCAGCTCTCTCTTAAGTATGATAGCAACTGCTTTGTAGATGTTATTTTTCTATTTTCACTTTTAATGTTTGCCATGACACGTTACTGGCAGCACATTTAAAAGGTTAAAAAGCCTCTTGTCTGCTAATCTTCCTCTACTGTTTTTGTGTTTGCTCCCACACAGATGGATAGTGCTCAGCTATTCCATTGCCGGGAAGTAGCAGCACGTCACCTTTCTCTTCTGCAGCCTCCCTTGCCTCCCAATGCTGTATACGTCTACAGTCCCCTCAAGCATACCCTGGTGTCCTACAACAGAGGAGCTTATTTCCACCCCTCCACTGTAAAGGAACCAGGATTCCATCCACAGGGCAAATGCACATCAGGAGCTCTGATTAAGGGAGCCTCCGTCTTCTACCAAAGACTGGCAGCTCCAGCTGCCAGCAAACAGGCCTCCACCAAGAGGAAGGTAGAGCAGATGGAAGTGGATGACTTCTATGATGGGATCAAGAGGCTGTACAATGAAGATAGTTCTGCAGATGTTGTGGGCATGGAGACAGTGGCATGTAGTAGTGACCTGTCCAGGTCAGAGGCCAGTCTGTCCCCATGCCCACAATTACAAGCAGTGTCAGTCATGTGAAGTCAGCACTTTGCTTGGCAGAACCAAGTGCCAGATGAGATTCCTTTTGACTCCATGTGCTGGTAGGGAATGTCCAATGCAGACCTCTCCAGCAGAAGGGTGTTATAATGCCACACAGGCCATGCCTTAGCAGGCTGCAGTAGAGGGCTACAAGCTCTTCCTGTTTACTCATGCTGCTAAACTAAGCTTCATCATTAAAAAAGAAAAAAATGACTGAAAACATTTTAAAAAATTAAATAAAACACACTTGAAAAAAAAATCCCAAAATGTCCAAAAAAACAGCAACAAAAAAAAAGTAGAGAAATTGTTTAACATTATAGTGTTGTCAATTTCATTGTTTTATGCTGGTACATCTACTGCAAACTGTGTCCCTTAAACTCCCTTGTGAACTCTGTTCTAGATCGTTCCCAACGGCAAACTTCACTGTTATCTTCTCTGCTTTTTTTTCCTGATTGCTCTCCGCCCCCTTTGCTTTTTTATTCAAATAATATTGTGATAATCTATTTTGTCATTAAATTGCAATGCCATATCTAAACACATCATTTTGCACAATTTGGGGCCGTCCAGTTCCCTTTTTCACTGTCATCTGTACTAAGAAAACTATTGGTGGTGCTTGTGAAATTGATTATAATTCGTGATAGCAAATTCAATTTTAGAATCTTGCAGTGATGTCATGGCAAGCTGTGATGTCATGGTAAGCTGTAAGTCAGTGACTATTACATTCATGCAATATGATATGCAAAGACAAAGTTTGTTTCTAATTCTAAGCCATTGACACCATCATGAAAAGTTATCTAATAGCGAGTTGAAAAACAATAGATTCGTGGGAAATTGTTACCCTGATCACACGTAACTTATCTGTTGTCAAAGCATGTGTTTTTTTATTGTTTCTTTTTCTGTAAAACTTGTATGTTCTTATGATAGCCTTCATTTGAGATCTTACCACAGTCTGTAGAAGGCATGGCCAATGGAATCCTTGCTCCCATATCAAGTCATTCTGGTTGCAATAAACAATTGCCCAAGTACTTGTTTCTTTGGATTTATTTACCTATTTCAATTGATACTGACTCATGTTGATTGGAAACCACAGCAGCTTTATTATTATAATTATTATCTGTGATTTATATAGTGCTGACACATTTGTGCAGCTCTTTATTAGACATCATTCCAACAGTCATTGGCCCAGTGGAGCTTACATTCTAAGGTCCATGTCACATTTACACTATGGGTAATATTAGCAGGAGTCCCTTAACCCACTTGTATTATTTTCTTGTATAACATAACCCCAGCCCTTAGCCCAGCTTAATATACAGGTTCACACATTCCAAACCACACCCTAGGCTTCTGACCACATTAGGTCTAGGCAGTGCCACACCCTAGTGGGCTATTGTACAGCTCCAGTAATCCAGCCAACTGAATTGTTCCTTCCCAAGTCCAGTGCTAGCAAAAACAAATCCTCTTGGGAAGTGGATTTAAAGAGGCAGTATACCTCCTTTTTCAACATTAGTTCAATGAACAGGCTTGTGCGGAAACTTGCTTGTAGGAATAGGAAGCAGAATGTAGCATTAGTTTCAAAATGTGCTCTCTTTAGTGCAAGAAACCTGCATATTTCCAAATTAAAACTGGCAAAAAGCAGGTGTATGCTGCCTCTTTAAAGGGGTGGTTCACCTCAAAGTAACATTTTTGTATGTTAGAATGGCTAATTCGATGCAACTATTCCAAAAAATTTTTTTATAGATTTTTAATTTTTTTCCCTTCATTTGACAGTTTCCAGGTCACTGACCCCATCTAAAAAATCACAGCTACAAATTTATGGTTATTGCTTTTTTATTCCTCATCTTTCTATTCAGACCCTCTCCTATTCATATTCCAGTCTCTTATTCAAATCAGTGCATGGTTGCTTCGGTAATTTGGACCTTGCTGAAACGGCAAACTGCAGAGCTACTAAATAAAAACTTAAAGGAAAACTATTCCCCCAAAATTAACACATAAGCAACAGATAGTTGACATCATATTAAGTGGCATATTAAAGGATCTTAGCAAACTGGTCTATATATTTAAGTAAATCTTGCCCTTTTACATCTCTTGCCTTGAGCCACAATATTGTGATGGTCTCTGTGCTTCTTTAGAGATCACCTGACCAGAAATACTGCAGCTCTAACTGTAACAGGAAGAAGTGTTGAAGCAAAAAACTCTGCCTGTTAATTGGCTCATGTGACCTAACATGTATGGTTTGTTGGTATGTTTGTGTACACAGTGAATCTTACGATCTCAGGGGCCGGCTCTTATTTTTTAAAATGGCAATTTTCTATTTATGATTACTCAATGGCACAGACTACTGGAAAAGTATATTATGAAAATGGTTAATATACATGAAGCAGGGTTTTACATATGAGCTGTTTTATGCAATGTCTTTTTATAGAGACCTACATTGTTTGTGGGGTATAGTTTCCTTTAATAATTAAAAAAAAACACACAAATAATAAAAAATGAAAACCAGTGCAAATGAGACTTATTTGTACTTTCACTGATGGAAGGAAAGTGTGATTGTCACGAATCGGCCCCCTAAATCCAGAACCCAAGCTAAGCTCCCTGGTCTCGGCTCTCAATTCCGCCTATAACCGCCGCCTATGGATTTTATATTTAGAATGATTTCTGTATTTTAGGCTACCAAGACTAATAGGCAAACAATCATTGTTCTCATATGTTAAATCATGCGTTGGCCATTTTATTAATTATAGCTAAAGCAGCACCTACTATCTACCAATACACTGCCTTGCAAAAGTATTCACCCCTTGGCTTTTTACCTATTTTGTTACATTCCAACCTGTAATTTAAATGTTTCTTATTCTATGTGATGGATCTGCACAAAATTGTCTAAGTTGGTGAAGTAAAATGAGAAAAATATATATATAAAAAAATGTAAAAAAATAAATAAAAAACTGAAAATTGGCATGTGCATAAGTATTCACCTCCTTTGCCACGAAGCCCCTAAAAAAAGGTGGCTCTACAAAGTACTGACTTTGGGGAGGGGGGGTGAACAGTTATGCACGCTGAAGATTTCTGTTATTTTGTCCTATTTGTTGGTGTATTTGCTTCACAATAAAAAAAAAAACATCTTCAAAGTTGTAGGCATGTTCTGTGAATGAAATGATGCAAGCTCTCAAACAATCCATTTCAACTCCTGGTTGTGAGGCAACAAAACATGAAACATGAATGAAAAAGGGAGGTGAAGACTTTTGCAAGGCACTGTATATCGAAAGATTGCCTAAAATATTAAAATAAGTATTTTGGAAGAACAAAACAAAAACACCAAAATCTGATCTTAATACAGAGAGATGATATAAATCTCTAAACTTCATGCATCTAGGTCTGATTGCTTTGTTATTTGCCTTGAAGACAGGGGAAACCATTTTCCCACAGAAATGACAATAGGGAATATGTTTAAATGGCAGGAGAGGAACTTACATCTGAATTAACCCTGTCAATCTTCATTACAAGGGCAGTGAGTTTGTGGACTGCTCTGACATTGACAGTGATATTGTGATGGCACGTATCCTTGATGCCTTTAAGAGGGACATACAGGGGCCGAAGTAAGCTGCCAGCAGACCAAGATGGCAGCTTATTGGGCCATGCTTCCCTGACAGATATCTGGTCAAAAATCAGCCAGATGTCGATCGGCCAGGTTTAGAAATCCAGTTGGATCGGTCTCAATCCAACCACCTGTATTTTCAGCATTGTGATCAGACCATTGGGCCCTAAGCTCAGCCCGGTATCTACTACCTCAATGAGCTGTTGCATCTTATCAGTTTCTGGGCTAAAACAGTGGTAACCCCCCCACCTTGTGAGCCCAGAACAATGGCTTGGGGGTCAAAGCTGGGGAGCATTTCAGGTAAGAATTTAGAAGTATTCCAATTTTTTTTTCTATTAAATACTAGCCAATCTTTGGTTAAGTTGTGATGGTTGACAAGCAATAGTAATTTTGTTGCCCTGTTTACATTATTGCTGTAATATTTATGTAATATATAATATTATATTTTAATAGAGCTTGTAGAACTAGCTTTACTAAACCAAAAAATTTATTAATTTATGATTTCATGCAGCATACAAAGACTATAGATATGGTGAACAGCACCAAGTCCTCTGTGTATGTTCATAACCTAATTATGCCTGAGTGAAAGTTGTGCAATATATTTATAGGGACCCCCTCCTTAAAATACAGAGAGATGTTTGCAGTCCTTAACAGGGAGCGGTGTCTGTAGGGCACTTCATTGTGCCCCCTCCGTTCTGCATGGCAGATCACTAAAAGCTAAAATAACATTGCATTATCCCTGTGTGACCATGATCATATTCCCACATCACATTAAACACAGGGGTTAGGGTTTAAAAAACACTGCAGTCGACTGCACATACACTGAGGAGTCACGATTCAAATGGGATAATCCTGTTTGGGTCTGTGTGGATTCTTTATATCACAGACTAATGCTGAAGTCTCTATGGCTTGGGAACATATTCCTAAATACTACAAAGAATACTGGTCTTAAAGGGGTTGCTCATCTTTGAGATAACTTTTAGTATGATGTAGCGAGTGGTGTTCTGAGACAATTTGCCATTGGTTTTAATATTTTTATTACGTGGTTTTTGAGTTATTTATCTTATTATTGTATCTTATAATTGTAGATGACCTGAATAGAAAAATGAGCAATCAACAGTAGTAATAATACATTTGTAGCCTTACAGAGCATTTGTTTTTTAGATGGGGTCAGTGAGTCCCACTTGGAAGCTGGAAAGAGTCATAAAAAAGGCAAATCATTAAAAAACTATAAAAAAAAATTAATGAAGACTAATTGAAAAGTTCTGACTAAAAGTTAACTTAAAGGGGAACACCCCTTTAAAAATATTCTTGCAAAATATTCAGAGATCTGCAGTCCAAGCAGTACAGTAATATAGTTGTTACTAAATTAGCCCATAAATAAGCACTAAAAGTTAAAATAAAATGATTGGTCATTATTGTTTGCTTATTCCCTGTAATACAGTGTTTTGCACAGAGCTACAAATGCCCAGTCCACCAATCAGGGGGCTCCTGTACATTATTGACACAAATATATCTCATAGCAGTGTGCCATGACTCAGTAGAGACATGGGTATTTGGGGCTGTCATAGAGAGGACTCCAGTCGCCATTGCATAGGTGTGAAACAGCACCTATAGCTTTGTCTGAACTAGTGTTGCTGGGTGTGAGGGTAATTTCTTTTTTAGAACTGCAACAACCTGTCCTAGGTTTCTGATTTCCTTCAGATTCTAAGTTCTGGCCACTCAGCAGTGTTGGCTGTGTGTTTTAGGGTAGGACTCCATGAGTGATTTTGTCGCGATCCGACACGCTGCAACAAAACGCATGCAACTTGTCGCATACGAAAAAATAAGGTAAGAGATAGAATTGTCGCAGCGTTGATCCGATGCGACTGTTGGATGCAGACGCAGCGCACAGCGTCTGCATCCGACAGTCGGATCAACGCTGCATCAGTTCTGTCTCTTACCTTATTTTTGTTGCATGCATTTTGTCGCAGCGCGTCAGATCGCGACAAAGTCGCTCGTGGAGTCCTACCCTAATAGGTAGGAGGTTATACTTGGGGTTTACATTCAAATTACAAAGTACCTAATCTCTTAACTAGTATTGGTTGGCAAAAAAAGCAGGTATGCTAAAATGACAGTATAATAACTGTATCAGAGACAAGTCTAAACTTTTAGGCATGTTCTGTGAATGAAATGATGCAAGCTCTCAAACAATCCATTTCAATTCCAGGTTGTGAGGCAACAAAACATGAAAAATAAATGAAAAAGGGAGGTAAAGATTTTTGCAAGGCACTGTATATCGAAAGATTGCTTAAAATATTCAAATACTGTAAGCATTTTGGAACCAAAAAAATAAAACAAAAACACCAAAATCTGATCTTAATACAGAGAGATGATATAAAACTCACTACATGCATCTAGGTCTGATTGCTTTGTTATGTGCCTTGAAGACAGGGGAAATCATTTTCCCACAGAAATGACAAGAGGGAATATGTTTAAATGGCAGGAGAGGAACTTACATCTGAATTAACCCTGTCAATCTTCATTACAAGGGCAGTGAGTTTGTGGACTGCTCTGACATTGACAGTGATATTGTGATGGCAGGTATCCTTGATGCCTTTAAAGGACAAGGAAAGTCTAAAATAGAATAAGGCTAGAAATGCTGTGTTTTGTATACTAAACATAAGCATGAACTTACTGCACCACCAAGCCTAATCAAACAAATGATTTATGCTTTCAAAGTTGGCCACAGGGGGCTGTCATCTTGTAACTTTGTTAAACATCTTTGCCTGACCCTGCACATGCTCAGTGTGGTCTGGGCTGTTTAGGGATCGTCATAAACAAAGCTGCTTGAATTCTGCATGGCTGGTAAGTAAGGCGGGGGCTCCCCCAGCTAAACTTTTGAAGGGGTCACTGCAGAGACAGGGTTGGGTCTGCAGGCTGGATCAAAGTTAAATGATTGCGTGAATGACGTCTGAATAGTCAAGGGCTTTGTTTTCCTTTCCCAAGAATCAAGTGAAGCTCTATCCCTAGAGGTGTTGCTAGGATGTTGGACTGTGCCCAGCAATAGACTGCACACTGCATTCCTCCTGTAAATATAACTGCATTTGGTAAAGTAGGTCAGTGAAATCCTGTCTGAGCAAGATTTCATGAAGTATCACTCCCTCTTGTGGTATACTTTCTCAGCTGTAGTTAAAACCAACTGCAATAACAATGGCACTATATACAGTATTGCTCTTGTGTGAATTAAAATATATATTCATGTATGGGATCTATTATCTAGAATGCTTGGAGCTAAAGTTTCTAAAACATTTTAACACTGAAAAAAAGACATTTATTTATGCAAGTACCTAGCCGGTATTTTATCGACCTAATGCTGTTATTTATAGGAAAAAAATATAAAAAGTTAGCTAGTATTTTTTCCAGAAAAGGTAGCCATCCTAGATGCAAGGTCCAATTTTTATGCTTTAATTATATAGCAGCAACATATTCTGCTGGGCTTTACGGAGATTATACATAGTTTTTAGCAGTCCCTGCCCCAGTGGAACTTTTGATCTAAGGACCTTGACTAGATTGTACGCTGTTACACTGATCTCATGTCTCAGTTGAAGTTTCTGCGAGCAGGGACCTCCTCTCTCTTGTGACTCAAAACTTCACACTCAATCTTGAACGTAATTGTATACAGTTATTTATGTTCTATTATTGGACTGTTCCCAGACTGTTTTGTTAATGTATTTTTTGAATATATACAGAGGTTATATTTAAATAATAGCACAAAAGAGCCTGCTGGTACTGACCACCAGATAGAACAATAAAATGCTGTAGAGCAGCCCTTGGGCAGGGTGAGAGCAAATGTCAAATGCAAATGTCTGAAATAATTACTGCTATGTGCTTGAAGGCACAGGCCTTCCATTGACAAAAATGAAAAATAATTGCTTACAATTCCATGCATTTTGATCAGCAGCTGTTACCCTCATACACAGCACTGATTAATATGCAAGTGCAGTTGGAATCACTGCTTGCATAGAAAATTGGATAAAAATGCTTGCTGGAGCTCAGAACTTGTATGCACTGACTTATAAAATCAAGATGCAATTGAAGAGGTCAGTGGATGTGATTTTGGAATGCTTCTGTAAGCCTTCCCATCCAATGTTCTAAGCAAGTTATCATTATGGCTGCACATGCATAGGATATGGAAGTTAGCTTCAAGGAACTTGAATGACTGGTTAGTATTGGTCAAATGATCCATTTAGCCAATGTGGTCATAAGTGTCAGACCCCTGGGGCCTACCAAACACATTTCACTACCCCACTATGTACACAGATGTATAAATAAATCATTTTGTGCAGTGCTAACATTTTTAGGCCCTTTGCAACTCCCTTTAGCCAGTTACCCAAGTAAGATCACAGCAAAAAATGGATGAGGATATTAACCCTAGATATGCCAGTAAGGTCACTGCGGGAAAAGGGTAGATTAAAAGCATTACCATACCCACAACTTGCACAAGCAGAATGGCACAAATGTTTCTGAAACGTAGAGATGGCCATACATTGCACAACCATCATGAATTTGTTTCATCAAACAGTTTCAGTCAGGCAGTGATCAGCAGTGCCCAGCAAAGCAGCAGGCAGTCAATCCATCAGGGTGGTGAGAAGTTGGCAGTGGGTGGGGCCCACAGGATTTTTTTTCCAGTATCCCCGTGGGATAGTGTAATCTTGAACAAGATGAAGTCGCAATTTGCCTGGATGTGTCTATTTAGAGTAGACAATGCTGCACTGAGGAAAGTTCATCACTGGACAAGTGGAAGGGTGTTTCACACATGAACATGACACAATTGTTAATACTGTGTGTAAGCATAAAGTACACGGAGCACTTAATTTATGAGGAAAGCTTTAATGGTGTAAGTCTAAGTTTTGGTCCTGCACAGAGGACCTTTATTTGACCTCTGTGCAGGACCGAAACGTTGATTTACACAATTAAAGCTTTGCACATAAATTTAGTCCCACGAGTGCTCCGTGTTTTTGATGCTATTACTTTTTGCGGCAGCACCTGGGCTTTTTTTTTTAATTAAAAAAGGCACCTCAAGCCAGAGTGAAGAGCTCCTGGCTGGGGAAAATACACAGGAAAGCTGCCTGTGTGAGAGGGATTGAAATCACCATAAGGTTTGAGATTTTGTATATTCCTGTATGTTCTTTGTTTTGGGGAGACAGGCAGTAGGCCTTCTCCTGGTTAGTTAGGAAAACTGACCTGTATTAGTTAGAAGCCCATTAAATTGCAAGGATTTTATTTTGAATTGTTTGTTTTGTTTATTTTTGCAGCAAGAGACAATAAACTGCCAAAAAGAGACTATACTCTCATGAGTTGTGCTTGTGCCGTGGGCTGTGTTACCCCAGGAAAACTGATCCCAGCTACCCAAACTCTATAAACAACATATACTGATATAGATGATTGCAGAGGATGTCCATTTAGTCAGCTTTAGTAATCCCTTATCGTAATGAAACTCTATACCCTACTGTTTCAAAAAACCTCCCCAGCAGTACCAGTAAGAGAGACACAGCAATCAAGTGATAAGATGTACCAAATTTCATTTATATGTACCTACCTAAAGAACAGCCCCAGATGTGTGGAAAAGACAGAAAGTTCTAAGCTTAGGGCGGTGCTGGCCAACTTCTTTGTTACCAAGGCCCGGAATTTTTCTTGCCTATGCGGTGGAGGGCTAATAATGGAAGCCAGCGTTGACCACACCCTGTTTTAAACCACGCCCATGTTAACACAAAAACATGTCCACATTTATTAATGGTGGTAACACACCAAAAAAACCAAAATGGTTAGTGCTCACAGCAGGGATATTGTGGGCTACGAGTTGGACAGCACTGGCCTAGGGCATAAGATCTGAATAAGGTGACAGGTTGCATTCACAACTAAGTAACACTGGCCATTTCTTTATTAAATTGTATGCACACAAATGTACCTCCAAACTACACATAACAATGTTCTTATGACTTAAACCTAATCATTTGTCTCCCCTCCCCCAGGAGGGTTCTGTATAATGATGGTTGTCACTTATAGTTTATTCTTGTTATTAAACAGAAACAACAGAAAAGCAATGAGAATTGTTTATTAACAGGTCACACTACCTGAGTTGAACAGTGGATGAAAAGACCAACAAATTACAAGTGTTAGTTTCCCACTCATGCATAGACAATAAAAAATATTTTCTATCCAACAATGAGCATTTTGCTTGATTTTGGCACTATGAGATTGCTCACACTGATACGGTGACCAAAGGTTGAACCTGGGAAAGATGCACAATATTAGAGGGAAAGTATCACATACACTAAAGTAGAAGCTTGACTGAATTGAGGGATCTGCAATTTCTGAGCAATGCTTTTTAAAAAATATTTCAGTTTCTAAAACACATTAGCAATTTGCAGTATCCCTACCTATCCAAAATGCCAGAAACAATATTTTATAATATTTGAATAAATCATCCATTAGAAATACCTCTTTTAATCATCTGGCATTATGTGATGTCTTTTTTTTCTATAGAAATGTGTATACATCCCTTTAAATGGTATAAAATCAGAAGTGCACTTTGCAAGCATTAAATAAACAAGTCTAGTGTTGTAAATATCTGCTTTAGAGTTCTTTTCATTTCTTTAAAACAATGTTGGTGTTACAAGTGTAACATTTCCCTCCTTAACCTGGAGAATTTAATGTGGATACAGGGGCTTATCCACCTACATGTCACCTGACGCTTACACGTTAAAAAACAAAAACATATGTTTTTATAAAAATATCTTGGCTTGGAGCTTCTTCTACATGAGGTCTAAAGCTTTGTTTACCTGGCCATTGTGTTTTTCCCCTGTGATAAAAGCGGGTTACAAAATGACCCCCCCTGCCAACTTTCATGGCCATCACCTCTTTATAGGCAAGTCATTGGTCATATTCACTGATCAGATTTCACTCCAATACACCAATTGTTACTAGGTCAAAATGAGCAGAAAAAAACCAAATCCTCTTCTGTCATTTCAGTGCAACAAAAACTTTACTGGCATTGAACGATAGTCAACCCTTGTTTCCACTATTCCTTAAAAACCAGCAAATAAAAGCAAAGATGCTGTCCTCTACAGCAGTGATCCCCAACCAAGTTTTGTTTGCATAAAAACCAGGTATATTGCCAAAAAGAGCCTCATGTAGGCTGCCAGTCCACATAGAGGCTAACAAATAGCCAAACACAGTACCTATTTGGCACCCCAGGGACACTTTTCATGCTTGTGTTGCTCCCCAACTCTGTTTACATTTGCATGTGGCTCATGAGTAAAAAGGTTGGGGACCCCTGCTCTACAGCAAACACTAATTAGTTATAATGTAATGTTACAACACCCCTGACTTTAGTAAGCATTAATTTGGAACTAAGCTCCTCCCTGTATTTGTGATTTATCAACTGAATTTACTAGTGTAAAATCATATTACTTCATAATAAAGGTATAAAATATCCCGCACAAACAGCAAATATAAAGAGTGGGTTTCAGAAGATATAACTGTACATACTTAGATGCAAACTACACAGTTGTCCAAAAAGATTTTCATTTTGCACAATAACCACCATGGAAATGTTAAAATGTGTATTTCCACAAAAAGGGCCTCGATATGTAGCTTGGACCATCGTGCTATGGAAAAGGGTAGTTTAAACCATGCAATTTTGCCTCCATTAATACTTTGTTGAATGTGTGCCACCTGGATGATAATCTGCCAACCTAGCTGGTATACCACAAGTTAAAGGAACAGTAACACCAAACAATTAAAGTAAGGAAAATATCATGTACTGTTGCCCTGCACTGGTAAAACTGATCTGTTTGCTTCAGAAACACTACTATAGTTCATATAGACAAGCTGCTGAATAGCAATGGCGGAAATTGAAAAAAGGCTATATGGCACAGGATAAATATTGATAACATTGTTTTACAGAGCTTATCTGCTGTGTACCTTGAGCCTATTCTCCTTTGAATAGCTGCCCCCATTTCTACACAGCAGCTTATTTATAAAAACAATAGTAGTGTTTCTGAAGCAAACACAGCAGTTTTACCAGTGCAGGGCAACACTGCATTATACTTTAAAAACAATTTCATTTTTTGATGTAACTGCTCCTTTAAGGCCATTGGCCATATTACAGGTTTTCAGCAATATACTCACCTTGCCTCCCTCCATGTACAGTTAAGACCCCAACCTGCCCATTTAACCCTCATATCCACCCTATGATGTCAAGGCCCTGCCTGGCTTGGTAGTGTTTGCTAGCTGGATGATCTTGGTCAATATATTCGTAACATGGATATGGCAGGTTTGAAAATGTCATCTGTCACAACCACCTTTGTCATGCACAGTTCTTTGGCAGATGAGAAATAAAGCACCTCTGTCATTGGCCGCCAGGTCAATCCATCACTTAGATACCATACAGGCTCTGCCAATGTATGGTCAACCCTAAACTTTGCAAAGGTGAGTTATTTCAATTTTTATTACCTTTAACAAAGTAAAGTGTGCAAACATATTGTAATATGAGCACAGAACTCTTACTACCATCTATTTATAACTAATGTTGGGTAGTGTTTCTATATGGCAGCTCTGATGTACATAAAATTGCAGAGAAATAAAAGTTTTGGAACAAGGCATGCTCTCTTACTTACAAAGTTATACTATATAAAAAGATACCAAAGCAAAAGTACAATTAAACATACCAGGTGTTAAACAGGTAAACATGCTACAGACCTGCTTAGGAAATATGCATATCTAATGTATAACACATTCACCCACCTGGCAAAGATTCCAGGCATTATTTTTAAAAAATAAATTTAAAAAAAAATCCATCTTCTAGTTTATTGCAGGAATTGCAAGTCCAGTAAGAAACTGTTCTCTACTCACAGGAAATAATTGTACTTGCTGTACATTAACAGTAAAACCTGGATGCACATGTCTATTTTGAAATCGCACCACAACGTTTGCTTAACAAGCAACCCCACTTTTAACAAAGTTCTAGACACACAACTGTATTAGGTCAGTAGTGAGAAAGGAAATGTGCCTAATACACAACCACATGTAACCTATTGAAAGGAACAAAGGGAATATGTTGCGAGGCAGATCTTCCAAGAGGTGTACTCTGCTTTCCTGACACTCATCTGGCCGTCATGGGGGAAAGTGAAGGACTGATAATTGGCTGGTTATGAAAAGAAGCTAGAGAAAAGAAGGAGAAAGAATAATTAAGAAAGAGCATTAGGGATGACACAGCTGTATTCCTTATGGGACTGATAAATGTCTGGCTACAAGGTGCAAGCATAAATATGCTACTCAACAGCAAACAAAATAAAATGCTACATACATCCTCAAGCATGATAATTTTGAGATTTATATATATATATATATATACACACATATATATATATATATATATAAAATGTATAAAATGTATAATTAAACCATAGAATTCTTAATGAATCAGATGAAAATTGAGCATAGGACTGGCCAGATATGGGATGACTTTGACGTAGTTGGCCAGCTTAAATATATTGCAATATATGGACAAACAATTCCTGTTTTGTTTAAAGGGTAAGGCATTTTTCAGTAGCAGTATGCACAAAATGTCTCTGTCTTAAATATATTGATAATGGGTTGAGTGCAGAGGAATCTTGTATTTGTCTATATGTATTTTGTGGTCACACCATCATTGCACCCCCGCCTAATGATTTTAAAAACTAGTGGTGAGCACAACTTTCCCTTGTTTGTTATAGTTCTACAAGAGCAGTGACCAGCTCCATGTTGTAGCTCCCACCCTCTCCAACTATAGTCAGGTGATCCCACTGGTGTCTAATAAAAGGGCAGCCAAGTTTGGGAGTTTTACTTTGAAAGCAGCTAGCAAGTTGCAGGTAAAACGTATTCGTCCCTTTTATAAAATGTATAATTAAACCATAGAATTCTTAATGAATCAGATGAAAATTGAGCATAGGACTGGCCAGATATGGGATGACTTTGACGTAGTTGGCCAGCTTAAATATATTGCAATATATGGACAAACAATCCCTGTTTTGTTTAAAGGGTAAGGCATTTTTCAGTAGCAGTATGCACAAAATGTCTCTGTCTTAAATATATTGATAATGGGTTGAGTGCAGAGGAATCTTGTATTTGTCTATATATATATATATATATATATATATATATATATATATATATATATCTATATATATATAGATATATATATATACACACACACACTTGTATCAGTTTTGCAACTTTCAATTGGAGCATGAAAGGTTTAAAAACATCAAGGTGACCCATCAGCATTATTACGGTACCCTAAGAAATTGAGCAGGCCACTTGACTGGCCCAGGACAATTAAAAATCTGCAATCTGTACTGGGAAGGGGTGACCCATCACATTATGTATCAATCCTACATTATGTATCAGTCCAGTATTCTTTGTGGCATTTATCAAAAGGTAAAAACAGTTCTCCACAGTTTACCATAGGAAAATTTCAGAGCTCTCTATTCTCTATGTAGGTTTTTTAGGGCAATATTTATTAAAAAGATTAAAATAAAGGGGACTCTAATTCTACCCTTTGATAAATGGCCCCTCCCCATGATAGATTATATATTTTTATGGGTTAAGGTTTTACAGTTGGTCCAATAAACTCTATGGTTCTGAGTGGATCTAATATAGAGATAATATCTTGTAGTAAGGTTGTTCAGCACTAAAACGAGAGTGTTAACCTTTATGGCACCATTTAGCATTTATTTGGGTCACCGTCCAGTTCAGCTGGTTATTTCAATATGGGGTCTACATTGTTCAAAAATGTATTCTGGCGCAGTCATGCTTCACTCTGAGGAAAGAACTGTTTAAACAATAGATTTCAGAGAAATTGCAGACCCATTGAGTTTTTTTGGTTTACAACGATACAGCGTTGTTAAACCATTCAGCCTTGTTAAGCCATATACTACCCATGAGCTCCACTTTTGAGCTTGGAAATAGTTCTTATATAAAGCTCAGCAAAACAAATATCTTTAGGCAACCTCACCAAAATGAACAGGACTTTGCTCAATTTGGCCACATTGTCTGATCTAATAGTTTGGTCTCCAGGGTAACAATCAGATCATAAAAGGGGTTTACACAGACCAGCGAGGAGAGCATCAGATCAATGCTGATAAACTGCCAGTCTGGAGGGACAAAATCTGCAGCTAATATTGGCGCATGAATGGCCAGCTTAACATTAGAAGTACTCTGAATGATTTACTTGATTTGACCACCCAAGCTGGAAACTAAATAAGGCTGATCTAATTGTTTGGCTCCAGGGCCAACAAATAAGAAATGTTAATGGAGAAACATTAATTTGAGTTATTTGACTGAAATATAGCTTATGGAAGATGGGTCTTCCTTTAATTCAGAGGTTTCCAGATAATAGACCCCATACTTATTTCATTAAAAATGTAGCGCCTTGTACATTGTGCTGTAACACGAATTCTAAAACTTGATTAGGAGTCAAGTTTTAGAATTCGTGGCCTCAACAACTCAGGCCTCAACTGTGCTTTTATATGGTCAAAACTCCTCGTTAAATATTATATTTTACAATACTCGGTACTTTATTCAAAATTTTTTATATATACAAGTATATAAGTATATATACCCTGTACAAGTATGGAATCCATTATCCAGAAAGATACCATCCAAATTTTTAAAATGATTCCCCTTTTCTCTGTCATAATAAATTGGTACCTTGTACTTGATCGAAACTAAGATATAATTAACCCTTATTGGATCCAAAACCAGCCTATTGGGTTTATTTAATGCTTACATGATTTTGTAGTAGACTTAAGGTATGAATATCCAAATTATGGAAAGATCCAGGTCCCGAGCATTCTGGATAACAGGTTCAATACATGTATTTCTTTTTGGCTCCAACATTCTAGTTCTTATAGATAAATGTTGAACTTTCTTACATCTTTGCCCTTACTTTGCCTTCACTAACATTTGGAGCAGCGCATTTAAAACACATGACATGCGGTGATCTAGCTTAATCTTGGAAAAATGCAGAAAATTAAATTTTCCTGCAAAATCTCCTTGTTTGCACTTCCCTCATACACCTGAACTCTCCTTTTGATCTTACAATCTTTATAACTCTCAAACTCATCCCAACTACAAGAATACCTCTGAAATCCCCACACCCTGTTAGAGAACCTGTAATACTGACAAATTGCAATGAATACTGAACCTATTATAATGAATTCTGAAAGCTCTTCTCCATCAACCTTCTGTTTCAATTCTTTCCCAGTAAAGTAGTAGTTTGTTTTATTTTCAAACATTTTTTTGCTAAAGGGGACATACACCTTTAATAGTAATCCACCCATATTACCTATCTAGAATTTGCAGGCTAATAAGCATGCTGCTAGTTGTACTCCCTCAATATCAGGGATGGATCCTTAGGTCAACCTCATATGGGAGTGTTTGTAGGCTGTGCCTAATGATGCTCATTGGTGTAGGCAACAAAACAACCGGCAACACTTTTTTCATTGCATAGCATTTTAATCATGGTATCACTGCAGGTGCACTTGGGTCAATGCTTGGAAGATGCTAACTGTTTATTTTCGAGCCTACAATGTGAATGCAGTGGTTACAATTTTATGCAATAGAATATGTTTCCAAGCATTTCTTTGCCTGCCAGCAAGTGTGATTAGTGAATTACTACTGTCCACCATTCTGATGATGATTACCAAATACATGAAGCAAGACTTGATCACTTTGAAGGGAAGACTAAAATGTTAATAATACAAAAACGGTCTAATTTATGGAATAAGCAAAATTAAAAAGTACACGTTGACTGAAATGTTCAAAAATAAACAAACACAAAGAAATAAACACACACAGCTTAAGTTGGGGGTAAATGTATATTTTTCCGGTTGCAGGAATTTTTTTTACGTCCTCTGTCCTAACATACAAAAAGTTGTTTTTTTTCAAGATAAGTTGTGTAGTTTAAACATGAAATGCTTGGATACCAAATTTTTAAAAAAAAGTAAACACATTGCATAACAAGTTCCTACTATATGCATACATCATATAATACTGCATTAACACTGAATGGAAAATAGCAATGGTTCAAACAATACAACAACAAAAAGACATATTGGATAAGGGTATGCTGTATTAAATACATTGTTATTTATTTCCCTAAAGCTAACATTTAAGGCAAATGGTATATAAAAATACAAAAGTATCACATACATTATTCCTACTGCTGTTCACAGCTTATTGTTGAAGGGGTTACGAAAACACATTCCAGCTGGCATACACCCAACCCAAACATACTGCACATAAACCCAGACAGACAGAATAAAGTGGACAGCTCTTGGTAATGGAGAAGTGGGACGACCCGTAACTTACATTTGCTACTGGAGAAAGGCACGAGATCAAGAGGACAGCGGAAGGTGTGTTAAGGTTTCTGGCAAAACAACCAGCAGGGAGTGGATAAGCCCATTAAGAAGTGCAAGGAGCGCAAGATAGTTAGCGGACATGCTGTAATCTTTGGCACGTTTCCTATATGCAAAAGGTTATGGTTTTTTTGAACATGCACTACTTCTATATGTCAGTGCAATAAGTATATAATGGATATGGTAATCACATTATACAATAGGTTAATTCAAATAACTACTGTTTTTCATTGTATTAAGCCTAACAATGCTGTTCCCTTGCAAACTGTGTTTATATTTTTCATTGGGTAACTGTACCCAAAATATCCGCTTTATACAGATGGCTGCTGATGGCATTTTCTCACACACATACTGCACAGAACACGTCATTTTAACAGAAAGGTTGTATTTTTAGTTGATTAGGGCACCTGCTTGTAAGAAGGACTACTGTGAATGTTCTTTCACCTAAGAGACACATATACTTTAGCCATAGCTTTCCTATGAGCAGCACAAACTCTCCAATGAAGATGAGATACATAAAAGACGCACAAGAAATTTTAACAATAAAATACAATTTGCGTGCCGTTCATTCAGCATGATGTAGTACTCAACAATGTACGGCAATATCTTCAGACAATGGGCGTTATTATAAGGACAAAATATGGACCAGTGTGAAAGCAATACAACACGTGTAACACTTTTGTTGCTGAGTTAGATAAGAGTACCGACTGTCGTGTATCAGGGTTGCAAGACTATTTGATGATCCTTTGAGGCATTACCAAAACGTATGGTATCAGCTTGGTTAATAAAACTCAAAGTCTATTGTACACCACTGTTAAATATGATGTAATATTATAACAATTATCATTGAACAAAATAACTAAACAATGTATGGATTCCTGAACGAATATGTGAAAACGAAGTGAAAAGAAGAGAAAAGATGTGAAAAGAAGAAAGCCTAATGGCTACATTAGCTGAATAAAAGTTCAGCCAGTGTTACAGTGTAGATCGCAAATTGTAATTTAGCATTAGAATTTCTTTAAACTCTCACGATTTCAAGCATCAGCAGAATTCATTTGTAATTGCCAGCAATAAGGTACTCCGCAAATAAAAAAATCTGGGACCTATTATACTTACATGCAGAGAGGGAAAAGCACATCCAATAAGGATTGGAACGGAGTCATTTTATTCTGTGCACAGCCAAGGATTACTGTGGAAAAATATAGATACAGAAAGAAAGGCATAGAGGTGCAGCAGGAACAAGCTAAACATGGCCCAGGGATAGCTCCCCAACATTACTATGTTTCTTTACAGTAAAGTTTCTTTACTATATCCCCCCCCCCCCACTAAAAATGTGCTTGCTGTGTACTGATGTATACTTTGACAATGTGTCTAGAAGGCAAATGTGCAGGGAATATAAAGGTCATATTTAGTAAGCAGGTTCTTTATCATTAATGGGCTAGCAGCTCCACAGACCAGATATGGAGCAACATGACAATTCAAATGTTTTTGCTCCATGGGTAGGTCCCTAAAGAGACAGCATTGCCACTGGTCTGTCTGCTGATAGCCTCTCTCAGTGTAAACTGGAGATCACTGACTGACTAAAAGATCCACTCTTCCAAAATCTCTTTGCAATCTGATCTAGCCTGGGGCCCTATTACCAGATGACTACAATCTGGCCATCCACATCTGGGACAAATCACACGTGCACAGCCACAAATGGACCACAACAGGGTTGGCCCATATGAGGCTGCCAGAAGTTAATGATTTGTTGTTCTACAGGATAAAAATAACTTTAGATCATAGACTGAAATATGACCATGTGTATAGTACAAAAATCTTTATAAATTAAGCTTCTCTTCCAAAGTTAAATCCTAGGGATATAAATAGCACAATTATTACAGCTCTGCCAAGGCAAGGATCTTACCAAAAATTAAGCTGCACAGTTAGTTGTGAAAAAAGCAACATAACACACAAAAAGGAACAGTCAGTGCAAGACTTTAAAGCATAATGAGTGATTTAGTGCAACCCATGGTAAGGAAACTGGTTTTCCATGTGGTGTTAAGCCTCACCCACTTGTTTTTAATTCTACCTTTGCCTGTGAACAGGACCTGCACATATCTGCAAATAGAGTTTAGTCATCCGCAATTCGCTGCCCTGACTATATGCCCCTCTACCCAGAGCCATGTTTGAGCAGTGAAAAGAATAGGGGTGGTGAGCTGTCATTCTGCCTTAAAAGCAAAACCAAGCAGGGGAGATGCATTTAGGATGCACTCATGCTGACTTGCTTCCAAGAAGCGAGCAGCTGCAGGCAGTGTGGGTAATGCAGGGAAACCATGCTTCTGGTGAGCATAAGAAGAGGATAAACAAGAGAGGCTACCTAGCTATGAGGAGAGGGGAATCAGGCAAGACAGCATCAGGAAAGAAAGAAATCCAGAGGTCAAAAGGAAAACACAGGCCGCCACTTCTTGGAATGTATCAGAAAAGGCAAGGTGCTGTCCAGGAAGGAACGGCATAGAAAGAGAATACAAAACACAGTTAAGTCAGTTTTCTTACCATGTATGCTAGAAATATGAATGCTCAGGATGTTAATGTTGGGAGCTAACATTCATACTCAAAAACAAATGGCAGTTGGGGTTCCTTACACACCAATGTCCTGCTTTTAGAAGTCATGGATAGAAACACTGCTACATGACATTTATTAGAAATATTTAACACTGATGTAAGAAGGTGATTATGTGTTGCTTCATAAGCCAGTTGCCTTGCCAAACCACAGCTCTTCAAACAAGCATTAGTGATGGCTGCAAGGAAATGTATCCACATAAAAATAAAGTTAGGCAAAATTAACTTGGATTGTGTACTATCCAGTGAACACAACACTTTACTGCAATATATATAGTTTCTAGTCTCACAAGAACCAAATATAGCTTCTTGTTCTGCACAAGTGATATAATGGGGAAGGGGTTATAGCAGAAGTGCCCATACTTTACTAATGAGAGGTCTACTTTTAGTGATGTTGTTCCGTTATGATCTACATCCATAAAAGCATTGTAAGCATTCTGTTCAGTGGAAAATATTATTTTAATATCGACTTATGGGAAAATATATATTGCTATATTTAACAAACAACTATTTCTTATTTAACTGTAACATAATAAATATCTGAATGCAAAGCATGAAACAGGAGTATGATTGAGACAAGTTGTTTGTTGACAGTGTCTTGAGATCTACTAATCAACTGAAGGCCTACTGGTAGATCTTGATCTACCTTTTGGGCACCCCTGCACTACTTGATATCCAGCAGCATTTCTGAATGAAGAGGCCTGCTGCTTTTGTAGTAATGATGTATGCAAATAGGCCTAGATACCCTTGGTGAAGCATGGCAAAATTGGCTTTGGGAAAAAAAAGCAATTATATATTTTATGTATGCTCACCATCATGGTATTCACATACTATATAATCACACTGCAAAAAATTGTGTATTTCTAGATGCAATTTGACAATACTGTATATAGCACCAGCAGTACACTGTTTAAGGGTGTTCAAAAATGTTAAAATGATCAATCCAAACATTCAGAAATGTTGGGGAAGATATTAACCTAACAAAAAAGGAGAGCCTGCATGTATGCAGAAAAGGAATCTTTTGAGACTGCTCACTTTAAGTCAATTAAGCCCATTTATTTTAGGGGATACGTTTCCTTTATATACCAATGTCAATAAGCTACTGCAGAAATAGCTGCATTTTAACCATGGTCTCTGTTTCTAGAATAGCATATCCATGAGAAATGATTCACAGAGAAAACAAAGCTTGTTATTTATCAATCATTCTAATGTTTATTTGCCTTGGATAAACTACTAGCAAATGTTGCCTTCATAGTTCATGTGCATTTGAAACCGATTTCAGTTCTGTACAATGTGACCAGCATGAAACATTACCTTTTGTACAGAGATTAAAGCTCAGTTCTAGCCAATTAAATATTCTTGACATTTTTTCACACTGGCATTTGAGGTAAATATTTAAAAGAACTGTCATAAAAGTTAAAAAGTGACAAGAATATAAGGTTTATAGAACATAAAAAGGCAAACCTGATTTATTATACAAACGCCCAGTAATCATTTAGCTTTGGCTAATATTTCTTACAGGGTTTCGGAATTCAGTCGAACAGAGAATGGTCTTTTCTGAGCAATGACATATTATTAGATTGTGCATGAGTCTGTGGAGAAATAAACTCAGTCTTAACATGTTCAGGTCAGTTATTCTTCAATTATATTGATATTAGAATAATACAAAAGGCACAAGTAGCTGCCATTCACAGCAGGCCAGGTTCGGCAACATTCGCTTTCCAGCAACAAGAGTCCATGTGTACGCAGACACCCCCCCCTCGTGCAGCCAAACAGGATGCGTAAAATGATTTGATTAGTGATCTGTGTCTTGGGGAACACAAATGGCAGGGACACATTACTGCAAAAAGCAGGTGAATGCTGGAACATCCTTGGCTTGCCAGACTTTTATGTGAAGCTCGCACTGCAAGTTAAAGGGGAAATAAAACACACAAAACACACACAAGAAAAAAAAATAAGAACATACAAAACATTCACATTAGAAATGTAAAAACAGCAAAGAAAGGACAAAGTAGAAAAGAGAAAAACTCAGAGCCCCAGCATTCATCTGTGGTACAGATGCTCATGCAGAAGTCTCAAGTAACAAACATGTAGAGTGGTATAATACACACATATATATATTTACAGCTTTCAGGTCAGGGATGGTCAAACTTGCAGCAAAACCAGTTGTTAGGAATAACAGCTCTCATTATCCTTAGCCAGCTGGCTGCTGATACTGGGAAGTTCACAACAACAGATGGATTGCTTGCAGTTTGACATTTCTGTTCCAGGGCCTATGTGCCAAGCTCAGTGTTATATTACACATGCAGTTAGTTTATTCCTGCATTTCAGTTTTCTTCTTAAGTGTTACTACAGGATTTAGAGATCAGGTTAAGGGATCCTGTCATCGGAAAACATGTTTTATCAAAACACATCAGTTAATAGTGCTACTCCAGCAGAATTCTGCACTGAAATCGATTTCTCAAAAGATCAAACAGATTTTTTTATATTCAATTTTGAAATTTGACATGGGGCTAGACATTTTGTAAATTTCCCAGCTGCCCCTGGTCATGTGACGTGTGCCTGCACTTTAGGAGAGAAATGCTTTCTGGCAGGCTGCTGTTTTTCCTTCTCAATGTAACTGAATGTGTCTCAGTGGGACATGGGTTTTTACTATTGAGTGTTGTTCTTAGATCTACCAGGCAGCTGTTATCTTGTGTTAGGGAGCTGTTATCTGGTTACCTTCCCATTGTTCTTTTGTTTGGAAGCTCGGGGGGGGGAGGGGTGATATCACTCCAACTTGCAGTACAGCAGTAAAGAGTGATTGAAGTTTATCAGAGAACAAGTCACATGACTTGGGGCAGCTGGGAAATTGACAATATGTCTAGCCCCATGTCAGATTTCAAAATTGAAATTCTGCTGGAGCAGCACTATTAACTGACTCATTTTGAAAAAATTTTTTTTTTCCCATGACAGTATCCCTTTAACTGTAAACCAATGAAAAAAGTGATGCTGTTGATATCGTTATAAAAATTACATAATCAAATACAATCTTGACTTGAAAATAAATATACATCGTTTTTCTAACTTCACTAAATTTACGGTTTCTTGGAGTAGAGAGCAAATTTTAAATCTAAAAAAGAAAAAAACTTGTGACGTTTTTTTAAAAAAGGAACAATTTTTTTGAATTATAAGTTTTTTATAAACAGCAGAAATAGTTGTTAATAGAGAAGACATGGCAGATCTAAATCTATGCTTTAAAAATAGTAAAAATAAGCAATGCAGCAAAATCCTTATAGGCAAATGAAAATGCTGATGTGCTTCAAACTGTAGGTGGGGGGTACATTGTTCAGGATACAAACAGCTGCTATACGGCCTTTAGGTGTTTTGATTGAACTTCTGACAGTTCCTTACTGGTAAAAAAACTATGGGAATCATACATCTTCATTACCTTTCTCCCTGCATGAGATCTGAGTCACTGATTATTTGGAATGGGGGGCATAGCAAAGGGGTTGGAATCAGCACTGCTGATGAGTTGCATTGAGCATTAATGCACAAAAAATGAAATGTATTCATCTGCTCAAAAAATTATTGTAAATGAGACTGACCTGATGTGAATCGTCATGGATTCCTCAAGCTGATCTGTTCTGTTAGAGTTAGTAACTTTAGAATACCTTTAAGGGGCTGCTATTTTCCCATATTTCCTACGGTGTATTAGGGAAGCACTATGTTGGCTAGGGATGAACTGAGCCTTTTTTTAGCAGAATTCAAGAGCCTGGACAAATCGAAACTGAACCCTTTAAGGCTAAGGCCACACTAGGCGATAGCGCCGCGATTTGACTCGCGGCGACTTTTCGCGGCGACTTTTAAGCCGCAATCGCTGGGGAAACTTTTGCGCTGGCGTCTATGGGGAATCGCGAAAAATCGCTAGGCGATTTCGAGCGACAATAGAAAAAAGATCGCCGCGTGTGTTTTTACGCTGGCGATTTTTCGCGATTCCCCATAGACGCCAGCGCAAAAGTTTCCCCAGCGATTGCTGGCTTAAAAGTCGCGGCGAAAAGTCGCCGCGAGTCAAATCGCGGCGCTATCGCCTAGTGTGGCCTTAGCCTAAATGAATGATTCAAAGGCGATGTAAGTTCATCCTTTTCAATTAAGGGATTCTGATACGATCCCTAACAACAAGGAAGTTTTCAATATGCATGCATTATTTATTTCTTACTGCTGAAAAGATAAACAATCTGGTGTCTTCTGCTTTAACAGACAGCCTCAGTCAGCCGGGGCTTCACTTCTGTTGTAGGCCTTGTTTGTGGCATGAATAAAGACTTGATTTCACCTTTTTGGAGTGCTGCTGGATTGTATATTACAAAGTATATCTTACCCTGTGCAGAGGGGATTGTAGGTTTGCAACTGATGCTACAAAAAGAGGAACCACGTGTAAGTGTTGCACAGTTAATTATTCCTGATAGGTCTCCTAAAGCATGGTTCCAAGTGTGCAGCAGGAGCCAATCAGAAGCAAGTATGCTCATAGGATCCCACGGGCTCCAACTGCACTGAGAGAACAGAGCAGCTGCTACTGCCTAAGTTTCTTGAGCAACTTGGGTAGGGCTCCCTGTTAGAGCGGAAGAAACTGTATTGTTAACTTTACAGCAGTAAGAAAAAAATAATGCAAGTATATTAGAAACTTCCTTGTTTTCAGGGATTCTAGAAGAATCACTTAAAGGAACAGTAACATCAAAAAAAATGAAAATGTTTTAAAGAAATGACAATATAATGCAGTGTTGCCCTGCACTGGTAAAATTGGTGTGTTTGCTTCAGAAACACAACTATAGTTATTATAAACAAACTGCTGTGTAGTCATGTGGGCAGCCATTCAAGCACAGGATACACAGTAGATAACAGACACGTTCTGAACAATCCCTTTGTAAACTACATAGCTAATCTGTTATCTGCTGTGTATCCTATGCCTTTTTTCCTTTTTCAGCTGTAAATGGCTACCCCCATAGCTACACAGCAGTTTCTTTAACTTAATGGGATGACTTTACATCCTCTTTAAGGTCTTGTGATGAGGGGATAGGACTTTTTTGTTATTTTTTTTTTTACTTCCCAATTCTGTTCCCCAATTTCCATATGCAAACAAGGGCTTGAATTTGGTTCAGGATTTGGACAAATCCTTCCTGAAAGATTCAGGGGTTCCGAATCCCAAAACTAGGGATTCAGTGCATCCCTAATGTAGGTATAACTGTAGTTCATCTGTCTGAACAAGTTTTAAAGAAGACATATAGGATAAATAAAAAAACTAATTTTGTAGGCAATTAAAAGTAATATGTGGTGTTGCTTTTACATGGTGCTAAAAATTAATATTATCTTTAAAAATAGCTCCTTTATTGGAGCTCCCTATAGATGTTCTCTGGTCCATGTCTGTGTTTCAAATGAGGGGGTGTCCTAACGGTCCCTACCAGAAGCACATTAGGAGAGGGACAGCCAATCACAGCCCTGCAGTCACACAAGCACAGACAAGCTTCGATTCCCTATCAGGTCCTGCTTGTTTTAACAAAACAGGAGGGCTAAGGAAGCTGATAAGCTTGTGGCCAGCTAGCCCAAGTGGAATTGACTAAAAGCAAAAATCTACCCAGTAAAACCTGCATAAAATGCAAGGGAGAACACAACCATTCACCTAAATTTTTCCATTATACTAATACAAAAGGAAAATTAAATGATATATTTGCCCTATAAGAAGAAAAAGTTTGAATAGCAATGAAAAGAAATAGAAATAGAAAAAAGAGCTTGACACATAAACCAAGTTGCTGAGACTAGGTGTATGAAAAACACTGAAACCATCCTGTTAGTACAGGGTAGCAACTTTTTGCCTTTTAAAGGAGAAGGAAAGGCTAAAATTAAGTAAGCCTTATCAGAAAGGTCCATCTAAATATACCAGTTAACCCCCAAAGTAATGCTGCTCTGAGTCCCCTGTCAAAAGAAACACTGCATTTCTTTCCTTCTATTGTGTACACATGGGCTTCTGTATCAGACTTCCTGCCTTTAGCTTAAACCTCATTGCCCTGGGCAAGAGCATGCTCAGTTTGCTCCTCTTCCCCATCCCCCTCCCTTCTCTACTGTAATCTGAGCCCAGAGCAGGGAGAGACTCAGGCAGGAAGTGATGTCACACCATGTTAATACTGCAGCTCCTAACCTAAACAAACAGAGAGTTTCTAGAGCTTTTTACTCAGGTATGGTAAAACATTCTACAGAATAAATATAGCATTCTAGCTTGTACTATTGCAGCTAATCTATTGGCAATAAAATGCCTCCGTAGCTTTCCTTCTCCTTTAAGTGGTGCCTGACAAAAATATTTAATCTGACAGCAATATGCAAATAACAAATGAAAATGTAACAAAATCCAACACATTGCAAGTATTTCTTCCACAATCCTTCCATACCTATACAGTTCATAGGTATATTGGCATTATTAGAAGCAGTAGGGCCAGTTAGCATTGATTGATATACTATAGAGCAATTTTAAATAATAAAAGCAAATTTCAGATTGTGTTCTATAGGCGACAGCAGACCTCCCATGGGACCTATTATCCAGAATGCTTGGGATCTGGGGTATTTGGATAACATATCTTTCCATAGCTTGGAAATTCATACCAAGTTACCATTACTATTTAATGTAAACATTACATAAACCCAATAGACTGGTTTTGATTTCAATAAGGATTAATAATATCTTAGTTTGGATCAATTACAATGTACTGTTTTATTATTACAACGAAAAAGGAAATCATTTTAAAAAATGTAGAGTATTTTGATAAAATTGAGTCTGTGGAAGAGTCTGTGGACTTTCCATAATTCAGAGCTTGCTGGATAACAGTTTTCTAGATAACGGAACCCATCCCTGTATTACCACCTGACATTTTTATAGAGCCAATTAATTTAAGAAATGCTTTACAGAGATGATACATCTGCCTTATTCTGTCTTATTTTGTGGTTATATAATAGTGTTACCAATAGGTTTTCAGAAAGATTTCCTATTTTCTGGTTTAGTATTACATAAAAGATAGTCCGAACAAGTAAGAAGGCTTACAGGCAATAAGATTCTACATCTTTGGTAGGCAGGCAAAAAAACCCTGATATGCAACGGTATGAAAGGGAAGTTGAAGAAATGTAATTACTGCAGCAAATGAATCAACTAAATAATAATTATATTATTAATAATTGCAGGCACACCCAAGGGAGCCTTCACTAAGCAGCAATAGAACTTCATTACAACTAGGAAATTAAATAACAGAATATAATGCACATGCATTTAGTTATTACTTTTCAGGAAAGGTTAAATGAAAATGTAAGTTCTCTTATATGTAACATGTAAAGTTAAATGAAAATGTATGTATCTTATACGTAACAGATGTAAAAAGATGACTACCCATCTAAAAGATTCAGCACTCAAACATCATCATAATTAATTAGTGAGGATAATACTGAAATCTTTTGACACATGCCTTGAGAAAGCTAATACAGCGAAGCGCGTTGGCGTTTTCGATGCTCTTTGAATTTAAATTGATTTGGCACTATACCTCTTTTATTTTAACAGATAAAACGCTTTGGTCCTGTTATAGATATACAAACAGGGGGCAAATA
The DNA here is from genome assembly GCF_017654675.1 of Xenopus laevis. Classification (NCBI taxonomy): domain Eukaryota; kingdom Metazoa; phylum Chordata; class Amphibia; order Anura; family Pipidae; genus Xenopus; species Xenopus laevis. The sequence continues at coordinate 87,401,566 of NC_054371.1, read as the reverse complement.
GGTGCTGCTTGTTCACTTCTTCTCTTCCTTCGCTCCAATCTATTTTTCATTCTAAGGGGCCGTTGGTTTGTGGTTTTTTAGGTCTAAGTTAGCTAGTGTAATAATAGAGACCACAGTCATGGTTACCCTGCCTGCCTCCATCTTTGTGGTGTCCCTGGGATTTAGAAAATAATAGGCAGTAGCTTTTGAGACAACTCCACCATTCTCCATTTTCCATTTTCTACCCTTTTTCTGAACCTGAGCAAGTGGCCTTTTTTAAACAATTCAGCAATTTTTAATTCTGGAATCCAGATTAATCACGTCCTTTCACATTTTTTAATTTTTCTGAGGAATCCTATTAATTCTATCTCGGCATTAGCACTTTATATTGATCAATTTTTAATTAATTTATTGGTCACTCAAGCCATATAATATAATGGTGTCCTACTCTAATTAAAGGAGAAGGAAAGGCTAAAATTAAGTAAGCTTTATCAGAAAGGTCTATATAAATACACCAGTAAACCCTCAAAGTAATGCTGCTCTGAGTCATCTGTCAAAAGAAACACAGCATTTCTTTCCTTCTATTGTGTACATATGGGCTTCTGTATCAGATTTCCTGTTTTCAGCATTAACCTCCAGGGCAGGGCTTGAGCATGCTCAGTTTGATCCTCTCTCCCTCCCTCCTCCCATCCCTGCTGTAAGAGCTCAGAGCTGTAAGTAAGCAGGGAGAGACTCAGGCAGGAAGTGATGTCACACAAAGTTTATATGGCAGCTTCTATCCTAAACAAACAAACAGTGTCTAGAGCTGTTTACTCAGGTATGGTAAAGCATTCTGCAGAATAAATATAGCGTTGTAGCTTGCATTATTGTGGCTAATCTGTTGGCAATAAACTGTCTTGTAGCTTTCCTTCTCCTTTAACTTATGGAATGAATTGGGAACTTTAATTAATTTATATATTACACACAGCACTTTAGAAATCAACCTTACTTTATTAATTTATTTCTAAAATACAATTGATTGGGCTTAATTAATTGTGTTTTTATGGTTATTAATAATTCTAGGTATTTACTTTGAGTAGTATTGTCTTTATTGGGCGATTGGACCCGAAGCACTTGCACTTTACATATTGGATTGAGGGTTTAGTTGGTGATAATTGGAGAGTGTTGATTCCTCACCTATAGGTCATCATAGACCGATTACAATTTGGAAACTATATGTATTAAAGGTCAAACGGGGTACTTCTTTACCTTCTTACTGAGAATTATATCTATTCAAGTTACATCCCTGTATTGACCTTTGGTTATTTAAGTAGACAATCAAGGTATCAAATCTTTCTTATATCTTTTGAAAGTTGTAATGTAGTAAGTAGAACGTTGTAATATATTATCACAAAATAAACCTATTTTCTTAAAAATAGGTTTTTATCCCCCTATAAATATACAGTCATTTCCTGAGTTTATAGTTGCTGATTTGAATTATAAAAGTGTGTAAAATGGAGTTATCATGTAATGCAAGCAATGAATACAAAAACTGGTGCAGTAGGGTAAACATTGTTTACTTTACTGCATTATTTTTGTATTGTTATATTTGTTGTATTTGAGAACTTTGATGATATTGCTAGCATTCATCAACTAGTATGTTTCAAGCTTCCTTCTTTAGAAGCTTTTTCATATTCTATTATAATTAACTGTAAAACATGGTTGTATGGGGAGAATGTATTATAAATAAAGCTTGTGTTTTCCTATAAAAAAAGAGTAAATCTTTTTAAACTTTAAACCAAGGGTACTTATTACCTTTGCTATTTATAACTTTTGCTAGCCGTGTGCTGAATAGAAATGAGGAGGACCAGTTATGCACTATTCTACGTTTCATGTCAATGTTTGAGAATAAACAAGAATGAAACAATAATTCATTAAAATCCAGCATCACATTTTACATGTAGTGCAATAATAAAAATGTAGGTATAAATATATAGTGCAAAAGTGCTGGTGTGCAAATGTATGGAACAATGTACATTATTAAAGAACTGCTAACAAATCCCAACTCTGTGTTTATGTCAGGCGTCTGAAAATATTAACAGAAATGCAATTCTCTACATACTGATTGAACAAGGTGTTTGCCTCCCTGTTGGAATAATCACTTTATACAGAAATTGCCTATCTCATTTAGTAAGCATCTATAGTATACAGGGTTATGAAACTAGTCATTGGAGTGATGTAACAGTAGGTTGAAACAATTAGGCAAAGGGCCAAATAAATGAGTAACAGCACCATGCCATGAGGACAGATGGCACAGGAACCAAAGAGAGTAATGAATGGCATTCTCAAGGTCAAATTGATAAAGAAGATGTGAATCTCTTGAGTGACCATATGAAAAAGTGGCCAGCTAATCACTAGTTGCATAGATCAAACTCTGCATTATTGGTGGTTGACTGTATAAGAGCTATGCTATCCAAGTAATTTACTGGGGAATAGGTGTGAAAACACCAGATAAGGATACACTTAATTCCACTAACAAATGTGCATCTATCACCCTAATAAAGTTAAAAGTTGCTGGACAGAAGCTGGTCTTTCTTTCAGTAGTTTTGCAGCTACTTTCAACTACATCTTCTAACATACTTTGCCAGTCATAATAGGATTTAACATTTGCAAAAATTTAAATGTGAAGTCTAAAGAAACACTTTTTTATTTCTTCACTATATAACGTTGTAGTGCATTAGAGACACAGTTCACCTTAAAATAAACTTAAGCTTGATGTAGACAGCAGTATCGAAACCCAATTTGTATTTATTTTTCTTATTTTTTCTTTCGTTTGGAATTCCAGATGCTAAGAATAGATTGCTCTACAAAAAACAGTTTATTTAAGGGTAAACTTCCTCTTTAAAAGCTAGTAGAATTTGCATAGTAAAGTCAGTGGTTGCTTTAAACATCATTATGTAAAAGAGAGATATATGTACTCTGTGAACTTTGCTGGTCATTTTTTCTGTAGCTAAGGACTTTGATACATGATCCCATGATTTCTTTATAGACATGCTAAAAACTTACCCTCAATGTAAAAACAGAAAACAATAAATAGAAAAAAAAATTACGAGTCTCCCCATATGGAAATTGAAAACATGAAAGTATCCACAGTTAAACAAAAGGTGTGAAAACAAAAGTTGTGAAATGAAAGTCACACACATCTACAGACAGCTTACTTTTTCTTGTCCTTGTCTTTCTTGGTTTGTTGAGAGCTGGCCTGCTGAGCTTGGGACTGGAGAAGCTGTGTTGCTGCTTTTTTCTTCTGAAACATGTTCACTTCATCTTCTATCTCTTTCTTTTTGTCCTCTAGCTTCTTTTTCTCTTCCTGGTGGGTTCTCTTAAGGAGGTCAAATTTCTCATGAAGCTAAAAGAAGGAATTGCAGTTTGTAAAAGATGCAATAAGGCAGCTGATAATCGTAAACAGTAATATCATGGGATCGGCTACATAAACTTTATACCGTGCACTAGCCTAGTAAAAAGCAACAAATCTAGATTTTTTTGTTTCCCTAAAAAAAATTAAATAAATAAAACGCAGGCATATGTAAAATGGGGGGGGGGGGGGGTCATAAAATAAAGGTTTCTCATTATTGTTGATTATTGCATTTCAGTAAATGGACGCTAATGTACTATAATGGCCATGATTTTCCCTTTTGTAAATTATAAGAGTATTCAAAATCACCACAAAGTTTTGTAACCTACATAAAATCACTTTACTTGCAGCCTCATGTTTATATGAGATTTCTAAGTTTTATTTTACAGGATGTACACTATTCCCTAAATTACAAGTGCATAGTCATGGCATCAGTTCGGAACAGTGCTTAGTAATGTCACATCACAAATCTTTAAAACGTATGTATCATAATATATGTTAAGCAATTTACAAGTCACTTTGGAGTCCAATGACCTGTATGAAAGCTAGGTCTCATAAGTCAGAAATCAGTTCTGCTCAAGTCTGTTAATCAGTTGGTAGATGCTACACGGTTTAAAGGAGAAGGAAACCCTGTAGGAAAAAATCCAGTACCCAGGCTAACTGCCCCCCCCCCCCGGGAAATGCGCCATACTTTATACTTACCCCTCGTCGCAGATTATGGCAGCGGACTTCACGGCTGACTGGGAGATCGGTATGTTGGCATGCGCTGTTGGAGCAATTTGCTGGTTTTCGACAACTGCGCATGCAACGCAATTGACAGAGATTGCCGACTTCCAGTCCGCTGCCAGAATCTGCGACGAAGGGCAAGTATAAAGTATGGGGCATGTCCCGGGGGGGGGGGGGTCGGGTACGTGGTTTTTTTTATACAGGGTTTCCGGAACCATAATGCAGAAAATTTAATAAGAAACATAGATACTGCTTTTAAATGTACAAATTGCTTCAAAAACATTGAAATGATTTGAATATTGAATAATTAATATTCCGGGTGCAGCAACTACTTGATACTGACACGTTCCTATGATTTTTATAGGAAAGTGTCAGTATCGCTTTAATAGATTGTGGCGGACGACAAAATTTAAGCTGTAATACGCCTAGGGACTACCACAACACAGACACTGCAGTCCTGTCCACCTGGTTGCAGGACCTGCTGTATAGTAATTATACCACTGCCTCAAACAAGCAGAAACATTTTACATTTGACTTAAGGATTCTCAGGATTGTTATTTTCTTGCAATGAACTATTTCAGGTAATGTTCCATTTAAGCTGTGCATGAATGTGTGTACACACATACACACATTGGGCCCAGCACACGAAACAAATTATGGTATGAACAAAATTGTTCAAAATTGTGTGTAAAGGGATTAGTAGTGCAATCCCGATTGGTTGGGGATCACTGATCGAAGACAATGGCTGGGAGGGTCAGAAGTGGAGCACTGCTTAAAATAATTTAAATGATAGCCTGCCTTGCTTGATAAGTTTTCAAATAACCGCCACACCGTTTTGATTCGATGTGTGCTACCTCTGTATCAGATGCAGCTGCTTAGTTGCCCAAAAAGATCAGATCTGAAGATCTATTAGCTTACATCTTTTTCTGCTTCTTTGAGTTCAGCTTCTTTTTCTTTTACTCTCATGACAAACATTTGCCTCATTTCCTCCTCCTTCCTTTGCAACTCTCCCAGAAATTCATTCCTTTTTGCTTCATACGTTTCTTGAAGACTGAACAGAAATCACACAATTATATTATAAATGGGGATCTGTATACATCTCCATAGCAAATACGAGTAACGAAAATCCATCTTTACCACAGATAAATGTGAAATAATAAATAATAAATAAGTTCTCTAGCATGTGATAAAATACAATTACCTATTTACCAAATATTAATTTTACCATTGTTCTTCAAAGTAGCAATATTTAGCTCTGCTTAAAACTAAAAACGTGGGAGGGTTATACAATTCTTCATGCAGTTTTAGTCCTGTGTGCTTTTTCGCGTTAGCATTTGACAGGTAGCACATTTGGCTCTAATCACTAATATTAAAGATTTTTTTGTCAGCACCCAGATTTTAGATGGTCCCTTCTCCCAAGTCTGAAAAACATCAAATCAAAACATCAAACTTGCTGTTCTAAATATTTTTGGAAGCTCAGTTGAACAATAAGAGCTAAACTCCATGGGAGATTTTGTAGGATGGTGTTGGATCGACAAAATGTATTCTACAAGTTATATGTAGTCGCATGGGTCAAAAACAAATGGGACCAATACAAACATCTGATGTGTAAAGTACATGGAACATTTTCCATTCAAAACGACATGACTGTCAGATGGAACACTGCAGGCTGCATTTTCATTCGACGAGATAAAATCTGATGTTGTCTCACAAATTTTTTTTTCCCATTGAAAAACATTGAATGCCCGATGTAGATGCATAAACAAACCACACCATCCAACTATCTGATCTGTCTTTTGTAGCTATTGGGGGATCAGATTTCATAGGGTCCTACAAATCTTGTGCTGTTGCATGGCAAGATCAAATAAAATCTGACCCACAAAATTTGATCAAAGTCCCCTAAAGGTGGCCATACACGAGTCGATAAAAGCTGCTGACAGATCGAGTCGGCAGCTTATTGGCCCGTGTATGGGGCCCTCCCCATACGTGGACTCAGGGCCGCCATCAGGGGGGGACAGGGGGGACAAGCGTACCGGGCCCGGGCATGAAGGGGGGCCCGGCAGCGCTGCATTTTTTTGAAGATCCGGGCCCCCTTTACGAGCGCCCGAGCCGTACGTCTTGCCTCTTCAGTGCCGAATGCGGAAGTGCCGAAAAGCCGATGCGACGAAAAGACCCGAAGTCACGGAAAAAGCTGAAGTCCCGAAGTCACGAAGCGCCGAAAAGACCCGAAGTCACGAAAACAGCCGAAGCCGAAGTCCTGAAGCAGCGCAAAGACCCGAAGTCACGAAAACAGCCGAAGTCCTGAAGCGGTGAAAAGACCCGAAGTCACGAAAGGAGGCGAAGTTGAAGTACTGAAGCCATGAGTTCAATTCTACTGAACACCAGTTTGTGTTTTTTTTTTTTTAATCCCCTGGCCACCAATGTATTATTTTAATATTCTATAGGCCCCTGCCACCAATCTTTTTTTTAAAACTTTTGTTTTTGGGGCCCCAATTTTTTTTTTAACTCGTAAGGGGCCCCTTGCCACCATTGTTTTTTTTTGGGTTTTTTTTTTAAAAAAAAAATTAATTTTCTTTTTGGTGGCCCCAAATTTTTTTAACTTGTAAGGGGGCCCCTGCCACCAGTTTTTTGTTTTTTTCAAAAAAAAATTATTTTTTTTTTAAATTTTTTTTGGGGCCCCAATTTGTTTTTAACTTGTAAGGGGGCCCCTGCCACCATTTTTTTTTTTTTCAAAAAAATTTTTTTTTCTCCAAATTTTTTTTTTGGGGCCCCAATTTGTTTTTAACTTATAAGGGGGCCCCTGCCGCCAATGTTTTTTTTTTTTTTTTTTAAAAATTAATTTTTTTTAAAATTTTTTTTTGGGGCCCCAATTTGTTTTTAACTTAGAAGGGGGCCCCTGCCACCAATGTTTGTTTATTTTTTAGTTTTTTTTACATTTTTTTTTGTTGGGGCCCCAAGTTTTTTTTAACAGGGGGCCCCTGCCACCAATGTTTTTAAAAAAAAAAAATTTTCATTTTTTTTTTTTGGGGCCCCAATTTTTTTTTATAAGGGGGCCCTGACCATCAATAGCTTTTTACAACTTGTGTGGGGGGGGGGGTTACTTTTTTAGCGCTGATGTCTGTGTGGTCTTTTAACTGCGATGTGGGCGGGATATGGGGCGGAGCTTGGTCGTCAGTGTGGGCGGGGCCCAGGGGGCCCCAAAAATTTTGTTGTACGGGGCCCCGTGATTTCTAATGGCGGCCCTGCGTGGACTGCATCTGTTCGGTCCCACGATCCGACTGCCAGTTTACCCATCATTATGATCCGATCAGCCCGATATCGCCCACCTCAAGGTGGGCATATCGTTGAGAGAGCCGCTCATTTGGCAACATCGCTCACCTTAAGGGTGATCTTTTATGTAAATATTTACTACTTCTAGGTATTTGCTGAACTATATAGATGATGACTGAAATTACAGGGTTAAATATTTTTGCAGGTGGGCCCAACAGCAGAAATGGTAAAAGCTACGGTCCAAAACAATTCTCAACTGTATACGTGCACATGGAACTAAATCTTCAGCTGAACGTTTGAGTGGGGTAGGTATAAAAAAACGTCGTCGTTTTTTATACGCTTTTTCTAGGAGCAACTACCTCCAGAGCTTACTTACAGGTCTGAAGCAGTGTAAGATAACAGCAAATCTGGCATTAAAATGGCATAAAATAAGACACATCTTGACAAATTTGCCATTTATTTTACACAACTTTTTACACCGTTTTGTTTTTTTTGTGAATTTCATTTTACACAGCGTAATAAATAGGCCCCTATGACATTTTCCAAATATGCTTTCAAGATTGTGCATCCTACCCAAGACTAATTCTGCATAAACCATTACATTATGTTCATTCTTTCATGTTTACTCATTTCCTTTTCACTACAAAATATAAAGATAAGGTGAATGATGTCAAAAATGCAGCATTGAAGCACTGCCTGTAGGAATAAAGAAACATGCTCTTCCAAGCCTAATATGGGTAGGCTAGATGGGGGTCTCCAGTTACACAGGAAGTCACCAAAATTCCTTAAATTCTTGCAAGAGATATTTAAATACTGCTGCAGTCTTTTTGTTTAGACAAGCTAAGAAAGCATAGCTAAGATTAGTTAATATCTCAGCTGACCAGAAAATACCACAAGCACTATATTTATCTTGGAACTGACATGGTTTGCTGCAGTTACAGGGCTGAGAAGCTATTATTAAACAGTGGCCTGTGTGCTTAAACAGGCACAGGAAAACTGAATACAAAGCTGGTTTGCAGCACAAATCTTTAAAACTATTTAGTTAAAATTATTTATTAAAAGTATCTTGAACCTTATTTGACACCCCAATTAATCTTATTGTAATAAGCAACACGTCCCTGAAGTGTTATTTCAACTGGCAGCCACATTTAGCCCAGAGGGTTGCCTTTTCTGTCCCCCATGTTTATGTTGTGTGTACCACAGGGCTCTGGGCTCTGTGTTATGGCATTGTGTGGACTGCAGGAGCACTAGAAACAAGGAGAAAGATTTAATATTTCATATGTCAACTATTTTTTAGCAGAAAGCAATGTAGGGAGAATGAGGACAACAAATCCTGTGGGGCTACATGCATACATAAGTTGCTATATGTGCTACTTTCAATGACATCAGCCTAGTATGGAATGAAAAAATGCACTGGAACTTGCACGGATTAAAACAAATCTTTTATATTATTAAATGATATTACTAAATTATGTATTTTACGTATTATATATATATATATATATATATATATATATATATATATATATATATGGAAAATTATGGTTTTATATGAATTTTATACGGTAAGAGTGAAATATTTGTAATGTAAAAAATAATTTAGAAATAAAAACACCACCATAAAAATCATGACAGAATTTAAAAATGGGCAATAAACTTAATTTCAAAATAAGCAAACTAGACAGTGCTTGTACCAAAAAATGTATTGTGCCTATTCATTTAAACAAAACGCCCATTTTACCTGAATGGCTTGCTGTCAGGGTCTGTGTCTTTGAACCCCATCTCCTCCAGCTTACAACGCCTGTACAGCTCATAGTGACTCGCATGTGTCTGCTCTCTTAGGTCCTCCATATTTACTCTGATAAGCATCTCTCTGAGCTTCACAAAGTCACAGTGGTTTTCATTTTCAACTAAGGAAGGACAGATCCCACATTAATGGTATAACCAAGTAGTGAAGAGATGTAGAATATTTGTATTACACTATAATTTGATAAGGAACAGTTTTAAAAAAGAGACTTCAACATTAACTCACATACTAAGCTTGATCTCAGAAAAAAAACTAATTAAACAAAACACCCCACAAGGTGTTCACAAAAACAGCAAGAATATCGTTGTTTTGGTTACATGAAGTGAGCATCCTTAAAGAAGAAGGAAAGGTGTTATTACTTGGGGTGCCAAAAGTTAGGCACCCCCAAGTGATTGGCACCCCGGGCCGGTGCTCCTGTCAGGAGAAAACTGCACCGACTTGGGGTTCTTCCAGCGAGTACCACGGAGTGATGGCCTTCCTTCTTCAAATTTCCCAGGGCAGACACATGCGCAGAAGAACAAAATAATTTTTTTGTTAAAGTTCGGCTTTCTGCTCCACTGCGCATACACAGCTACAAGAAGAAGCCGGAAGACAATCGATCAGTGGTGCTCGCTGAAATAACCCCCGGCCCGGTGCAGGTTTCTGCTGATAGAAGAACTGGCCCGGGTGACAGCTAAGTAAATACAATCACTTGGGGGTGCCCAACTTTTGGCACCATCAAGTAGAAAATGCCTTTCCTTCTCCTTTAAATTAAAAAGAAAATGCTTCTAAAAAAATGCTTCTACATATTGAATAATTTTGTAACATACCCTGTACAATACCCCAAGGATATTGCCTTGCTTTAGCCATTTTATTGCCAATTTTGACTTCTTCTGTACTCCCAACAACAGCAAACGGCAGGTGTACCTGTAGGAATGAAGTTACATTTTATTTTTAAAGGGATATACTTCAGAGGATGAACCACCCCTTAACCTCAATTTAAAAACATATTCGCCAACAAATTAAATGTAAACAATATATTCTTGGTTGTTTATTTATGCCAGTGATGGAATGGTACAGTAAAACAATCTAATTTAAAAGGCTAACTGCCTATAAGAGACTAGTTCCACAAGATATTTAAATAAATATTTTTGAATTTTGTTTTTTTACCTCTTTTAGATAATGTGTAGACACGCAGCTATGTGTTTAGTTCCAGGAAAATTGAAAGTACCCAATCATATTAGCTAGCAGTATTTAACCAAAATGTAACTTACACTCATTGTTGCATTGATCTCTGCAACGGTCTCTTCATCTGTAGGGAACTGGTAGATTTGCACCCCGTTGCTAACCAACTCACTCATAATTTTGCTTTTGAATTTGTGGAGCTCATTTTTGGCAACTGTATCTGCCTTCGCGATTATTGGAATAATGTTTACCTGTTGTAGAAAAATTATTGTTATACACCAGAATTTTTCAAAATAAAGGGGGTATTGCAACTTATTTTTACAATAATAAATACGTCAACTCATTAAAGGGGTGGTTCACCTTTATGTAAACTTTTAGTATGTTATAGAATGGCTATTTCTAATCAACTTTTAAATTGGCCTTCATTTTTTCTTTTTTATAGTTTTTGAATTATTTGCCTTCTTCTTCGGACTCTTTCCAGCTTTCAAATGGGGGTCACTGATCCCATCTAAAAAGCAAATGTTCTGTAAGACTACATACATGTATTGTTATTGCCAGTTCTTATTACTCATCTTTCTATTCAAGCCCTCTCCTATTAATATTACAGTGCATGGATACTAGGGTAATTTGGACCCCAGGAGAATAAAAAAAACAAAATAACTTAAACCACAAATAAAAAATGAAAACCAATTGCAGATCATCTCAGAATACCACTCTCTACATCAGGGGTGTCCAACCCGCGGGCCGCGGGCCGCATGCGGCCCGGAATGGAGATCCGTGCGGCCCAGCAGGAAGCAATCTGTTTGCCATGTTGCGCGTCAGAGCAAAGGCACGCCTCCTCTCCCCACAGCTTTGCTGGACTGGCTGCAGCCTCTCTACTGTGCGCGCGGTGCGTGTGACATCACCGCCGGCGCTCTGCGTGTGACGTCAGCGCCGGCGCTCTGCGTATGACGTCACCGCCTGTGTTCTCCGCACCAGTCCCCAAACGGCTGCTAGCTGCTGTTAGCTAGCAGCTACTGTTTGGCGCCAATTTCCTGGCTTTGCTGGGCCCTGCCCCCTCTTGTCTGGCAGCGTGATAAAGGCACACAGAGAGAGCAACTCCCAAAACTATGTGGCTCATCTCCTGCCTAATGAAAGGCTAGCTTCAGCCTGCAGCTTACTGGCAAGTCTGGCACTCTTGCACTCCACAGCAACCAATTATGATTACCTCAGCTCCCCTGGTTCAGCACAATACACCTGCACAGTATTTTTACAGGTACAGAATTTTTTACTCTTTTAGTCTGTCTTAGTGCTTTGCATTTGATATGATAAATTTGGAAGTAGGGATTTGTGTAATAACACCCCTGGGCCATATACCTATTCCATAATTTTCTGGAATTATTATTTTTACTAAATTCACTGTGTGTAGGTCTGTAGGATAAGGCATTAATTCACTATTAAATCTATTTGACAACCAATTTGTTCACTCAACTTATTTATTCAATCATGTTAATTAAAGAGCAGTGCAATAAATTAGAATTAATACAAAAATGAATTAAAAAGAAATGAATTCCCAAGCCCCCTGTGATTCCCAATAATCAATTGATTTGTTTTTTAAGATAATTAATTATGAGGTAAATGTACTTAATAGCTTATAAGTGCATTGCAATGAATAATCACTTCTTAATTAAATTCACAGTTCATAGTATCAAAAATAGAGAATAAATTTTGTAACTGAAAAATGAATTATAAATAAATTGTTTATTCAACTTCAAAAGTAGCCCAAACATAGCACAATATGTGCAGTGAAATAAAAAAAAATTTATGAAAATACGCCAGTTACAAATTGGGCCTCTTTTAGTTACGCCCCTGGTGATGGCCAAGTCTGTACCTACCATTTTGCTTTGTTGGAAAATTAGCAAAACAGTGAAAATTTTAAAAAGGCATATTTTCACATACATTCATTTATTTTTAAGACTTTTTTTTACTGCAAATATTGAACTATTTTTGGGCTACCTTTGAAGTGCCACTTGGCTAGTTTTGGGCTGATTTTGAAAATTAGACCTGGCAACCCTGAGAAGGTTGCTCTATATTTGTCCCATATTCCAGTGTATAGCTCAATCTGGTTATCTAGCTGGTATTGTAGTTAATTTCTGTGTATTTCCTTTATTTTTATAAATCAAAAGTGTTGTGTATTTCATGTGCGGCCCCAGAAAATTTTTCTTCTTCAAATGTGGCCCAGGGAAGCCAAAAGGTTGGACACCCCTGCTCTACATCATACTAGAAGTTAATTCAAAGGTGAACAACCCCTGTTACAGTTTTGGTGGTCTTGTTGTTCCTGAAAAAGAGTCAGCTGCAAATCAAAGACAGCTTGACAGATTCTGTATATGATGTTTTCCACTGAAAACTTTAATTTTCCAAGTCATCTCTTCAGTTATTCATGGGTGTCCTGGAAGTCCAGTTCATTGTCTGAAAGGCTACCGGCTGCATTTCAAATGGGGGAAACAATAACACTGATGGCAGACACTGCTTCTTCTATGCATATATAATTTCAACAAATTCTGATTGTTTAACCTATTACTCAGCAGGGATCAAAGATTAAGAAAAATGTGCTTACAACACAAGCCGGAATGGAAAAGAAAGAGGATTTAGGTTAAAATCAATTCCACTCTCTACCAACAGATGGTAACCTTTCACAGTATCAGACCTTCAGTTGGCTCCAAAATTAAAACATCAGTATATCTTCATGCATAAGAGTGAGGATTAACCACTTCTACTATCAAAACCAGTGGCTAAACTACTGGGGGAGCAGGGGATCAGCTGGAGGCCACACCGCACCCAGGTGTACACCACCTGGGCCTCGGAAGAGGACATTACTGATAAAAACGCAAGACATATAGCACTTATGATTAATAAGGACCAGCACTCACCATAAAGTTTTTTTTTTTACCCATTTTACAAATGTTCAATGTTTTGGTTCTCATTAGGACCCTTTTCTTCTTTGAGAAAGATTTCAATGGCAAGAAAAACTCCTTCACAACATCTAGTCAAAAACACTCTCTAGAGCAGTGATCCCCAACTAGTAGCTTGTGAGCAACATGTTGCTCTCCAACCCCTTGGATGTTGCTCCCAATGGCCTCAAAGCAGGTGCTTATTTTTGAATTCCAGGCTTGGAGACAAGTTTTGGCTGGATAAAAACCAGGTGCACTACCAAAAAGAGCCTCAATGTAAGTTGACAATCAACATAGGGGCTACTAAATGGCCAATCACAGCCCTTATTTGGCACAACTGGAACATTTTTAAAGCACTGCATATCTTGACAGCGCTATATAAATAAATGATGATGATGATTTTTCAAACTAGTTTTCCTCCATAACTCCTTTTACTTCTGAATGTTGCTCACAGGTTCTAAAGGTTGGGGATCCCTGCTCTAGAGGGTAGGTCTATAGTCAAAGTCTACAGTCAAGAGACTTAAATACAGAAAATGTTACCAGGTCACTACCATTTACTAATGATATTAAGATGGACAATAAGCCAAAACATACTAGGAAAGCAACTTGAAAGCTAATTTAATGTGCATTTCAGTTGCTGAAGACAAAGATTAACTAACAGAAAACAACTGAAAACAGCTGCAGTAAATGTCTAACAAAGCAACACTAGGTAGTAAACCTAGCAATTGGTGATGTCCATGAGTTCAAGATTTCAGGCAGCCATTGACTTCAAAGGATTTTCAACATATGATTGAGTGGTGGGAGGCACTAAACTTCAATCACATCTTGACTGTTTCATTTCAAAGCCATTGTTGTTGGCATAGAGAGCAAAAATTAAGAAAATTGCATCACCATCCAACCATAATTATGGACCTTACTATAAATAATGCATTACGCTACAGTAAACAGAAGACGAAAATGGATTTGTGAAAAGAAAATATACTTAAAACACAACTTTCTTCAATAAACGAAAAAATAGGGAAAACTGATTAAAAAGGCCGAAATGAGAAGAAGAACAAGCAAATGAGCAATTCATTAGAGGCCAGTTAAAAGACCAAGCCTTGTAGTGATTTACACCCAACATACCCCTTGCTACTACAAGCATGTATACAGGGTAGACGGCACTGCACATTCTTTTACATTTCTATACCTTTTGTGTATATGATCAGCAACAAAAAGATCATGTATAATTTTAAAACATGCACAGTTTTAATACAAAGTTGAGAAGGAGCAGCTCAAGTTCACATTTTGTTGGCATGAAAATTGCCTCAATTGCTGTGAGATCTCTTCAGTACAGGTCAGTTGCAGGTGTAAAAAAAAGAACCCTCAAATAATCTCCTCATCAAAGTAGGTGTTAAATCCAGGGATGCCCTGCATCCATGCAAACTAGAATGACAGAATGAGGAATCCCTAGAAAGCATAATGAATGTAAACTTGAAACCATATCACTCCCTACAAAAACTATACTATCCAAAAGAAATTCTAGTTGGATGCAAGAATTACAATAAAAAAAAAAAAAGGTAACAAAAGATGAGCTGTATGGGCAAGTACCTTACTGTCTAACTTTTTCATGGTGACCAAATCAAGTGATTTCAAGGAATGTCCAGTAGGAGCGATGAAGTAAAGACAGGCATGTATCCTAGTATCATGATAATTATACAGGGATCTCTTGATCTTGAGCTCTTCTTGGAGGTACGCTTCAAACTGTGCATCGATGTACTCCACAATGGGTCTGTAACTAAAATAAAACTTCTGTAAGTGTGAAGCACTTATATATTTCCAGTTTAGTACTAAAAACATAAGACAAGTAATAAACATTGTCAAAGTTGCTATCATTAGCAACATGGGAGTACAAGCCTGCGGCTATTTTATTACACAAAAACAAACATTGAACATTGCAATAATAATACTTCAATTAATTTGGACAATATAGTGCTGATTCTACAGCTGACCCAGACAAACTCTACTATTAAGATTACCCAGCAGGTCACCTTAAACGTCTCAAGCTCCTGATAATGTGCAGATAGCCTCTTCATTCATCAATATAGCCGCAACAAATCCAATTAATTTTTTTACAAATTAATTTAATTAAAGAACGATAGGGTGGGCAAGATGCCATGATGCCTCTTCTGTCTTCTGGTCCGGGAATTCCTCACAAAAGTAAATAAGTTCTCATAAGTTATGGAAGAGTTGCTGCCTCAGAGTTCTATGGGCCCTTGTGTTGCTATAAGCCTAAAAGTTGTGCCTAGCGTTTATGCATGATATGTGTGTGCATATAATCTTGGCAGTCCAGAATATGAGGCCTTGGGTTATCAAACCTCAGGCTCATTATGATATAGGTTCATTATGAACAAATTTCAACAGCAAGAGCAGTGTTTGTATAAATGTGTTGTCTGCCTAGATGTATTGCTCCATGTGTTGGAAGCTACTGTATTATATTAGAATTTTCAAGCAGGCTTGCGGTTTGTGGACATGTCGCCATAAGGAAGGCTTACTCCAATTATACCCCATTAGACTTGGAAATTAGAACCTCAAAAAGTCAGGATGTTGCAATAATTGTCGTAAATCATTTCTGAGGGGGCAAACTTCCTTCTGCATCAGTCCGATCTATCGAAAAGTCCACATATCATGTTGTGCTTTATGCAGTATAATAAAATAGCACGAATAATGTTTCGTCTATTCAAGTTGATTAAGCAAAAAAAATGTTTTAACTAAAATCCACCAATGTGCAATTAGCAGCAATTTCAACCCTAACTGCAGCAACAATAAAGAAAAATACGTTGTCATATTGGACAGCTGCGAAACATCGTCCTTTTCCTGTCCAGACTTCCTAATAGGTTCATACTTCAGCAGGCACATCCCTCCTGAGACAGCACAGTGGATGCAGAGCTTTTTATTGATATACATAATTCTATTTTACCTATACTAGGAAACAGCTGGGGGAAAAGAGGCCAGAGATTAAAGAATTGAATATGCAGTAATACTTAAGTATGTGATTTAAAAAGCCAACTACTATACAAGGTAACAGTTAATTTAAAAAAAAGGACAAAAGGATGCTTGTTGGATGAGCTTCGATTTTAAAAAATGGCAATTCACAATTTCCAAGGAAACTGCAACAGGAACAAATAACTTGTTAGAACCAAGTTAATGTATTGACATCACCAATATTATAATAACAGTGTGAAGAGATCATCTCGATTGAAAAACTACCAAGTAGGCGGTACCAAATCTTTAACATGCTGAATAAATTATAGCAGCAGCAGGGCCTGCATAGTCTTAAGTGAACAATATTACTGCTAGTATGATCTAGGAAGGATGAACTAGGGTTGAAAAGTAAAGTTTTCTGGTTTACACCACATTATTTCTATGTACAACACTGTTTGAGTGTAGATGACCCCGATGCCACATGTACCTGGTAATGGTCTAGCTCCACAAATTATTTATGGCCTTGTAGGCAATTTTAACTTTGATAAGTACCTGTCTTCTTTATTTATCTGGTCCCCAAATCCTACTGTGTCCACAATGGTTAACTTCAGGCGCACATTGCTCTCTTGAAGTTCATAACTTCTTGCTTTTAACCGCACTGCTGGTTCACTGTGAGACACTGGCTCATTTTCAAACTTTGTATTGAAAATAGTATCCATTAAGGTTGACTTTCCAATTCCTGTCTCACCTATAGAAAGAGAGAGAATAGGGTAATATGGCTGTCGAAACAAAGCTTACACACCAAGATGGGATTTAGTATATTCAATATTAGTTTTATATTCAATATCAATTTAAGTTAGTTTAATATTGTCTTGATAACTCTCTTAAATCATGCATATCTGCATGGTTTTCTTCTTGTATAAAAGTCACATTTCAACAAGATGACTTTGTACACCAGGGGTGTCCAACCTTTTGGCTTCCCTGGGCCACATTTGAAGAAGAAAAATTTTCTGGGGCCGCACATGAAATACACAACACTTTTGATTTATAAAAATAAAGGAAATACACAGAAATTAACTACAATACCAGCTAGATAACCAGATTGAGCTATACACTGGAATATGGGACAAATATAGAGCAACCTTCTCAGGGTTGCCAGGTCTAATTTTCAAAATCAGCCCAAAACTAGCCAAGTGGCACTTCAAAGGTAGCCCAAAAATAGTTCAATATTTGCAGTAAAAAAAAGTCTTAAAAATAAATGAATGTATGTGAAAATATGCCTTTTTAAAATTTTCACTGTTTTGCTAATTTTCCAACAAAGCAAAATGGTAGGTACAGACTTGACCATCACCAGGGGCGTAACTAAAAGAGGCCCAATTTGTAACTGGCGTATTTTCATAAATTTTTTTTTATTTCACTGCACATATTGTGCTATGTTTGGGCTACTTTTGAAGTTGAATAAACAATTTATTTATAATTCATTTTTCAGTTACAAAATTTATTCTCTATTTTTGATACTATGAACTGTGAATTTAATTAAGAAGTGATTATTCATTGCAATGCACTTATAAGCTATTAAGTACATTTACCTCATAATTAATTATCTTAAAAAAACAAATCAATTGATTATTGGGAATCACAGGGGGCTTGGGAATTCATTTCTTTTTAATTCATTTTTGTATTAATTCTAATTTATTGCACTGCTCTTTAATTAACATGATTGAATAAATAAGTTGAGTGAACAAATTGGTTGTCAAATAGATTTAATAGTGAATTAATGCCTTATCCTACAGACCTACACACAGTGAATTTAGTAAAAATAATAATTCCAGAAAATTATGGAATAGGTATATGGCCCAGGGGTGTTATTACACAAATCCCTACTTCCAAATTTATCATATCAAATGCAAAGCACTAAGACAGACTAAAAGAGTAAAAAATTCTGTACCTGTAAAAATACTGTGCAGGTGTATTGTGCTGAACCAGGGGAGCTGAGGTAATCATAATTGGTTGCTGTGGAGTGCAAGAGTGCCAGACTTGCCAGTAAGCTGCAGGCTGAAGCTAGCCTTTCATTAGGCAGGAGATGAGCCACATAGTTTTGGGAGTTGCTCTCTCTGTGTGCCTTTATCACGCTGCCAGACAAGAGGGGGCAGGGCCCAGCAAAGCCAGGAAATTGGCGCCAAACAGTAGCTGCTAGCTAACAGCAGCTAGCAGCCGTTTGGGAGACTGGTGCGGAGAACACAGGCGGTGACGTCATACGCAGAGCGCCGGCGCTGACGTCACACGCAGAGCGCCGGCGGTGATGTCACACGCACCGCGCGCACAGTAGAGAGGCTGCAGCCAGTCCAGCAAAGCTGTGGGGAGAGGAGGCGTGCCTTTGCTCTGACGCGCAACATGGCAAACAGATTGCTTCCTGCTGGGCCGCACGGATCTCCATTCCGGGCCGCATGCGGCCCGCGGCCCGCGGGTTGGACACCCCTGTTGTACACAAAAGATTAGAGGCCTCATTACTGCCAATACCTTCTCCTTCAGTGATTAAATGGGTTGTTCACCTTCCAAACTATTTTTCAGTTCAGTTGTTTCTAGATTGTTCACCAGAAATAAAGACTTGTCAATTGCTTTCCATTTTTTTTTTTACAAATTTTTCCAAAATCTGGCCGCTCGTAAATTCAGGCGCATAATCTAAACTGTTACAATTTACAAAATTTATCAGCAGCATCTCTGGAGTATTAACAACTATTGTATCAATTCTAACAGAGGTCTTTAATGAAACTCAGGGATTCTGCTCAGCAGGGACAAAGATAAGAAATGTATCAACTAAGGGCAGAGACACACGTGGAGATTCTGGGAGAGTAGTCACCCGGCGACAAATCACCTCTTCTTTGGGGGATCTCCCCTCAATGCCTTCCCGCTTGCGGGATGGCACTTTCATTGCTTCGTTTTCCGAAGTCAACCGAACTTTCCTCGTGAGGCAACTTCGGAAAACTAAGCGATCCAGCCGGCGATTTAGATTCTAGCCACACTTAGTAAGCAGCTAATACAAAAAATTATAAAAGTATAAAAGAATCCAGTATACCAAAGTGTGTGCATAAGAAGTCATCTATAAGAGAAGCACAGAAGCAACTTTAATTTTATGCAAGCAGCATAGAAGCAGCAGCAAGAAGACAGCTGTTTGGTAGTATTCGCTTCCTGTAAACATGCATTCCCAGATGGACAATGTAAAGTAAATGTAGCAGAACAAATATCCAAAAATATACATATTTAAAAGTTCACTAAATCCTACTTATTTATTTAGCCACATACCAAAAATTACAGATTAAGAGACCTCATTAAATAGTGACCTTTTCTGGCTAGAACATCTGTTGAAGATCACTAGACTAGGCTGATTGAGTAATGCAAATTTTAAAGCATAATATGTACTGCTATTAAAGGCCTTACTGTATTTGCAGAACCAGTGATTCAGATATAACATGGAAAAGGACACAGACAGCCTTCACACAATTAGAGAGGGCCTAAATTCATATCAATTTATGGAATTTGGAAAATAGTTTGTTATTAGATGCAGTTCTTGCATTTGGAATTTGTAGCAAATTTGTAGCTATCCCAAAGATTATGTCAGATGGTGCAGTCCTCTCCTAACTGGTCCAAGGGGCACATAAACTAAAATTTAGTCCAACACATGGGTGGTTAAATCAGACTAGGTCCCCAAATGAGCAGATCTTCTGTGTATGTCCAGCTTAATTAATATGGACAATATAGTCTGTCCAAAAGGAAAAGAACGCATCAAATCCAGGAACAGATGTGGGCATATTGAGGACAATGTGTACTTGTATATGAATTATGCCAAGTTGCAAAACATTCCAAGACTAGAAGTTAAAGACAGAATATTTTCTATAGTAAATTCTGACAAACCACTAAATATGATATACCATCACAGATATAAACTATCCAATGTGTACTTGTGTTCAGTGACCTCTGTTTAACATGTAAAACATGTTTCAATTTGTTTCTCGTTTACCATTCAAATGGAAAACCAAAGGTTTATGGTTACAGTGCACATCTGAGCAGAACCTAAAAGTAAACTTACCCCAAAGGGAAACAATGCATTACTCCTGAGAATCATACATTGCCTTTGCATGAAGCTTAAGTATTATGAAAATGTCACTACATTGGCTGTACATATTGCATTCCCAGAGGAGCAGACATACCCTTAGTGCATCACTGGGAACCCAGCACTGTGAGGGGACCTGGGGAGTGCTAATAATGTAAAAAACATATTTTACAGTAACTTACTCGTAAACAGGGGCTACAGTTTTTTTTTGCAATGGAGTACTTAAATAGGTCCTCCACCCAGAAGCTTAGTTTTTGAATTAAATTCTATAGACCTTTCCATTATATATTAAAATTGTATTTACTTTTTACTTTATATGCAAATTGCTACTGAATGGATGGTTTGTTCTCTGGGTCTGTAACATGAGTGAGACCTCCTCTAGGTCTTTTAATAAGTTTTTATCAGGTGCCTTGCAACATTGCTTCAGGAGTCAGAGCCAAAAATGTAAATAGCCAGAAAGATTTCGACAGAAATTACATTTACAAATAACATTGGGCATTATGTCTTCAGCTAAAAACACTGAACAGAAATGGTTGTCAACAGAATCGGGTACAGAGGGTGGTTGTCAATGGTACATTCTCTACTTGGAGTAAGGTTCTTAGTGGGGTCCCTCAGGTTTGTGTATTGGGTCCACTTTTATCTAACTTCTTCATTAATGATTATGGGGAGGGTATTGTAAGTAATGTATCAGTGTTTGCAGATGACACAAAACTATTCAGCCCAATTAATTTCATTCGGGATGTGGCATCCTTGCAACACGATCTTGACAAACTGGCAATCTGGGCAGATAAGTGGCAAATGAGATTCAATGTTGCTAAATGTAAAGTCATGCACCTGGGATGCTTATACCCTTAATGGGACTGCACTAGGCAAATCCATTATGGAAAAGGACATTGGAGTCCTTGGTTGTAGCAAGCAAGGCCAGTCAGCAGCATCAAGGGCAAATAAGGTCTTGAGCTGGAATAAAAGGGGCATTGTTTCATGCAGGAAGTGGTCATTCTTCCACTGTATAGAGCACTGGTAAGGCCCCATCTAGAATAAGCCGTACAGTTTAGGTCTCAAGTGCTCAAATAGGACATCAGGGTACAGAGAAGGGCAGCTAGGCTGGTAAAAGGTATGGAAAATCTATAAAAATAATAGCTATGAGCAAAGATTGGCCAAATTGGGGATGTTCATGCTGGAGAAGAGGCGCTTAAGGGGTTATATGAAAACTATGTATAAATATATAAGGGGATCATATAATAATCTCTCTAATGCTTTATTTACCAGTAGGTCTTTCCGGCTGATGTGAGGTCACCCATTCCAATTACAAGAAAAGAGGTTCCGCCTAAATATTCAGAAGGGGTTTTTTTTTCTTCTTTACAGTGAGAGCTGTGAAGATGTGGAATTCTTTCCCTGAATCAGTAGTACAGGCTGATTCATTAGATAACATTAAGAAGGGTTTGGGTGGCTTTTTAGCAAGTGAGGAAATACAGGGTTATGGAAGATAGCTCATAACATAACTTGATCCAGGGACTAGTCTGACTGTACTTCATGCTCTTTTAGTTCACACCCATCTCCTGAGAATATTCGGAGATGTTTTCAAACTACTTCATAGTTTCAAACAAAACTAAGGGGATTGCCTGGAATAGCTGATCAGCCAATCAAACCACCGTTCAGCATTAACAATGCCCTCTGCAAAATGCAATGACACAGAGTAAAGGTGGCCATACACGGGCCGATAAAAGCTGCCGACAGACCGTGTCGGCAGCTTATTGGCCCGTGTATGGGGCCCCCCCCCACGGGCTTCACCGATCGAGATCTAGACGAAAGTCGGGCAGATCTCGATCGGATGGGACAAAAAATCCCGTCGGATCGCGGCCGCATCTATTCGTTGATGCGGTCCCGCGATCCGACCACCCGTTTAGGCATCGTTAGGATCCGATCGTTGTGCCCTAGGGCCCACGATCGGATCAGCCCGATATTGCCCACCTTCAGGTGGGCATATCGGAGGGAGATCCGCTCGTTTGGCGACATTGCCAAACAAGCGGATCTCTCAGTGTATGGGCACCTTAAGTCTTTTGCAGGGAAAGGAAATTAGTCTCTGGAATCTGTGTGGCACTTGGGTTGTTGCACTGTTTTCCCTTCTTCTGTCAAGCTTCATGATGCTTCGTGCATATCCAAGTTGTGTTTTGCAACTTTTCAATAGAGAGTCTTCTTCATTCTCATGTTCTATGAAGCCTGTAAGCGTAAACGGAGTATTTGTTTCTGTACAGAGGAGAGTGTCCAAAACCAAATAGAAAATGAATGCAAACTTGCTCATCTGAGCAGTTTTGCCATTAAATCTCATTCAGAGTCCCTCTGACTGGCAGCACCTCTTAATAGTCACAACTCTGTACAGTACTCTCAGTATTTGCTTTGGATTCGAATGATGTGCTGACAGAAAGGACAGCAGCTTCAATATTTTGTTTATCCCCCCAATCAGTGAAAAATCAGGCCCTGTCCTTTCTTTAAGTGGGTATGGATACTGGTATGGATACTATGCCACAGAGAAAATGGGGAATATGGCTATCTACTCTGCAAAAGAAACCTGAAGTCCTGCCTGATGGGGAATTAGCCTAAGATATTGGCTGAACCCGTATTTTATGTCCTCAACATTCTTGAAACCATGGTTGATACTGACAGTTGTACTTGTCTACTGTGGGTTGGCACAAATGTCATAATTGGTTATAATTATCAGATTTTGCCAGCATAATTTCTTTAAACTACACATTTATTATTATCCTTTTCGGACTCTATTTTGAGTAATATTAGCCAGGGTTATTTTTCAGATCTGTGCCAATTTTATATTTCTGCATTTGGACCTGATTATGTCTGCATTGGAAACTTGCCAAGAATATTCGGCAGGTCATTTTCCTTGTAACATTTTGTGTATGTGTATCATGTTGGGGAATCCCTATTCTTACAAACTTTTCAGTTGGTCTTTTGGTGTTCTCTTCTGTCTATTTCTAGCTTTGAAATTGGAGTTACTGACCTGGTAGCTAAAAAATTACTGCTCTGTGAGGCTACAATTTTAATGTTACACTTTTTCTATTCAGGTGGTCTCCTACTCATATTCCATTAAATGGCTACTATACCATACCTCCCAACTGTCCCGACTTGATCAGGACAGTTCCGCTTATGACAGCTCAACCCACAGTCCCGGCTTGTTACTGAAATGTCCCGAGTTTCTCTTTGATCTCCAGCACTGAACAGCCAGAAAAAAGATACAAAGTTTCTAACTTAATTGGCTTTTGGCAGAAAGCCCAGAACAGCCACCAAAGGCACAAAGATTATTTTGTAACAATTTTGAGATAAGCAAATAAGTAATTAAGATAAAAATGTCCTTCAGGAGAAGTTAGACTCACAGGTAAGGGTCAGTCCACACGAGCAGATTTGGGGAGATTAGTCGCCCCAGCGACAAATCGCCTCTTCTTTGGGGCGACAATCTCCCCAAACTGTCTTCCGCAGGCTAAAATGAAAATCGCCTGTGGCAATGCACACGCAGCACTTCGTTTTCCATAGTCGTCTGAAGTTTCCTTGTGAGGCAACTTCGGGCAACATCGGAAAACGAAGCGCCGCGTGTGCATTGCTGCAGACGATTTTAATTTTAGCCGGCAGAGGGCAGGCAGTTCGGAGAGATTGTCGCCCCGAAGAAGAGGCGATTTGTCGCTGGGGCGATTAATCTCCCTGAATCTTCTCGTGTGGACGGACCCTTAAGGATAATTTACCTGTATTAGCAAAATTGTAATAACAGGGAAAAAAACCAGAAGTGTGTTCAAATATTTAAAAAAAAAATATATATATATATATATATATGGTAATTAGGGGGTGTGGCCACAATAATGGGCATGGTCCCAATTTGTTCACCACGCTGCGCAAACCAACTCTTTTTGTACCTCTTTCTATTTCCAAAATTTTGCGAGGTATGCTTTACCTTTGATTTTTTAGAAAAGCTCAGTACAGGAGCAACACTTGCATTATCATAGACTTTGGGTATCACTCTATACACGCAATAAGAAAACACAGTGAGCTGTATATAGAGTGCCATTTGTGCTTCCAATAACCCTCAGGCCACTTCCCCTTCTGATATTCTTGTGATGGAACTCTACAGGAGCTCGGTCTGAGGTGGCTGGCCTTGTAGTGAGAGCCAGTAAAGGCCTATGGTACAAGGCAAAATAGGAAGTGTTTTCCATATTATACCAAGCTAATGGGCAAGCAGAAAAACACTTGCATTTGCTCTTGTATAGACTTACATGGTAACCATGGGCCAGTGCAATCAGCACAAAGAACAATTTGTGCTTGTTAACCACCTGACCCGCTATTGCATCAGCCTAGTCAGGGCAATTACCATTTAAGCCTATGGAGTGGCTATTGTGAGGATCTTGCTGAGCTGTGACTGGAGCAGTATAGCACATTCACAGAATCTTGGAAATAACAAAAAGGAAATATATATAAATTTATAAAATATATAAAATTAAGGTAATCCTGAGCTGATGTTACCTAGAACTACACTGTATTTACTTACCAACACAGAGTATATTGAAGCAGAAGCCCTGAGATGTTGACTTGTTGACTAGCTGGTCAGGAAGACTGTCAAAACCAACATGGCCGGACATAGAGAGTGTTCGAATGTCATCACTGGGTGACTACAAGAGAAAAGATTTCATTAGACATTACTTTTACTAAACAGCATGAAAAAAACAATGAAACACACACATATTTAGGTTCACAGATCCCTTACAATGTTGCACAATGTGTACAGAATGAGCTTCCTATATTAAGCAGCCCTTTTCAGTGGCATGTATAAATAAGTACTAAGTACAGTAGAGGCATATTAAGAGTTTTTAACACAGATATATTTTGAATGTAGCCACGAAAATGCTCAGCTTTCTGCACCACTTACAGTATTGTGAACAATACTTTTCAGTTGGCAGAAAATAAGAGCTATCAAATAGTGAAAAAAAAAAAAAAAAGTCCAGGAATCCATGAGCAACAAATCTAAATCAATCTACTAATACATTCATGTTTGTTCCAAAATAGGCTGTTGGGAAATCTTATTGTTTTCGGGTGGAAAATATTTCCGACATAAGATTCCTTAAAACATTTTGGCAAACTTCTGAGCCTTGTACTCCAAATGAACCAAAGCCAAATTATCTAAAGCATGACCTTAGACTCACAAAGAATTTTGAACAGGAATTGATTCAACAACTAAATTATTCAAGTTTCATACCTAAAAATGTTTCAAGTATTTGTCTTCAATGGGTAGTTCACTTTTAGATTAGATTAAAGGGATAGTTCACATTTAAATTAAAGGGGTTGGTCACCTTTGATTTAACTTTTATATATGGGCTGATTGGACCAAGGCATGCTTTTAAAACGGATGTATGTATGTCTATACCAAAGCTTAGAACAGCTTTCAAGATGCATGTAAGAACTGAAACTGCTGTAACAATGAACCTTTAACAATAAAAAGACAAAAAAACCTGGTAAAAAAAAGTTAATTTAAAGGTAAACTACCCCTTTAACCTGTACTGTGATGTAGATAGTCGTATTCTGAGACTGCAGTTGTCTTTGTTTGTATGGTTTTCTTTTTGTTCAGCAGCTCTCCAGTTTGGGTGCTAGTGGTATATATAACCGGATAATAAAGTCCATTTCTTGTTAAATGCAGTATTTATACTTTTCTGAAAAGTCATTCAGACAGGGTCTGAACTAATGAGTGTGGAGGGCAGAGAGGTGAGTGGGCAATGCATATAGCAGTAGAAGTTTTGTAAATATAGAGTGGCAAAAATTAAGACTTGGGATAAACCAAGTACTGGCACAGCAATGCACTAAGTTAATGTGCTCAGGGCAAAAGTAATTTTTTGTTCCTCTGTGTAATGTTAAGTTCCCTTTTGATTCCTCTGAGAGGCTGACATAATTGAAGTCTCTTCACTCCTATCCTTGCATATACAAAAATCAGTATAACAAACGGTTTCATAACAAAATAAAAAACATTATATTGCACTTTGCAATAATATTTAAACTTTTGCCACTTTAAGATCAATAACATTAAAGACAACTACTATCATATGCTAGATTTAAAAAAAATGAATAGATACAGGTATGGAATCAGTTATCCGGAAATCCGAAGCTCCGATTACAGAAAGGCTTTCTCCCATAGACTCCATTATAATCAAATAATCCAACTTTTTAAACATGATTTCCCTTTTATCTGTAATAATAAAACAGTACAATCTACTTGATCCAAACAAAGATATAATTAATTCTTATTGGAAGCAAAACCACCCTATTGGGTTTATTTGATGTTCACATGATTTCCTAGTAGACTTGAAGTATGAAGATCCAAATAACAGAAAGATCCGTAATCTGGAACACCCCAGGTCCGAAGCATTCTGGATAACTGGTCCCATACCTGTACCACTTAAAGAGAGGTTGTTATAGAATGTGCAGGGTAATTGGCATCGGATAAAAATTGTGTGCATGACAGGGGCGGACGTAAATGATACATGATCTGAAGAATGGCAGTATATAAAGGAAAATAGGATTTATTTACTCACCGTTAAATCCGTTTCTCTGATGTCGACAGGGGGACACAGGAGACCGATGAGTAAAGCACCATCCTTCAGGAGGCAGGACACTTGATTGACAGATGAAAAGAGGGCGTGCCAGGACTCAGGCTTTACCCCTAGCACTTCCTCTTTTAGCTCAGTTGGTACCAAATAACTGGCCACCAGGCAAAAATAACAAAAAAACAAGGTAGAACAGGTTTACCATTTAACTTATAACTACGTACAAGCATGAACCGGGTGGGATGTCCTGTGTCCCCCTGTCGACATCAGAGAAACGGATTTAACGGTGAGTAAATAAATCCTATTTTCTCTGACGTCTCCGGGGGACACAGGAGACCGATGGGGACTTACCAAAGCAGCCCCACAAAACAGCAGGGAGGGCAACAGATTTGTGAATGCTTGCCTTTTAGGCTTGCACCACTGCATGTAGAACTTTGCGGCCAAAAACCGCCTCCGCCGATGCAAATGTATCTAGGCGGTAGAATTTTGTAAAAGTATGAATTCTGGACCAGGTCGCTGCCTTGCAGATCTGTTCCACTGAAGCAGAGTTTCGCCAGGCCCAAGAGGCTCCCATTGCTCTCGTTGAATGTGCTCTGATTTGAAAAGGTGGAGACTTTCCTTTTGCTATATATGCTCTCCCAATGGCTTCCCTAATCCATCTAGAAATGGTGGACTTGGATGCTGGTTGACCTGCTCTTGGCCCCGATGGAATCACAAAAAGAGAATCTGATCGTCTGATTTCTTTAGTACGTGTGGTATACATCCTTAGTGCTCTAACTACATCTAGTCCATGCAGTCTTTTCTCCTTAGGGTTCTTGTGATCCGGACAAAAAGACGGAACAACTATTTCTTGGTTGATATGGAAGGAAGATACCACCTTGGGAAGAAAAGAAGACTTAGTCCGAAGTACCGCTTTGTCTTTGTGAAATACTAGGAATTCGGGGTCACATGAAAGCGCTGCTAGCTCTGACACTCTGCGTGCGGATGATATTGCTACCAGGAAGACTACCTTCCAAGTAAGCCATTGCAGGTCAAGTGAAGAAATAGGTTCAAACGGAGGATCTACAAGTGCTGTGAGCACCACGTTCAGATCCCAAGTAGGTGTTGGCCGTTTACGTGGTGGAGCTATGTGAGCTACTCCTTGCAAAAATTCTTGAACTGTGTGATCCCAGGCAATCTTATTCTGAAAAAGCAGTGACAGAGCCGAAATTTGAACTTTGAGAGAATTCAGCTGCAGTCCCATATCGAGACCTTTTTGTAGGAAGGACAAGATAGATGGTATGGAAAATATTCCAAAATCGATACCTGTATCTTGACACCATAACCAGTAACTCCTCCATATTCTGTGATAAATTCGCACCGAAACTGGTTTTCTGGCCTGCAGCAATGTAGCAATTACTTCTTCAGAAAACCCCTTCATTCTCCAGATGGACTCCTCAATAGCCATGCCGTTAAATTGAAGAGCATGGGATTGGGGTGGTGAATGGGAACTTGTAGTAGAAGATCCCCCCTGCGAGGTAGAGGGATATATGCGTCTGCCGACAGATCTTGAAGGTCGTGAAACCAGGTCCTTCTTGGCCAGAAGGGGGCGATTACAATTGCCAGGAGGTCTGAGTGGCGGATCTTCTTGAGGACCCTGGGTAACATGGGAATCGGTGGAAACACATATGCCAGATCGAACCTCCACGACTGGGTCATGGCGTCTATTCCGTCTGCTAGTGGATCCCTGTACCGAGCAAAAAATTGGTTGACCTTGCGATTTGTTCTTGACGCCATGAGGTCTATTTGTGGGATTCCCCACTTTTGTATTAGTTCCTCGAATACTTCGGGATGCAGTTCCCACTCCCCTGGGTCTATTTGGTGTCGGCTGAGGAAGTCCGCCTGGATGTTGGATACTCCCGGAATGTGGACGGCTGACAACTGCACTAGGTGTTTCTCCGCCCAATGAACAATCCTTTCTGCCTCTTTCAGAGCCCCTTTGCTTCTGGTGCCTCCTTGACGGTTTATATATGCCACAGCTGTGGCATTGTCGCATTGTATTCTGACTGCCTGTGCCTTTAGTTCCGACTCCCAATTGTGTAGAGCCAGTCGGATTGCCCTCAGTTCTAACAGATTTATTGGCATCTTGGTTTCTTCTAGTGACCACTTCCCTTGTGCGGTGTATCTTTTCCATGTCGCCCCCCATCCGGACAGGCTGGCATCTGTTGTCAGGACAGTCCAGTCTGGAGTTGCCCATGATTGGCCTTCGGTCAGTGTATTCGGGCGAAGCCACCACTTCAGAGAGGATATGGTCTTGTGGGACAGAGGAAAGGTCTGCATCAGCGATCCCCTCTTCCACCAGCGCAGAATTTCTGACTGTAATGGTCGCAGATGAATTTGGGCAAATGGGACTGCCTCTATGGTCGACACCATCGAACCTAGAACCTTCATGGCCTGATGTATAGTTGGACGGTGAAATTGATATAAGTTGGATACTTGTTTCTTCAACTTGATCTGCTTGTCCCGTGGCAGAAATACTCTCTGTGCTGTAGTGTCGAATTCCAACCCCAGATACATCATCCGATGGGATGGATGTATCTGTGATTTCTTCCAATTGATCCACCAACCAAATTTCTGGATTATCTCTGTCGCTCGCTTCAGGGCCGCTTGTGCTTGGTCCATTGAATTGGCCTTGATGAGAAGATCGTCCAGGTATGGAGTCACTGAAATTCCCTGGAGTCTCATCGATGCTGTTGTGACTGCCATCAACTTTGTGAATACCCTTGGGGCTGACGACAGTCCGAAGGGTAGTGCCACAAATTGGTAGTGTTGGTTGCGGAACGCAAACCTCAGATAGCGCTGATGGGCCGGCCAAATTGGGACATGTAGGTAAGCGTCCTTGATGTCGAGAGACATAAGCAATTGATTTGGTTCCATCCCCCTGATGACTGACCGCAACGTCTCCATCTTGAACTTTGCTGTTCTGATAAATTTGTTTAAGTCCTTTAGGTCTAGAACAGGGCGAAAAGTCCCCTCCTTTTTTGGGACCACAAACATATTGGAGTAGAACCCGTAAAATTTCTGTTGCGGGGGTACTGGTATTATGACTCCTGTTCTTTGAAGGGTCGTCACACAGTTGTAGAAAGCTTGTGCTTTGATCGGATCTGTGGGAATTGTAGACATGAAGAACTTTCTGGGGGGTATGGCCCAAAAATCGAGGTGATATCCTTCCGTAATTATCTCTCTTATCCAGGATTCGGAGGTGTGTTGAACCCACGTTTCCCGGAAAAATTGCAATATGCCCCCTATTGCCCCCTGCTGCCCCAAGGGGCTCGCCCCATCATGCCGAATTGGACTTGTCCTGGGCGGGCTTGTTCTGAGATTTATTGGGTCTCCAACTTGGTCTGGTTGGTTTGTCGGAGAATCGATTGCGAAAATTGTTTCTGCGTGGAGAGGTTGAACGTCTTGTTGCTCTATTAGTTTGGCCACGAAAAAGTTTTCCCCTACGGAAGGTATTCGCTGAGCGTGACTTCGACTGGGGGAGGAAGGTACTTTTGCCCCCTGTGGCCTGAGAAATTATTTTCTCTAATTCCTCTCCAAATAGACGTTGGCCTTTAAACGGCAGTGCAATTAATGACTTTTTAGAACTTAGGTCAGCTGACCAGTTTTTGAGCCATAGTGCTCGGCGAGCAGCAACTGCTAGGGCAGATGAACGTGCTGTCAGTTGTGCTGCGTCAAGCGCAGCTTCACTAATATATGCGCTGGCTTCTGCCATGTCTCGTGAGACTTGCCCTGGAGGTCCCATCTTGAAGACCTGACAATATGGATGTGGACCAGGCTTCCATGGCTCTGCCGACCCATGCTGTGGCTAATGAGGGACGAATTGCCGACCCTGCTGTTGAGAATACCGCTTTAAGAAATCCTTCCATTCTTTTATCGGTCGGGTCTTTAAAGGCAGCTGCGTCTGTAACCGGTAATGTGGTATTCCTGGACAATCTAGAAACTGGTGCATCCACCAGCGGTGGTATTGCCCATTTATCTACTATTTCTTTCGGAAATGGATACAGTTTAGCAAACTTCTTGTTCGGTTGAAACTTTTTGTCTGGAGTGTCCCACTCATCTTGAATTACTGCTGTTAGCTGATCATGAGAAGGAAATTCAATCGTAGTTTTGCGTTGTCTCTTAAACAGGCCTTTGGACTGTGTTTGTTGGTCTGCAGGTGGATCTATTTTCAAAGTAGTAATAACTGCTTTAATAATGGCTTCCACATCATGGTGTATCTCCTTATCCATCTCCCCTTCCTCTTCATCCTCAGACTGAGAAGAAGAGGAAAAAATTTCTCCCTCTTGTTCAGACTCTGATTCAGATGGTTGTAAAGTTAGTGACACTGGTGTGCGAGATTGTATGTTTTTAGCAGACCTCTTACGTTTCTCCCCAGGTCCTTCCTGGATTTTTGACATAGACTTCTCAATAGTCTCGACTATAGAATTGGCAATAGAGTCGGCAAGAGAGGGTAACTGCTGGAGAGAGGCTAGTGACTGAGACAATTGTAAGGCCCATGAGGGAGCTGCTGTCTCTGACTGAATCCTAGTTTCAGGACTCTGGACACTCGTATCCTGAGGAAAAACTTGTCCCTCTTGATTAGGAGGGAGCTCTAAGGATACTGGCGGAGCCTCTGACTCCAGTAAACATGACCTACAAAGCGGGTCTGTTTGTCCCAAGGGAAATTTAGCCTGACATTTATTACACGCCAAATATGTAACCTGTGCCAGCCCTGCTGCTAGTGCAGCACGTCCCCCTCCACTCCGTGTAAATAGTCCCCCTTTCCTACCTTCAGCCATACTAGAAGTGCTAGGGGTGAAGTCGGAGTGTGGAGACCAGGGTAGTACTGCTGTTCGGCAGGTGTGTGCGCCGCTAGTGAGAAAGCTGCGCTGCTTCTCCGCTTTCAGTGAACTAAAATGGCCGCCGCTTGAAGTCGTCGTTGGATTCGCGCCTTCTGTACCAAGATGGCCGCCATGGGACTCACAGGTGCGCGAGACTTCCTTGTTACCGCGCTGTTCCAGCACCCTTCCGCCGAAACCAGGCGAGCGGCCTGGTACAAGGGGGTTGCGGCTTCATTACACTGTGCGCGCGCGCACTCACACACACTTAGTGACCCGCATTAGTAACGGGTAATGCGTACTTCAGGAGAATCTCCTCTTACCTTAGCCACATGTTTCTCCCGGCCAGAGTCCCTGTACCCCCCTCAGGGGGCAGGTTAAGATCTGGAAGGCTGCTCCCTAAAGGCGAGCTCTTGGCCCCGGGCTGCATTATTCCCACGTCGGGGGTTAACTATTCTGGGTGTAGGTGACCCTAACCCAAGTCTGGCCCCGGGTGTCAGTGCTACCCACTGACCGGAGCTTCTCTAGTTGTGTCTCTCTAGAGACCGATGGGTCCATCCTCCTGTGGACAGGACACTTGAAAAACTGAGCTAAAAGAGGAAGTGCTAGGGGTAAAGCCTGAGTCCTGGCACGCCCTCTTTTCATCTGTCAATCAAGTGTCCTGCCTCCTGAAGGATGGTGCTTTACCCATCGGTCTCCTGTGTCCCCCGGAGACGTCAGAGAAATAATGCATCATAATAACAGAAGATGCATCAGCCAGTTTATTTTTGTAGTATTAGTAGCTTCTGCTTGAAATCGAAATGTTACCATGGTAACCATTTTTTTCTTTTCTTTAAAAACGCTGGGTCTTAATCTGCATGTGAAGAAATGAAGATCTGCCCAGTTTTCTCAATGTTATTGACTCCACTTGGAATTAGCAAGAGAAAACTATTTCTGAATATATAATTAGTTTATTCCTGTCTTTTTATCATGCATGTAGAAAACACCACTTATGGCAATAAAGGGAATGGTCTAGTCTGATGCAGATTGTATTCATTTTTCCCTTTTATAAACAGAGATAAAGGAAACACTTGATCACTATTCAAATAGATGCTCAAATTACTTTCTGCTGCCTAAGGTGGCTCATAACGCATATTAGTATAACACAAGTCTCCTATGTTCTGAATCATTTGTACTTCCTCAGAGTATGGAATGGGAGTTAAACTGGTTATAACTCAGGGAATGTTCTCCCACAAGAAAGATGCCAATGCTTGATCATGCCAAACAACATTTTTTCTTAAAACAAAAGTTTATTACAGAATTAATATGTAAATGGCCACTATGTGATCTTTCACATTGTTCTACTTTCCTATCCAACAGGAAAGGTGCTGCAAAGCCAAATGTTAACTACTGCATAATGAAATGTAATTTTGAGAAACTATACATTCATTACCAATGTCCTGTAAATCATTTGTAAATGTACTTGCTATATAATAAGCATTGTATGTGTTATTTTCTATCCCTTACACTTGCTTCTTCTAACAATATGTACCACGGAATCAGTCTTGCGTTGGTACAATGGTACATGAAGTCAGAACCAGCATTGCAGAAAATAGCAAATACAGGTGTGGATCCATTATCGGTTATCCAGAAAGCTCTGAATTACGGAAAGGACGTCTCCCATATACTCCATTTTATCCAAGTTTTTAAAAATTATTTCCTATTTCTCTGTAATAATAAAACAGTAATTGATCCAAAATAAGATATGATTAATCCTTTTTGGAACCAGTCTATTGGGTTTATTTAAGGTTGATTAATTTCACATGATTTTCTAGTAGACTTAAGATACAAAGATCCAAATTACAGAAAGATCAGTTATCCAGAAAACACCAGGTGTCAAGCATTCTGGATCACAGGTCTCATACCTGTACAATTAGATTTTTGTTTAGGTAATGAAAATGGAAATTCCATTTGGACCTCTATATGTATGTGCTAACGGGGAAACAAAGCTGTTGCATAACAAGGCCAATGCAGATGCCTCTCCCAAACACCACCACCCACACTACCCAATACAGTCATTGGATGTGTTGGAATTACAATTTAGAATGTACTGTATAAATCACTTTCCTTACCATTTTTGTCATTAAATATATTTGCCAATTTCGCCCTGCAATCTGGAGACCATATCTGTGCACTTATTCATATACTATCACCTCCAGGTATTCATAGCGAGCCTGGTACTTCTAGGTTTCTTCCAACACCCCAAAAACACGCAAGTGGAAAGCAATGGTAGACCAAACTGAAAGTGTGATGAAACTGTATTAGGAGGCAATATACATGCAAAGATATTTGGGCAGCGGAACTGTAAGCAATAAGACTACACTGAACAATCCACAATCTTCAACCCATTTATTGAGGGCGAAGAGATGCTACAGATACCAATTTATCATTTGGGTAAAATTTTCATTACTAGAAAAGTAAATTACAAAATATTTGACAGCATTAAATGCTTCCCATACAGTAAGATTTTTTGTTCCTTTTTTTTTTTTTAACCAAAATTAACTAACGTTTCCAAAGATGATAAAGTTTAATCTGCCATTTAGCAAAATATTTTCCAAATAGGTAGGAAACAGGAAGTGACCAGGCCCACATAATGTACTTGGGAAGAAATTATAGGAAAATAGAAAAGGGAAGGAAATATGCTGAATGCCAATTCATTACACATTATACCTTAACCTGGTTTAAGCTTGATAAATTTATTAAACAAAAAGTGACCTAGGAACTACCACCAATTCATATTAAAGGGGACCTGTCGCCCAAAAAAATTATTCCAAATCCTATTTTATCATGTTAGTCAAGCACGATAAACTTTAATTACACTATATAAATTATTTGAATCTTGTCTGGGAATTCATAATTATAGCAAGCAGGCAGGCAGGCACCATTTTGTGGACACTTATTAAGACAAACCTTACATCATCTCAAAAATCTCAAAATCTTGTGCACCAGAATGGGGGGCCTGATGTTCATTCCCATACATTGGCTACACAATTAAATGGTTAAGAAAAGGGGGGGAATGTGGGGAGAGCAGTGACATCTAGGAAGTGCTGAATGGTAAGTGAAAGTAATTGCCTGCCCCACCTCTATGCCTAAGGCATAGAGGAGGGGCAGGCAATATTTGATTGACAGCTGAGATTTTTTAAATGAGCTTACAACAGCTATGAACAATTTACTAAAAAATAGAATTTGGATTTCATGTTTTATTTGAAAAGGTCTTTTATCATAAAGCTTTTATGTCTGGGTGACAGGTCCACTTTAACTACGGACCCATGGACTTATAATAAGCAGAAATGACTTGGGTGTGGGTGGGCTGTAAATACCCTGAACAGATTTTAATCCTTCATGAATCAGTCGAGTATATACTTCAAGGAGATGCATTTTTTGCATCATATTTCCTTATAAAGTTAGAAACACAACTGACAAAACTAATCTAGTGTTGTTAGACTCACTTGGGATGTTTAGCTATAACAAGTAAATATTAGTTTTGTTTTATATCCTGCTGTCCACAGTAGGGTGTATTGAGCCACAAGCAACATACATTCTTTCCACAACCCCCCAACTATTCGAACTTGGCTGCAACACTTTTTATGGATCACTTCTGGTATGCTGAGAACTGCAACTAAACCACAAATAAAGGAAGATGAGTTCAGCCTGTACATCTGAAAACAATGTACTTATGTACATAATAATGCCAATACAGGCTCCAAAATAGTTCCCTGCACTGCTCCTCTTCAACAAAGGGTGTTTTGCTGTGAGAAAGTGATTCTATATATTACGTGGGAGCTTACGTGTTTGAAAAACATGACAAAATGCAATAAAGGTAATAATCATAGCTCAATTTAGTTAAGTAATAGTGCAATTTCATAGAAATAAGCCATATGGGCAATGGCAATACAGGTGCAATGATTTCACTCCAATTTGGCCTCCCTTGACGGAACAGGCAGCAGACATTCTTCCACAGAACCGGATGATTATGTAAAGGGGAATTGTTCAGATATAAATCTGGATTTGCATGCAATATGATTGATTGACCACTTGGTTGGTGAAACTAGGTAAAGATTATCTTTGCAATGAGGCCAAAAACAAAAGACAGGAGAATAAATACAGCAGTATACAATGGGTTTAATAAACACAATTCTTTCTGCATTACAATTTCTTTCCTTAGATTTTAGAATGACTGTATTGGCTAGTCTCTGTATTTAAACCCTTCTGCTGCTGAGTTTAGTGATAAATATGGACATGACCTGGCAAAGCAACAGCAGGATCTATCCCCTCTTAAAGTAAAGTACCAGCTTGCCAACTCCCTAAACATTGTATTAACATTTCTGTTATTGTATGCCAGTCAACTCACAATCACTTGAACAAAATACTCGGCCAAGGAAAGAGTTAAACTCAAACCGTTTATAAAACCACAAAAAAACATTGCCAGGACTATGAACCTGACTGCTGACTAAAGATTGTTCAGCAACCTTGTTTCTGTGCCTAGGAGTGATCTTCGGCCACCAACTGGATCGTGATAGGGGCCTATGCAGACCCGTTGGAAGCTAATATCAGTCTGTGTATGGCTAGTTTAGTATAACATTCCACTAAAGTGGAGTACTTTAAAACACTGGAGGGATGAATTTAATAGCAAACTGGTGATGCGGTTGGTGACCACAATAAAGAACAGAGTGGACCTGCAGCCCGCAAAACACCAGTTTGCCATGCTTGGGTTAAAAGTTTTAAATCCAACTCCTTCCTAGCAGGTGTATGTCACCTTCAAACCTTGGATGCACATCCCTCTCACTTCCTAAATCTGCAGTTACCTCCTGTATCATTAGAATCTGCCTGGATGCAAAGTTATCTCCTGATTATTTTGTAAAAACCTCAACATAATTCAGGTTTTATATAAACTTGTATCCCAAGTTTAGATTACCTCTACTTTATCAATAATTTCTGTAAATATGGTAGGTCCAGAACCATTTTGGCACTTACTTGTCAAAAACGAAGAGTTTGTGTGCTGAGCAATGTGTTGATTTTGCACAAAGGAACCTTAACTCCAACAGCAGTATTTCTCAGCCAGAACACAGTATTAGCACCAACATATTCTGCAGCATGTTACAGACTATACATCATTACAGTGTCAGACTGAGATGCCAGGGGCCCACCAGAAAACCTTAGACCGTGGGCCCACTTTCCAAACTATTATTCCTCCTCTCCTCACTCAACCTCTTTAATCTGCTAGTCTTTTATAGTTACTTACTCTATTCTTTCATTATTATGCATTTTTTCCCCATAAAGAAATAGGGAATGACCATGAAATTGGCCAAATGGTTAGAAGAAATAGGGCCCACTGACACCTGGGCCCACCGGGACTTTTCCTGAGGTATCCCGGTGGGCCAGTCCTACACTGCATCAGTCCCTGCCCCAGTGGAGTTTACATTCTAAGGTCCTATTACATTGATATTGTAGTCAATTTCATCAATTAAACTGACAATGTGTTTATGAGAAAAAAACAGCATCACAAGCAAGTAAGCAAGCCTGGGGAATCAAATCTTGGACCAAAACACTGCAAGGCAGAAGTGCGAACCATAGCACCACCTTTCTTGTGTTCATTTTTCTCTTTTTGTTTCTCCTATTTTATTCTGCTGTCCTCTCTTCTCTCTGACTGCACATTCCTCATCTATATTTGTCCATCTGTTCTCTACTTCTCTCCCAGCAATCTTTTCCCTTGTGCTTTTTAACTTCTTAATTTTAGGATTACCTTCTTAACTCCTTTCCACCATTTTGTATTTCTTTGCTTTCAGTATTATTTTAATTTCCTCCCCTTTCTTCTTTAACTTAATTAAGTCATTTTATAACTTTCTTCAACCCTATGCTTTTTATTTAAATGTTGCAGTACAGCCACATATGAATTGGATAGGCTAGAAATTCAGAGATCACTCTCCAGCCTATTAATTCTTACGTGGCTGAGCCATACACGGGCCGAGAAAAGCTGCAGACAGAAAAGTTGGCAGCTTATTGGCCAGTATATTTGGCCCTCCAACAGGCTCCGAGATTGATATCTGGCAGGCTTAAAAATCCAATGGGATCAAGGACCGCATCGGTTTGTAGATTAGGTCCTTAATCCCACCACCTGCATTCCTGACCTTGTGATCCAAGTGCCCCTGATCGGATCAGCCCGATATCTCCCACTCAAGATAGACATTGGAGAGGTTGCCAAACGAGTGGATCTGCCCACGTATCCACCTTTACACTTTGAGAAAAAAGATGAGCCATTAAGTGGAAGAAAAAGTTAGAAAATCCCAGTGCTGCAGGTTATGAATGTTAAAGCATGCAGAAATGGAGAGGAGCAAAATAAAGCTCCAGTATTACCAAAAAATAAGTTCAAGGATTCAAAACTGTTGCATCCCTTTGGGGATACTTTTTCACAGAAATAAAGAGGGTGAGGAATGGCATCCCTCTGCAAACATCCCCAATTCCAGCACTGGAAATACAGTTTTTTATATGTATAAGTGGATAGGTCAGTTTATGTATGCAATACATGTGCACTAGGTTCATTTTGAGGGGTTGAACTTTGGACTTTTGTCTTTCTTTCAACCCAAATCAACTAAGTACGGTAAGCAATTTTAAAATAGCTTGATTTCACTGCCAACAATAAACATTATTTATTTATTAACTCTTTCAAAGATAGTGTGAAAAATAAAATTTCCATTAGGCTTTTGGGAGCGCAGCAGTGAACTACCAATCAAATCCTTCAAATGTTCTTTTTTTGGAAAGAAAAAGGTCAGTCATCAAGATGACATTACCACTCTGTTGCAACCATATTCAGGGGTTTGACAAATGTATCTGAGAACAGCTTGCAAAGATGACCAGAAACATCTGTACATTCTTATGCCTCTCATAAACTTCCTTCTCATGACAAGGATGTGACAGAGGGCCCAGTAAGAGTTTGAAGTAAAGCAGTGAAACTCGAAACAGATGTAGCTGCTTGACTGCCCTACCAAGCCCTAACCTGTGCACTATATCTCACAAAAAGCTACCTTTAGCTATACAAAAGCCCACTTCCAGGTAAGTACCCCAAATTCTCTCTACCCCGCCAATCTACTGAGATGTCAACGTGTCATAAAGAAAATAAGTGATTCTAGCAAGTCAGTTTATCATGAAATATAATAATTCAAACAGTGTGTGTGAATGCAAAACATGTGTTTATAAAGATATGCTTTATGTGTTCAGCTGGGTTACTGGGCCCCTGAATGCATTCCTTTGTGCAGTAACAATGTACATTCTTTGGGTATATTAAATTAGAATAAAGTCTGGGATACAAACAAACATCTTTTTATATCATTATATATATATATATATATATATATATATATATATATATATATATATATATATATTTTTTTTTTTTTTATACATTTTATAAATGTATTCTGACAATTATCTGGTAAACAAAACGTGTATTAGTATTATTGGGGTAGTTCACCTTTAAATTAACTTTTAATATGATGTAGACAATGATATTCTGAGACTATTTGCAATTGGCTTTCATTTTTAATTATTTTTGAGTTATTTAGTTTTATTCAGCAGTTCTCCAATTTGCAGTTTCTGCAGTCTGGTTGCTAAGGTCCAAATTACCCTAGCAGCCATGCAATGACTTGAAAAAGTTCTGAAATATGAAAAAGAGAGGGCTTGAATAAAAACACGAGTAATAAATAGCAGTGACCCCGATTTAAAAGCTGGAAAGAGTCAGATGAAAAACAACAAATAATTAAAAAAGCTTGGCCAATTGAAAAGTTGATTAGAATTGGCCATTCTGAAACTAACTTAAAGGTGAACTGCCCCTTTAACATGTATTTATAAAACACCAACATATTCCACAGGGTGGAAGTGTAAAGGTGGCCATACACGGGCCGATAAAAGCTGCCGGCAGCTTATCGGCCCGTGCGTGGGGCCCTCTGACGGGCTTCCCTGATCGATATCTGTCCAAAAGTCGGCCAGATGTCGATCGGGCAGGGTTAAAAATACTGTTGGATCGAGGCCACATCTGTTTGTAGATGCGTTCACGCGATCAGCCCAATATCACCCACCTCAATGTTGGCATATCGGGGAGCGATCTGCTTGTTTGGCAACATCGCCAAACTAGCGGATCTCTCCATGTATGGCCAGCTTAAGTAGGCTCAAATGCGGTGAATAAAGCTCTTTAAACTTTTTTTGCAAATCTTTCCACGGGGTGCTTTCTATTGTTTGAAAAAAAATAGTTTGTGCGTGCATTACCTGAAGAAGGTCACTAAATGTGACCAAAACGTTTCACCACCATTTTTTCCCATATAAAGCCCTTTATGCATGTACAGCTTGCCCTATCCTGCAGCAGCTTAAAGCTAATTTAAGATAATTATATCCCCTTGAAAAAGGCAAAGACTAGTTCAGATAAAAGGAGTATATAATCTACACTGTGTGTAGGAAGTGTACGGCCTCATTCATAGATTATCTAGTTCCTCTGTTGGAGGCTTGATCATTTCCCACACTGCCTTTGCAAAGGTCACATGTCCTGGGCTATTACCCAGAGGAAACCACTATTCTCATACTCTCTCCCAAGAGACAGCCTGAGAGCTACAGCTGCTGATCCTCATTTCTGGACTGAGGGAATATTTATTTATTATTTTAGAGCAAATGCTCTATTATGGCACACCAAGTGTGTGAGAAGTAAAGCAAGGGTAGTGATACAGGAGTTACTGTCTAGCCTAGCCAATGCAGATTCCAGAATTGTTCTCCCATTAAAATCCACTGAAGCAACTTACACAATTGTTGCACAGCTATTGTTAACACACATCTCTTTGGAGTGGCAAAATACTATTTATTTCAATGTTTGCTGGAGGTATACAGTATATGATCAGTATGCGAGATCCAGTGTTTGCTGTCGAAATTTTTGTAGTGTTGTATTAACACGAAGAAGGAAAAATTGCAGTATTGCAATAAAAAAATGTAATATAAAAGACAAATAAAATTGCCTACTTCCATCTGCAAACTCTTTCCTATGCTACATGGAATTTATGTAGTGAAATATGAAATAATTTCCAGATCTCAGGAAATGTTACGGCGATGAGTCCCCCTCCACTTAGAATCAGGCACACTTACATCCATCTTCTACATATTGCCTTTTCTCCTCACCTCATGTTAAGCTAGTCTGGGCCTAGCAGTAGTTCATTTGGAAGAAACAAGTGGCATTTCAAGGTACAATAACAAATTGCAGAATGGAAGAAAATAAGTGGTATCATGATTAGGAGCAGCAGCAGTTTATTTTTAACTGTAATGCTGCACCTTTAAGCCCTGGAGTTCCAGCGAGTCCTGCATTGCAGGGAACTTTAAGCCACGCTGCCAAAACTAGGCTCTATATACATATACCAGAGGAGTTATTTTCCATATTAACATGTGAAGCATATGAATAAAGGTTACTGCCGAAGTATGGTTTTATAAGAAACTTGCAAACGTATAAAAGCAATAAAGCTTTACCAAAAAACTTGCTGAATGCATTCCTGTACCCGTCAAGACAGTTTATATTCAAAATGGGGTTATTCTAATTGGCCAGGAAGTGTCCCATATCTTCATATTCACCTTTTCCTCCTTTAAAGGGGAACTTCGGCTTCCAAATCAAAATTTGATAAAGAGGCCCACATAACCCCTAATATACCCATCACAGTTATTGGTTTCTTCAAAAAGTATAAATAAATACTGAAATCCAGCTGGTTAACAGTTCTTCTCTTTCTGCATAATTTGAAATCCTGGCAGGGAAGGAGGGACTAAAACACTGATGTTACAAATTGTAACAACTTCTTCTTCTACAGACAGCATGCAGGAACTACATAACCCAAAATGCATGATGTTCCGTTCCTTATTGAAATCACATGTAGGGATGGGCGAATTTGACCCGCTTTGTCAAAAATTCGCCTCCAGCGAAATGTCACAGACGCCCATTAAAGTCTATTGGCGTCAAAAAAATAGTCGCGCGTCTTTTTTTTTTTTTTTGACGCACGACGCTATAAAAGTCTATGGGCGTAATTTTTTCAGCAAAAAAAGGCGAAAAAATTCACCCATCCCTAATCACGTGCAGGGAATTGTGGGGTTTGGAGGATGCAGTCTGAGGATAGCTAG
This sequence comes from Xenopus laevis, assembly GCF_017654675.1. Taxonomy (NCBI): domain Eukaryota; kingdom Metazoa; phylum Chordata; class Amphibia; order Anura; family Pipidae; genus Xenopus; species Xenopus laevis. The sequence goes on along the minus strand of NC_054371.1, from coordinate 87,359,602 downwards.
CTGTTGATACAAAGTAACAGTAGTCAGCCAGCTCAGCAAAGTAGTCATAAAGATCAGCAGAAGAGCAGGGGGCTAGGCTTAGGGACCTGTCAGAAACCATTAAAAATCATGAAAAGTCTGCATAGTTTTTAATTGATGTATATTGGAAAGTTGCTTGAAATTATGTTTACTTTTCAAAATGCTTAATTTATATTTTTGTGGAGTTCCCCATTTCTTACTGCTATTTGCTTAATTAATACTATGGATCCTTTGCCAGAAGCAGAAGCAACATATACAACAGTAGCTGTTGCAGAATTACTCTATCTGCATTAAATCCACTGAGCTAAGTCAGTGGGCAGTTGCAGTTCAGCAGCAGCTGGAACACAATTTTTCCTTTCTTTGTGCTGACACAAAACTACAAAGATTCCACAGCAAACACTGGATCTCACATACTGATCATATATACCTCCAACAAGCATTGAAATAAATAATATTTTGCCACTTCAAAATAAAGCAGAGGTGTCCAAATGCTGAACAGTCAGAAGGTTAAGTCCTCTGCAGTGCAATAATGACCTTGAGATACCTGGATTACAGAATGTATTATCTAAACAGGCAAAAAAAATCACCTTTCCTGCAAAAAAGTTACATGCAGGGATTCTTCATATAGTCTCACGCTTCAAATATGAATTCTTCCCCTCGGTGCTACTTGCCACTGTACACTAGTGACCCGAGTAGCTACATGGAACAGAATGGTTTAAGTTGGAAACTGAGAAACACAAGTATAAAAAAAGTGTTAAAAAGGTTACGCATATTTATTCAGATACCTTTAATGTGCTTGGCAGGGCAAATTACTGCAGTTGCGCAGGGATAAAAAAACCCTGGGAGTTCAGGATGGGGGCTGGTTTGTGCATGTGAGGACTACACAAGTAAAACTGGGTGAAAGCACTCTCCTGTGTGGATCTGAAAAGTTTGCACTGCTAGGTAAGCTTGAACACCGAGTGGTAAAACATTTACTTCTATGTTTGGCTGTACCTTACTTTAAGACTGTGTTTTATCATTTTGACCTGCTAAAGTTATTCTGATCTAGAATTAAATGGGCATTTATTTACTACGGCTGTGTTCTGGCTTAGTGCATAAGTGATCCCATACATAGACACACTTTCCCATATAGGGGAGGCCTATTTGAGCTTTTATTCATCAGTAAACATTATTCTTATTTTCATTTAAATCTAGCAAATGCTACAAATGCATTTTCTGTGAAAGGGACAGACTTTTCCCTTTAAAACAAACAAGCTACTTTCAATTGCAAATCAAATACAAAAGCGGCATTTGGTATAAATAATTTATCTAATGCAAAGCCAAATACAAGAACATGGAGTCCCTAGGTTACAAACATTCGACTTACATACAACACATACTAAAGCTGGCCACAGACGCAAAGATTTTTTGGCAAAATCATTTTTTGGAGGAGGATCGTACAGTCATTTTTCATGCCTTGGCCATCACTTGTTTGGTCAATCAGACAGGTTAGAAGATTTGTGTCTGCTACTGATGATATCTCTGCATATATTGCCTATCTGACGATATCAATGGGTGACTGTCACCAGTATTTGTCGGACATAACTTTTTGCGGTCTTTGAATAATGGCCAGAACATCACCTGATTTGTTCTTTTTACTAGTTTATTTAATTTGAATGGTTAGTGGTAGGTCGGGAGATTGCAACAAACGAGCGTTTGTCGGACATAAGGATTTATCTGCACGTCTATGGACAGCATTACAAACGGAGCCCATTACAGTAATGTATTATGGTTTACTTGGCCTTTATTAGCATTTAGCTTTAATAAACCACCCATCCCAACCCCCTCTGGCGTGTGGTGTCTACTGCGGAGCACAGAAAGGTTAAAATACATATTCAGAGAAAGGTAAAAATAAATACTATGTTAAGACAAACATCTAAGTTGCATTTAATAGGAAAATGCACCTGTTCCACCTTACTTACAAATTCAACTTACAAACAAACCTACAGACCCTATCTCGTATGTAACATGTGTAGAGATGGACGAATTTTTTCGCCTTGTTTCGCCGTGGATATGACGCCCATAGACTTGTATGGGGTCATGCGTCAGCGTCAACGGCATTTCGCCGGCGGCAAATTTTTGTCGAAACAAAACAAGTCAAATTCGCCCATCCCTAAACTTCCTGTGTATACAACAGTGTGTGCTCAATTCTTTTGCACAACAACATTCACATCACTAGCTCTGTTTCTAAAATGGCAGCAACTAACTTGTATAAAATACCCCTACATCTGAACAAATCAGCATATAGTCAGCACACTGAATCAGTGGGTAGCATTTGTATCTTGAGTTAGCCAGGGCAGTATGTGCAAGAAGTTTCTATATTCTCCGTATTTCCTCCCACAGTCCAAAATCATACAGGCAGATTAAGTAACTCCATATTCCCTCCTCTTCTCCACCGCCCACACCCCGTTGCTTGAGCGTGCCCGCTCGATGCAGCATGCACAAAAATTATTTTAAGAGAGTGCTGGGTATTTTAGTGCTGCAGACCCCGCGGCCCGGGCCCCTTGCGGGGTCTGCTTCCTCTATAGTGATGCACTTGGTGCCGGCGGCTCTAGAGCCTGATACTGGAGACTGCTGGACAGGAAGCTTGCAAAGGGGGAGGGCTGAGCGCATTTTTCAAGCTAATACAGATGTTTTAGATACAAAATGTAATAAAACTATTTCTTCTATTTTACATGGTTTGGTGCATTGTGAAAATGTATGATATATGTCCCCTTTAAAACGGCAGAATGCCGCAGCTAGCATAGTAGACTTTCCATCTCATGCACAGCATAGCATAGCTGGGATCAGGGATATGGAATGAACACATGCTGAATACCCAAATGCCACATGCATAAACAAAATACATGCATATACTGGGTGTATCGTATCTTGGCAGCCTTTGTTGCTGCATTAAATTGTTCATACATTTTCCAAAGATAGGTTTGAGTGTGAGCACCACAGAAGACATATTTGGAAGAACAACTGTAAATAACTGAATAAGCTACATAGATCTAACACAGAAACTCATTCACAAAATTCATCAGAGTTGTAAGTTTGGTCTGGGTGCACTAGCCACAGACCCTTAGCCAGAGAAAAACAGCGAAATATGAAAAAAGGCGATGAGCACTCCAAAGATTCACATACGTAGTTAAAATACAATTCATTATTTGGGATATCATCTCAAGTTTTATATTTTTGGTGACATGTGTGGATCTCTGGAGAGGTCATTTGTAAACCAACCTTAAAAACAGGCCAATAGATAACCATGTGAGCAGTTGTGATGCCATTATTCAATGAGTTAACACAGTCCAATTTTAGTCCAAATTTAGAAAGCAAAACTAGCAGTGCCCCACACTGTGACTAAGTAAGGCCTAAATGAAACAGAAGAGGTTCACAGATGGCAACCCAACACCTACTACAGGAAATAACAGAAAAATGTCTGCAGATTTTCTCTAAAGTTAAAATGGAGCACAAAGACCTATGCCTCTCAGTTGCCTACAGCAATGTAAATGCAATCTTGCTGCAGAAGATAAAGCTGCTGTCAGTTAAGAATATTATCAAGGAACAGTGCCTGGGATTAGTGACGGGCGAATTTATTCGCCAGGCGCGAATTCGCGGTGAATTTGCGCGATTCGCCGCCAGCAAATAAATTCGCGAAAAAAATTCGCCGGCGTCAAAAAAAATTTTTCCGCAAAAACGGGCGCCGGCGCGCCATTTCGCGCGAAATTAGCGAATTTTTCGGCGAAACGGCGCAAATTCGCCCATCACTACCTGGGATTTGATTTTGTCGATTCTGAAGATATTAACGAGTTTGTAAAATAGAAATAATTACAGAGCTATGCAAGGTTCTAACATCATTAATGCTTATATTTACAAAGAAAAGCTACCTTTTTGATCATTTGCTAATTTTGCTAGCTGGAAATGTGCCTGATGGCACATTTTTCTGCATTCTGCATTCACTTACGATCCCACATCATCCCCTGGATCAAAACTCCAAATACAGAGAGTGAGAAAATATGGTCTACTGGGCAATGTAGCTGCTGGCCTACTCTATTACACCACTATATGAAAGTATGACTTTAGGAACGCAATCTTCCAACAAATCACCAATGCCACTTAAATAGTGGATTCTGTGCATCCCAAATTCTTATTTGGATTCGGCCGAACCTCCAAATCCTTCATGAAAGATTTGGCCAAATACAGAACCAATACTGAATCTGCATATGCAAATTAGGGGTGGGAAGGGGAAAACACTTTTTACTTCCTTGTTTCATGACAAAAAGTCACACAATTTCCCTCCCCGTCCCTAATTTGCATATGCAAATTAGGATTCAGATTCAGCTGAATTCTGCTTAAAAAGGCAGAATCCTGTACCAAATCCTGGATTCGGTGCATCCCGAATAATCTATTGCACCGTTTCCAAAGTAGGCTCACAAGGCACTTGGGCAACATTGTGCTTTAATGTACAAATCCAGGCGCCATTGCATACCAATAATTGTGCTTTAATGTACAAATCCAGGTGCCACTGCATACCAATTACATGAACGTTTGACTATCTAATATGCAAAAGCTCATTATTCCTGTTCCAGCTACTGTCCAACAGTTTTAAAATAAATAAAAGCAGGACAACTGTATCCAATTGGCATTCTAAAGGGCCTTTCTGAAACTTTTCTGGTAATATGCAGGAATTCATACCGCATAACAGAGAATCCCTATTATTCTGAAATGGGTAATTTAACAAAATGTTTAGAGAACTCAAACCACAAAAAAATCTGACTTAATCACTCCCATTGCTGCTGGAAATTCTCTTCTTCAAAGCAAAAAATAGCATCCTAAATTCTGGAAAACTGTGTCTCTGAGTACAATGAATTAGGTGGCAGAACACAAGACTGACAGTGAACACCTACGTTTAGAAAGACTGAATATAATAACTACTATTCTGCATGGCAACATTTCTCTTTGTCTCGTCTTAAGCACGACAGTTTTGTTGCTCAGAAACAGTAAAAAAAAAACAAAAAAACTTTTTACATAACGAGGTAGCGGAGATGTGTCACTCACTGTGCATGAACTGTAGCACAAGCAATTCCAGGTAGGACGGGGTTGTAATCGAAATTTGGCCAACCATTGTAGGTTAAGGGTTGGGGTGAGACTGGTAAAGTACACTCCTCCTGGCTCATGAAGATTCTCGGTCTTGGGCTCGAGTCCTACAACATTTTTTGGGTTAAGGTCAGGTGTGGGTTACGTTTTTTGTGACCAGCACATCACTAATTCCAGGCTCTGTACAGTAGCATTATTTTTTTTTTTTTAAATCAGACTGCTTTTGACTAAAATAAAACTGCAAATATCAGCACTATGTAGAGGATAATACAAATAACCAGAAATAATAATGGCAGAGGCTCAAGAGTCCCACAAACACGTAAGCTGAAATTAAAGGACAAGGAAAGCATGAAGACTATACTGTGTTCTTGAAAAAACGTACCTCAATACAGTTTAATAGTGCAGTCAGTTCATTGAAGAGTTAAGCCATTTAGAAGATCCAAAGCCTATGGTTTACACAAAAGCTCTCAGTATAGAAAGAATTCAACCCACAATGCATCACTTTGCCATCAAGACCAACCGGATCGCATTTTATGGCTCTAGTGCGTGCTTTTCTTCTATTCCAAGGCATTTACGTCTTGAATTTTCACAGATGCTCAGATCATCAGAGAAGACACAACTGGTCACATAAGAGGTTTAAAGATGAAGGGTGAAATATGCTTTAGGAGGGGAAAACTATGCAACAATTTTATTCCTTCTAAAAATAATATTTTAAAAAAATAAAGCAATCTGGGAGAGCAAGAGGCAACCAATTAAATGATGAATTAAGTAAAAAAAATGGCTTTCCTTGTTTTCCTTGAGTTCATTGTCACTCAAAGATGCCCATGTCGGTCAGTGATCTTTTACATCTTGGACCATGTCCACATCACTAGACATGTGCATAGTGTGTTAATCAGCATTACTTTCTTCTTAAAACAAGTGGTCATCCATTACCCAGTCACCATTTATGGAGCAAATGCAGCATGCTCTCTTACTTTAAAACTCTTACATTGCTGAAATGCCTTTACTTCTAATGTGCACTTAAATTAAAACTGTTAAATTGGTGAGCCTTTCGCTATCCTTTAGGGCAAAGGCACACACGGCATACTTTCAGGCCATTCATGTAAATGGTGCTGCATTTTTGGGAAACCTAAAAACCCAGCGCTCAACCCCCATATGTAATACAAAGCACTAAGTTTTCCCAGGAGCAGTAACTAATGGCAATCAATAAGATGCTTGCATTTAAACAGGTGACTAGTAAATTCTACCTGCTGATTGGTTGCTATTGGTTACTGCCCCTTTTATTGCATAAGCCCATATATGCCCAAAATGGCCCTGTGACCATCTGCCATTTTGGCCCTGCATTTTTGGGAGAGAAAAAAATACCCACTAAAAAATTAACTTTAATAAATTCATTAAACAACAAACCAAACATTTACCAAGACAGAACAAGTAAACGCTCTGAAGATATTTAATTACTAAATACATCAACTGTACATAAATTGTGTTTATTATATAGGATAAACAAAAGCTTTTACATATCAGTGACAGAACCATATACTAGCAGCAAATACGTCAACAATACTGCTGACAACCAGGGCCGGAACTAAGGGTAGGCAGAATAGGTGCAGAGGTGGCTACGGAACAAAGTTGAAGGGGATACCTCCTCCATTCACTTACTCCTAGTCCGGGCCATCTTCCCCACACTGAACATTGTATGTGCACTCTCTGTCATCCCTGCACAAAGTCAGTGTGTGAAGGAGAAGTCACTGGGGCTCATTTATCAACACTGGGCAAAGTTGCCCATGGGCTGTTACCTATAGCAACCAATCAGATTGCTGCATTCATTGTTCTTCTTGCAGCTGGCTTTAAAAAGCTAATCACTGATTGGTTGCTATAGGTAACAGCCCATGGGCAAATTTGCCCAGTGTTGATAAATGAGCCCAATGTTTGAAGGAGGGGGCGAGATGACCGGCCGGGTTGCCAAGGGCACCCAGACAGCTTGGCCCGGCTTTGCTGACAACCCTAGGGGTTTTGGCAAACATGAAGTTTAGTTTCCCGCTTCGTTTCTTGGAAGTAGTCAGAAGTTGCCTTGCCGGTGGAAAAGCATTTTCAAATAAGTCATCCACCGCAGAGCAGATTTAGTGGGTGACTAATCTCCCCGTATGCCATCACTTTGGCACACAGGGAGATTAGATTGGTTAAAAATGTCTGCTTATAAATGGATTTGCAGTAAACCCAATGATAACCTGTTTCTGAAGTGAAGGGGTATCCAGTCTGAGGAAGCACCTTTTGAAAGGCATCAAAACAAACCTAGTTTTAACAGATATTGTCCAAGGAATATTTTCCTTTTCAACTGACAACTGAAATGGAGCCCTGTTCTACAGCTCTCTAGAGTGTTTACCAGGTAGAAATCCTGTGAAATCTTGCTCCAATAGTTAGGGATGCAAATGATTTTATAATACTGCACATTATATATCTCACCGCCCCTGTAGAATACATTTCCTGGAGAGAACACTGGAAGCACCAAATACAGAATTTTTGGATTTGGACACAAATTCCCCACCAACCCAATAATGCCCTGTATCCAAACCAATCCACGGCTGCTTGCTGCAATACATCTAAATATGCACCTAGTCAGCCCCAGTATCCATCCCCTTGCTTCAACAATGGCATTTTGTTTTGAAAATGTGTCAGCCTTACAGCTATATGTTCTGTTTACGTAAAATAAATTAATATCCACTATTTGGCTTATAAAACTGTCTTTTTAACCTTTGCTTGGTTGCTATGGTTAGGATTGCCACCTTCTCTGGGGAAAAATAACTGCCTTCCTATAGTTATATTAATGTTGCCTATTAATAATATTGGCATCAAGCATCATTTTTACTGGCCATGGAGATAATATACTGACCAGGTGGCAACCCTAGATATGGTCAGTGACCCTTCTGCAGCCTGATAGTAGTTTAAATGCAAAATAGACAGCAGCAAAACAAATCTTTAAAAAAAACTGACCCTACTGTGTGTGAATGTAGCCTTATAGACTGTAAACCTCATTGGGGCAGCGACTGATGTGAATAATATATAATTTCTGTAAAAAGTGCTGCCACTGCAGGCGAACTTATGAACAAACTCTTGTGTGTAAGAGCCTTTGAAATAAAAATAAAAAACTACCCCCCACAAAAATAGCCTTAATTTTAGAATAATTTGTAAAGACAAAATGTTCTGCGTTATAGCGTCTCATGAGATCTGCTCAAAATAGGGACAGTGTGCCACACCTACCCATACATGCCAAACTGGCAGAATTATTGCAATTCTCGTGATTTAAGAAACCCTTTTTTTGTTAGCTCTAGCTTGCAGTGCTCAGAGATAAAAATTAAAAAATGTTTAAATGATTGATATTTAATGAGAGTTGCCCTGCACAGGTAAAACTGGTGTGTTTTGAATCACTACTATAGATATAGTACGTATGGGATCCATTATCTTAAAACACATATCCAGACAGCTCTGAATTACAGGAACAACATCTTAATAAAATAAACATTTTTAAAAAATTAAATTTTCTCTGTAGTAATGGAAAAGTACCTTATACTTGATCCTGAGATAGAATTACTCCTTATTGGAGACAAAAGAATCATATTAGGTTTATTTAATGTTTAGATGATTTTTTTTAGCAGACAAGGCAAAGACTCCTTATCCAGAAAGCCCTAGATCCCAAACATTCTGGATAACAGGTCCTGTACCTGTAGTATATAAATAAGCTGCTGTGTAGCCATGGCCGCAGTCATTCAATGGGAAAAGGCTCAAGTTACATAGCAAATAAACTCTGTAAAATATAATGATGTTCTACAGAGCTTACCTGTTATCAGACTAAACAGACTGTCTGCTTTAGTCTGCAGGCTTTTTTTTATTAGAAGCTGAGGAACGTAGATCTGTTGTCATGCAAAACCCCCCCCAGCTCCAGTGACAGGCCTGGCATCCTCCATCTCAATACACCTGCAGAGGAAAGTGGACAATCTGATTTGTGTGCCTTTGGCCTTAGCCATATTCCAATTGCATCCATTGCTACATAGCAGCTTGTTAAAAAACACTATGTTGTTTCTGAAACACACAAGTTTAAAGGAGAAGGAAAGGCAAAAAACTATGCTACCTTCACTGTGTTCTCCATCCTTCCCCCTTCTGAAACGCTGCAGTTAAAATGCTTAAATCCGTGCTCAATCTGTGCACAAGCGCTTGGAAGTTTCTCCCGTTAAAGCAGTTTAGCGCCGCCATTTTAAATTTGAGCTTCTCTTCCGCATGCACTGCCTTCGTGACCCCGCTGACGTCACGTCAGTCAAAATAAAATCTGTATTTGACTTTATGGCTTAGTACAGACCTCAGTCAGACAGACCCGATCCTTGGCTGCCTTTTTGTATCGCCCCCCTTCCTAAGCTGCTGCGCTCGCTCACTGACAGATTGTAAATAATATCAGAGCAGCGCAGCAGCTTCAAAGCTTCCCCGGGAAGCTGCCTCAGCTATTGGCTTAGATTTATGAGGCGGGGCAGAGAGGTCAGCGATGACATGGGTCACGTGACCGTATCGTCATCGCAGCAAGGGGAAGAAAAAATAGTCTTGTGCGCATGCGCAGGGCACGGATTGAAGCTATTGCGCATGCGTGTGCCCTACTTGAACAGATTTCTTACAGAAAGAAAGGTAATCTTTTTCATACTTGTCTTTACTTTTTGAAAAATCGATTGGAGCAAAAATGTTGTTGGAAAAAGTAACAGGGGAATGCTTGCTGCAAACTATATGTACCATATATTGGCAACGCTTACAGCTAAAGTTTGTTTTTGCCTTTCCTTCTCCTTTAAGCAGTACGGGGGAACAGTATATTATATGTTATTTACTTTAAAATACTTGTTTTTCTGGTGTTCCTTCCCAGAGAAAGTTACAAAAAAGTAAACTTGTGTTCAGATGGAAAATGTAACAGTAACCAGCTGGCACATATATAGGTATACACAGAAGAACTTCCAATTATATACCCATTTTGAAGACAAACAGTCAACAGGGTACAAATTTAAATGTACAAACTAGGCTTTATTTTTATTTATTTATTTTTTAAAATGGGTCCCATCTTGGGGTTAAAAAACAAAAGTAAATTGAGCTGTTAGTAACTGAATATGCAAGGGATAGTTGTTACTCTCTAGCCTGTGTATAGGGGCAAGATACTTTTCCACAAAGGAATGTACAAAATAAGTCTGCCTTGCGCTTAACTCTGAGCCATAACAGCTGGACCTTGTCTAACTGTGGGAATTTGCCTCTAAACTTACAGGCAATGACAAACTACTCACATCAACTTAAGACTTCTGTCTGCAGTAACTATTCTACAAACCGCAACGATTGAGTAAAGACTAGTGCAAAAAGGTCAGTTAACCCAACAAACGTTTGAATAGAGGGATGGAACAGCAGTTACTCTGGTGGGACGGCTATTGGCCCAAAACTGCACATTTGAGTGTTTCTGGACTGAACCCCTCCCCATGTGCATAGTGACAGGCAGATTGCATTGCTGTCACTGAACACATATTCATGGGATATATAGGGTTAAATATGTGGTTTCTTTGCCAGTAGAAAACCACCAGCAGAGAAACCTTAGGGTAATGTTTAAGACTCTTTATTGTATTGTTTTTCTGTTTATTTTTTTACTTAAAGGACCAGTTACATCAAAAAAAATTTAAAAAAAAATTCGTTAGTATATATCAAAAAATAAACACCAACACAAATTTAACTTTAAAATTGCAAAGCCTTTATTAAGAAATAACTTACAGAAACTCCACTTCCAGTCCTGTTCAGAAAAGGCGACAGGGCGACCATCCATCCTGCGCCGCTCTATTTCTCCTCCCTGGCTATCTCTCATTTTGTACTGACAGCATGTGAAGTGAGGTGAACCTACTATCCCTGACCGGCAAGAAGAGCTCCGTGGAGAGGGATGCCTGGGTTGTGCATTTTGCGGAGGCTACGAGGAATCGCAGTGCTGGGGATGCTGCCCTTTGGAGAGATTCCATGTTCCTGGACTGTTGCAGCAGATTTTTGGCTTGGCGGAGCAATGAGGCTGTATATATAGCCGGCTTCTTTGTAACAATGCTCCAGTCTTTCGGCCACTGCACCTTGGGTAGGATCAGTCGCTCATCCAAGGCTCTGCGGGCTGCTCCCTTCTCTAGGTGTGCTCGTTGCCGGCTCAGAGCTGCACCAATGCGGAGGAACCGGAGTTGCTGCTCCGGATGCGCCTCTGCTTCTTTCCGACAACCCACACAGTCTGCTACATCCGCAATCTCACGGCTCCTCTATAGCAGCAATAGCAGCAGCACAGCTAGGAAGCACCGCACTCCAAGGTAAGGCTGTCACAGATCTCTCGCTCTGCATCCTGGCTGCCTTTCTCTGCCTCCAGCCCTATATACGCAATATACATTATTCAGCCAGAGAAAGGCACCCACAGAGCAGCCAAGATGCAGAGCGAGAGATCTGTCACAGCCTTACCTTGGAGTGTGGTGCTTCCCAGCTGTGCTGCTGCTGCTGCCATTGCTGGTATAGAGGAGCCGTGAGATTGTGGATGGAGCAGATTGTGTGGGTTGTCAGAAAGAAGCATCGGCTCATCCGGAGCAGCAACATTGGTGCAGCTCTGAGAAGGCAACGAGCACACCTAGAGCAGGGAGCAGCCTACAGAGCCTTGGATGAGCGACTGATCCTATCCAAGGTGCGGTGGCTGAAAGACTGGAGCATTGTTACACAGAAGCCGCCTATAGATATAGCCTCATTGCTCCACCGAGCCAAGAATCTGCTGCAACAGTCCAGGAACATGGAATCTCTCCAAAGGGCAGCCTCCCCAGCGCTGCGATTCCTCGTTGCCTCCACAAAATGCACAACCCAGGCATCCCTCTCCACAGAGCTCTGCTTGCCGGTCAGAGATAGTAGGTTCACCTCGCTACACATGCTGTCAGTACAATATAAGAGATAGCCAGGTAAGAAAAATAGAGCGCCGCAGGATGGATGGTCGTCCTGTCGTCTTTTCTAAACAGGACCGGAAGTGGAGTTTCAGTAAGTTATTTCTTAATAAAGGCTTTGCAATTTTAAAGTTAAATTTGTGTTGGTGTTTATTTTTCGATGCATACTAACTAATTTTTTTTTAAAACATTTTTTTGATGTTACTGGTCCTTTAAAGGAGAAGGAAAGGCTAAAATAAAGTAAGCTTTATAAGAAAGGTCTATATAAATATACCAGTAAACCCCCAAAGTAATGCTGCTCTGAATCCTCTGTCAAAAGAAACACAGCATTTATTTCCTTCTATTGTGTACACATGGGCTTCTGTATCAGACATCCTGTTTTCATCTTTAACCTCCAGGGCTTGGGCTTCAGCATGCTCAGTTTGCTCCTCTTTCTCTCCCTCCCTCCTCCCCTACCTGCTGTAATCTGAGCCCAGAGCCATGACTGAGCAGGGAAACTCAGGCCTGATGTGATGTAACACCAAGAAAATATGGCAGCTGCTATCCTAAACAAACAGAGCTTTTAGAGCCATTTACTCAGGTGTGATAAAGCATTCTACAGAATAAATAGTGTTATATTTTACACTATTCTGGCTAATCTATTGACAATACACTGCTTCGGTACCTTTCCTTCTCCTTTAACAAAAATGTGGTCAAATTGGCTGAAACAGGCCCATTGGCCATTAACTTTAAGGGTTTAAGACAAGAATTGAAAAGTTAAATATTTAGTGCCGCATCTCCAACAATTAATGTGAATTCAAAATCCCACAATCCTCAGTAAGTCATTGGCTGCATGGAGAGCAGGAGGAAAAAGATTTTTATATCCCTGAACTACAGAAAATATAACCATGGGGTTCAAGAAGTGCAACTGCCCATAGACACACAGGGCACTATATACATGCAGAGATAGAATACAGGTATGGGACCTGTTATCCAGAATGCTCGGGACAAATGCGGTTTTCCGGATAACGCATCTTTCCGTAATTTGTATCTTTATACCTTAAGCCTACAAGAAAATCATGTAAATATTAAAAAAAATTATTAGGCTGGTTTTGCTTCCAATAAGGATTTGTTATATATCTTTATTGAGCACACAGCAGTATTAGTATGTAAGAGGAGAGTGATAAACTCATCAGATTAGAGGCCTACAACTGTTGCTTAACTACAAGTACCCAGGAGCTACATTTTATCATTTTATGCATAAACGTCAATAAGTTTGTTTATTAACTTCTCTTTGTGTAAACAAGCACATGATTTTACACGCACTGATTTATTAATAGCAAAGAAGTGCTGAATGCACATCCTTGTTACGTGCATTAGAGCTAAAACTGTGTTAAGAGCGGACTGGTGTGGATTGAAACATTTGTGCACTCATGATCACAGAACAAAGAAGCAGAGAAGTCTGTGCTAGCAGGGAAGCCGCAGGCCTGCTTCTGTGAGTAAAGAGCTTCCATACAATGTGCAGACACACAGAAGATAGTCATGTTCTATTTTCCCTCTCTCTCTCTCTCTCTCTCTCTCTCTCTCTCTCTCTCAGAAAGGAAATGATAACTGTTTGTCCAAGGGCTGGATGGGGGGAAAACAGTGAGCAGGACGGGGTGAGGCCTCTTCATCCGGTTATTGGAGCCAACAAAGAGATGCCTTCACATTGCATAGTCTAACCTCTAACACCTCTTGCTGAAATAGAAGATGCCGGCAACTAAGTTATCACAAACTATTTCAGAATAAAGCTTGTTGTCTCTTTAAGCTATGCTTTCTGGTTCCAAGCCAGATGTTATTTTATAGAGAAAGGAAGAATAACCCATAAGACTGGGGAAGAGATACACTGGATAAATTAGGATAGCATAGCTTGTCACTCATGGATTTATGGAAAGCATCCCCACCCAACTACACTATACTTACCAGCTGCCTTGCCATTACAGAAGCTTTAATATAACCACACTGCTAATGCTGGCATACAGCAGAACAGAATAGGGATGGGCTGTAAAAACTTTTTCCACATTATAATTATGATAACCACATTATAATTTTGATCACCAATGCGTGGCAAATCGACACGCAGTTTTCAGAAGAAAACCACACAATTTAGGTTACCATCTCTTCTGCAAAAAACAAAATGCTGGCAGCAACATATGTGACATCTGTCTTCCCTATTAATATCATTGGCATGAAGCATTTTTACTGGCTGGGCTCTAAACAAAGTAAATGTTTCAATGTACAAATTCATTAATATTTGTATCGTCTTATATCTGTGGGTTGTGCAAATGCTGTGTGGATCTACAACTCCTCATTGCTGGAAGTCTCTGATGCAGGCACATGTAAAGGTAAACATCCTTATTACTAAGTTGTGAGCGTTATTTGTTTATAAACATATGAGTGCTGATAATTTAGCATAGCAAAGCCAACCTATACGTGTATTTACCAAACTACCAATGTGGAAAAAAGCTGCCATATTGCTTTTCTCTGTGTGGGACATTCCCTCCCGTGTGGGATGAGATGAAAGCAACATTGATTAATATATATAAAACACACAAAAGCCACGAATATCTTGTAAATTATATCCTTATAATACACAAAAGCCATTAATATCTTGTAAATTATATCCTTATAAATGGTGAGTTCTGATGTCATCATTTATAAACGGTGAATAACCTTGGTATCCTTGGTAACTTATAATATCCTTATATTTTACAACTGGGGGTACTTTATTCACTATATAAACTGTGAGTTCTGATGTCATCAGTTATAAACGGTGAGTTCTGATGTAATTTCTGTCACATGACTCACTGAAATTTGTGTATTATAATAAAGTACCCCCAGTTGCAAAATATGAGGATATTAGAAGTTACCTCGGAGTTCCATGAAATGTATAAAAACATATGGTCCTGAAGCTCCTCGGTAACTTATAATATCCTTATATTTTACAAGAGCCGGTACTTTATTCACTATATAATGTTGCCTAAAAGTCATGAAACCCCTCGGTGACTTTCAACATCCTTATAAATTTTAGCAGGGGGTACATAATCCTTCTAATTTAAGAGAAAATAAAAGAGGTGAAATAAAAAAACACAAGTTTTCTGCTTCAGTCCTAGAGACAGAACGTGCAGTTCACTGGCTGCGAAATACTACAAGAACCCCCTTCCAGAACACCGTTTCCCCATAAACTTGTTGAATGAACTATGCCATTACTAGGGACAGCCTCAAGTTCTCAATGTGAATTCCTACCATAGCAGCTAAAGCCCCTCAGCTCCCCTCCACTCCAGTGTTTCCCACATCCATAACTAGTGCAGCCAGGGAATGTGGGTCCCATCACTTAGTTATAGAACTCCCTCCTACGCTTTCAGAAAGGTGATGCTGATGATTAATTCAGCCTAGCGGCTCACAATATGGGATGCACAGGGGGAGTCAGAGGGATAGATAGAGAAGCAAGATGGATTAGTGAGTCAGATTTGTCGTGTGAATGTGAATTAGAGGGGCACTGATTGGTCACTGATACTTACTGCCCGCAGTGCAAGAGGGCTGCTTCCAATGTATCAGTGGGATATGGCACTGCTACCCAGCGGATAAAGCAGTAACAATAGGAGAGAAAAGTACTTACAGACTGCCTGCCCACTGCGACTGCCATCCTGCTACTGTGCCAGAAAAAGGAAATCTCACACACACACCATACGTTCCTCTGCTCCAACCAGAACCGACACCCTCAATGACTGCTGCTCAGGCACTGTGGGAGGAACATGGCCACCAAGCAGGGAGGGTCAATGCAACTGTGCACTCAGGGGGTGGAGAGATAGCTGGCCCGACATTCGAAAGTGCTTCCTTACACACGTAGACTCAAGGGGGTTGTAAAACATCAAGCGCTCACAGCATGATTTGCTTTGTGTACGCAGTAAAGTCAAGAGGGTGGGCGTGTGCTCATACATTGTTCAGGTTGTGTATACACACCCCTATGATCCGCACAGTGGTGCAGACCGCAGTGACTGTAGAGTTCCAATGATTTTCGCTGCAGTTCTATGCTGGAGAGATGGACAACACGGTTCAGGAAGCTTGGAGCAATTTCGCGGTTTGAATCTTATGCCATGTTGTTTTGTAAACGAGATGGCATTTAAAAAAAAAGATTTAAACAATCAGAAGTGTTTTAGGCTTTAAAAATAACGAGCGCCATCTAGTGGTTAGTCAGATTTATGATTAAAATGCACATGAAATGTGGCTAGTCTTACATTCTGTCTAGGGTAATACGCACCGCAGAAACGCTTTTCATATTATGGCGTTAATACGCCGTCAATTAATTAACTTAAGACACAGTTTATAAATAGATCTAAACGCCTAGTTGATCTCGTTTAAACAATTTATTGGCCATTAAAAACAAATCAATACGTTGCCCCATTTAATAGGCAGGATGGGAATTTAGAGGTTTGTGCTTATTCCAAAAGTGTGTGGGGTTTGGCTATTTCATTTTTCGTGTTCTCGCCTCCCCATAAAAAGATCCTTTTCTGAAATTTTCTTGCTTTTTACAGCCATCATCTTTGCAGCTAGGCAATTTTTTTTGTACTGTTTTTAAAAAGAAGTATGATAAACATGATAAGCCTAAAATAGACGGTGACTCATTTTCTTTGTAGCTACAGTTCAGTTGTCACCACAGTTTGCCTGTATTTACATCTGGCTACTTTCACTATTATAACAGAGCACACAGAGCCTTTTACTGACTGCTTTTTGCTAAGCAGTAGTTTCAATATGTCAGGATATGCCACTATCTACCCATGAATCAATCATTGATGCCATGACACCCACTTAAAGGAGATGTATTATATAAAAAAAAAAAGAATGGTCCAGTTCATTCAACTCTTTTAGATATAGAAGGAATGTTTTTAGAAGGAAAAGGTTACTTTATTGAAAAGTTCTGCAAAAACCCTACTAGTCCTGCCCATCTGTTCCACTGAATTGTCTGGCCTTGCAGCGTAGCCCGTGGCACTCAGTACACTGCACTATAGAATAGGAACCAATCAGCAGCTAGGCAGGAAGGGAACTGAAGCATGTGTTCACTTGTGTCACTGCAGGGCTGTGATTGGCTATCCCCCTCTTGTTGTTTCTCGTTATTTATGATTTTCAATATGAGTTATTACAATAAAGATGCTAAATTAAAAAAAGAACAAAAATACGAACATAGCCTAGACAAAATAGTGTTGACTATAGCTGCTAGCAAACAAGAGTGCAGTCATATGAACCAGACAAAAACAAGTAATATTGTGAAGTAATATTGCAAAGGGGAAATTAGAATAAAGAAATCATTTGTTTCAGTTGGCATGATGTTGCATTATTATTCCTAAATATGTCCCAAGTGGACCACACCACTTGTCTATCTAATGTGTCATCCAACCAAGTGCTAAGGTAGTGCATATTTTAAATGTTATAAAGTCTCTGGTATAGTTGTAATAAAGGCAATTTAGGGGCTAAACCATTGAGCGAAAATTACCCAATGTGCTGCAGCCAATATTTGGGATAATTTGAGCATGTGCAAATCCCACATACGGTAGGAATAATGTTGCAATTTCTAAAGAAGCATTTGCAAGGAATATTTTTGATACAATCTGAAATACCAGTCCAGAATGTTTGAACTATCCTGCAGTGCCACCTTGCATGTATATAGTCCCCTGGAAGTTGAACCACAAGGACCGCATATTACGAAGAGTGATGTACCACCTGGAAAGTACTTTATAGGACATTTCTTTTATATTAACACTGAAGAATAGTTTTGTATGGAAGTCCAAACTTAAGGCCACATATTGTCCATATCCTAGAGTTGGAGTTCAGATTTTGAGAAGGTCATGTATTTTTTGGTACTTTCCAATGGAGCAAATTGAAGGGGTGTTACATATAAAAAGCTGCCATCAACAGATATGCTTTCTTTTCTTGTAGGGTCCTAAGCATAGGTGTTTTGTAAGATTTTGCTTGCTGGTTTTTCAGTTCTGAGTATGCATCAAAGAGGTGTAACCCTAATTTGGCTAGCTAAAGAAGGATAGAGCATTGGTTACATTGGACTCTAACACCCGGGATGGGCCTTCCTAAGTGGAAGGAGTGAAAGGGAGGTATAGTTCAACAACAACTCACTTGAGCTGTGTGAATAAAGTAAAATAAAGGACACCAAGGACACCATTCTTGCAAATAACAAATACAAAACAGATTTTATTTCCAGGACAACTCCACAGGGTAATATACTCACAGATCCAATGAAGCAATGCAGCAATAAATAATCAATGTCAGAAAAGACAGCGAGGAGACAACACAATGTGACACCACGTGGAGATAGCTTGGAGAGTTGAAAGGTTCACCTTCTAGGGTTTCAATGCCTCATGTAATCGTGATCCCCTATAGCAGAAATGGATCAGGAAAAAGACTATACCTGAATCCCTCTTCAGTACTGCAGTCTCATTATTTAGGCAATCTGAGCCTATGGGAGAGCTACTGCCTTCTATCTCTCCTAGTCAGTGCTTTCATTGAAGTGAAAAATGTGGAGAGATGCTCTGGGGTATATTTATCAAAGAGTGAAGTTAATAGTGAAGTTCCCCCACCAGAGTGAAATTCCGCCACTCCCCATTAATTTCTATGGGCTTTTTAAAGGCGTATTTATCAAAGGGTAATGTCACAGCCGGCACCCAATACCAGAACAAGTGCCAAGTACCCTGGTCTCGGCTTGGCTTCACCAGTAGTGTAATCACCTTTGGGCTTCGGGAGGAGCCCTCAGCTTAATTGGGTGCCACCTGGACTTAACGAGGGGTACAAGGTGAGGTGTTCTGGCTGGCAAAGGGGCACGACCGGATAGCAAGAGTATTTGGGCAGAAGGTCAAGGACAAGGTGTCTGGTGGAAACGTAAACAGGACAGACCAGATCAGGACAGGCAGATAACAGAATCATCAGACAGGCAAGGGGTCAAAACCAGGTAATCAGACAGACTGGATCAGGCAGAAGGAGTTGTCGTTAGGCAGGCAAAGGGTCAAAACCGGGTTAACAGACAAACAGGATCAGGCAGGCTCTGTAGTCAATAAACAGGCAGGATCAGGCTACAGAGGTCAGAATAGTCAGGAACAGGCTGGGTCAAACACGGGAAGAACAGTCAGTATAGCAAATTCAGGAACAGGTAGCACAAGGCTCAGGAAACCACATCCTATGATCCTATAACGGGCACTGGCTACAGGTCTGAATGGGCCTTAAATAGGGTCCCAATTGTGCGCAAAAATGCGCGCCCTAGGAATCCAAGATGCCTCCGGCAAGGGGAGGACAGGAGCGGCGCAGCGGGCGTCCACGCCAAGGACGCGGCGTGGACCCCGCTGCCCACTAGACCACTAGGGCAGGTTTCTTACAGGTGAACTTTCACTTTCACTCATTGATAAATATCAAAATCCCATAGAAATGAATTGAGAGCTGCGGAATATCACTCTAGTGGCAGAACTTTACTCTTTGATAAATTTACCCCTGGTGTGGTGAGTATAGTGCGGTGTGCTAAAACAAGCCCCTCCCACAATCATAAGCCACACCCATTGTTATAATAAGCCTCCCGCACCAATGTTTTATGGTTTCACCCACTTTAAAGCAAAGCCATTATGCTATTTCAATTTAAGTATTTCCTTCTAATGCACAGTTTAATTCCCAGTATGCATAGATTTAGCTAAGAATGTGACCTGTAGGGACCCCAAAATTAATATTGTGCATAGGACTTTTCTTGTCTGACAATTTAGCTTCTGCAAACACAGCACCTTGCCTGTGTTTTATGTGTCTTAACATAGCACAACCCCATCATATTCTATATTAACCAAGATTATTTCATATATATATATATATATATATATATATATATATATATATATATATATATCATTCTCTCACTATTCATTAATCTGCTGTTTACTATCTTTTTGTTTTCCCCTGTTTTCTTTTTCTCTCCTTTTCTCTATAACCCTCTCTGATGCCTACACCTTCTTTATTTGTTTAACACAACTCTAGCTCTTCTCTCCTTCTCTCTTTTTATCTTCTATATATTTAACTATACAGGTTTGGGATCCGTTATCCGGAAACTTATTATGCAGAAAGCTTCAAATTACAGAAAGGTTGTCTATCATAGACTCCATTTTATCTAAATAATCCAGATTTTTATAAAACAGTAGCTTGTACTTGATCCCAACTAAGATATTATTAATCAAAACCAGCCTATTGGGTTTATTTAATGTTTATATCAATTTCTAGTAGACTTAAGGTATGAAGATCCAAATTACAGAAAGATCTGTTATCTGGAAAACCCCAGGTCCAAAGCATTCTGGATAACAGGTCCCATACCTGTATTATATTTTACCTCTGCATTTTATTTGCATGCAGAGGTGGAGAGGAGCAAAAGAAAGTTCAGGGATTCAAAACTCTTGCATCCCCACTGAGGGGATGCTTTTTCACAGAAATAAAGAAGTGAAGGGATGGCATCCCTCCACAATTACAGCACTGCTCCTAGATGGAGCATAGGCGGCTCTTGATAGCTAGATCTATCTGTCTCACTTTCCTAGAAAGTGCTATAACACAGTAACCTGTATCTGTACCTGTTCACAGGGTCCCTGTTCCCGACTTCTCAGTGGAACACAACCAGCGAGGTTAGCAACTGAAGACAAAAGAGGAAGAAAGACCCCTTGCCAAAAACTATATTCAAGGAAGTGGTCATCAGCCTATGGGCTAATCACAGCGCAGAGCACTCTACTTCATACTACAGAAGGCGGCGCCCAGCACTGCGCAATGACGTGGAGGGTAAACCCCTAGAGTGGGCAAGAATTCTCTTCTGATCTTGGATGCCAAAGCTTCCCTCCAGGCTTTCCGAATTGTTTGATGCCCCAGGTCGTGTTTCTAATGCCTCATCACACCTCCTACAGATCCTGCAGGGAAATCGTAGTGCCAGCGAGTACGCTATTGAATTTAGAAAATTGATGGCTGAAACCAACTGGAACAACGAGGCTTATGGAGCCATTGTCTATCAAGGTTTATCAAGCAGACTCAAAGATGACCTAGTCTCCAGGGATCTCCCTGAGCAATTGGAAGATCTGATTGCACTCGCCATCAAGGTAGACACCCGACTCCGGGAACACCAATCCGATAAAGGGGCTTAGTAGAAGATTCCTGCCTGTCCTGGCACCATGCTTCCAGAGACCCCTCCTTCCTGATCCTGTTTCTCCTCATCCTGTCACTCCCCTGGAGGAACCTATGCAGATTGGTCTGATGAAACTCTCCGAACAAGAGAAATGGCTGGCAGGACTATGTGCTGTGTTGGTAAAACAAACAATTTTGCCAACAACTGCCCTTCAAAGTTGGGGAGATCTCCACACTCAGGAAGAACTGGGCAATTTTCTCTTCTGGACAATCTCCTCCCTCTTCTGTCACATGGATGGTCAACAACAATATGAAGTAGAAAAGATCTTGGATTCCAGATTCTCCAGGAATTCACTACAGTTCCTCATCCAGTGGAAAGGCTTTGGTCCTGAGGATTGCTCATGGGTGAAATAGTCATGTCCATGGCCCTTGTTTAATGCGAGACTGCTTCAGGCAGTTTCCAAAGAAGCCACGACATAGTGGTCCAGTGGTCCCTGGGGGAGGGGGTACTGTCCGGAGCGCTCAGCTTCGTAATAAAGATGACCTTGCCCAGCGGCGCGCAATGAGCACGTGATGTTATTGTGGCGTGATTGGAATGAAAATTTTAAATAAATAGACGTTGAGGTCACGGGTTCAATGCTCGATAATAGGATTTGTTTATAGCATTCCTGGGTGTTGCTAAATTTGTATTAACCTTATTCCTGGACATTTTTACTTGCCTGAACCTAAGACTTGCTTTTATTCTGCCTGCCTTTTGAACTATTGCCTGGAAATTGACTACGATTACTCCTGATTCCTTTTGGATACTGCAAACTTGGACTTCACCCTAAAGCTTCCTCCTTGGTCTGGACTTCCCTGCACTCGGAGCCGATAGGCCCCTGACAGATACAAATTTGCTAATAAGCAAAACTAGATACATGGGATCTCTCCCATCAACTAGGGAAATGAGGAAGTGTAGGGAGTTTAAACCATAGGACATGAAAGCTGAAGAATTAGGTGGCCAGTAGCCTGGTCCAAACTTTACTCCCTTCAATTTTTTAAATTCACTTTTTTTTAATAAAAGCAACATCAAATCTCTTATGATATTTTTGAATATAGCTGTTGTTTGCAAAAGAGAATTCACAATATGCATAACTGATATAATTTTGCATATTGCTGAACTCTAAACAGAAACTGAACATCAATAAATGTATTGAATTCTTATTACATTTAGACAACAGTTTAAAATTCTGCTTTTTAATGATATCTCAACACATCGCCTGAAGCATATAGTACTCAGGGACGATTCACGGCAGGAAGGGGTCATTCTTCCACTGTGTATAACCCTGGTAAGGCCCCATTTAGAATATGCTGTACAGTTTTGGTCTCCAGTGTTCAAACAGGACAATATTGAATTAGAGAGGGTACAGAGAAGGGCAACTAAGCTGGTAAAATGTATGGAAAATCTTAGCTATGAGGAAAGCCTAGCCAAATTGGGGATGTTCACGCTGGAGATGCTTAAGGGGTGATATGATAACTATTTGTTGTTAAAAATGTGTGCAGAAAGGTTCATTAAAATCTACCCTTGCCTGAAACCCCTCCAATGCAGCGTCCATGCTCCTGCAGTCTACTTCTGCTGGAGATCCCACTATTATAAGTCAGGCTGGTACCTTGTACTGAGTGATGTCAGTGCTGGACTGGCAGGTTGCAAAGTTAATTTAGCTGCTATTTGGACTTCTGATCTTCGGCATGTGTGCAGGCAATTAATTAAACCATAATTGGAAATAGGAGAGTGGGAATATGTGCACTCTATATACAGTACTTAAAGTGCCCCATTATCAAATTCTACCTGTACAACTACTGATGCATATTGCAAGCTAATTTAATGAAAACACAACTGTCATTTCCTTGTAGCAGCACAAGACTGGTTAGGCTTAAATCAAAAATAACTGTTAAAAAATATGGGGTACTGTTCCTTTAATTTAGCTTTAAAGGAACAGTTAAGTGAAAAATAAAAACTGGGTAAACAGGCTGTGCAAAATATTAATGCATCTAATACAGTTATTTAGCCAAAAATGTAATGTATAAAGGCTAAAGTGACTGGATGTCTAACATAACAGAACAGAACACAACTTCCTGCTTTTCAGCTCTCTAACTCTGATTTAGTCAGAGACTTGAAGGAGGGCCACATGGGACATAACTGTTCCGTGAGTGTACAATTGATCCTCAGCATTCAGCTCAGATTCAAAAGCAACAGTTATGACCCATGTGCCTCCCCTCAAGTCACTGATTGGTTACTGCCTGGTAACCAATCAGTGAAAACCAAGAAAGTTGAAAAGCAGTAGTAGTGTTCTGTTATGTTAGACATCCAGTCACTCCAGCCTGTACACATTACATTTTTGGCTAACTAACTATATCAGAAACATTTTTTATTTTGCACAGCCTACCTATTTACCCAGTTTTTATTTGTATACTGAACAATCTGCCCATATAGAGGAAGAGATAGAGAGTAAAAATTATTGTTGGGGACAGACTGAGTTGCCTGGTAGTAATAAGGTAGATCTGGAAATTCCAGGCCTCTCCTACGTCTAAAAGAGAAGGAAAGATTAAAACTAAGCTTTATCAGGAAGGTCTATATAAATACACCAGTAAACCATCAAAGTAATACTGCTCTGAGTCCACATTTCTTTCCTTCTATTGTGTATAAATGGTTGTAACAATTTCGTTATTAGGAACCTTGTGTAGTGAACGGTACCTTTGGATGAACCCTGTGGGTTCCGGTGTTCATTGACGCCGTTTAGGGGCCCCGGGCTTTCTGCTGTGGAAGCCAACAAGGAAGCATGTAGCAACAACGTAAATGAGGTACCGGCAGAGATCAAGAGAAAGCAATAGTCGTAGTCAAAACCAGAAAGTCAATAAACAGGAATACGCTTGAGCAAGAACAGATAATCTGATGCCTAGCTTGGGCACTTACAAAATGGAGGACTGGGCCATTAAAGCTGATTTGGCGATAAAATTCAAATCCAGGGCCCATTTGTGACGCCATATGACGCTTAGCGGCCACTTTGACACTTGCGTCATGACGCTCGGCGTCAAAGTGGCCGCAAACTCGGAAGTGTGCGTCTGCGCACAGACTTCTTTGCAGAGAAGTGCCGAGAGAAGGTAAGAGAACGCTGGAATCTCCCGGCGCATCTTACAGTACCCCCCCCTTCAGGAGTAACCTCCGGCGACTCCCAACACTTATCTGGAAACTTCTTATGAAAGGCCCGGATCAGACGAAGAGCATGAGTGTCAGCAGCTCTCACCCAAGATCTCTCTTCAGGTCCAAAACCCTTCCAATGGACCTAATATTGGACCTTGACTCTAACCTTCCTGGAATCCAGAATCTCCTGAACCTCGAACTTCTGGTGATCATGAAGAATGATGGGAGCAGGATGAATTTAGAAAAATGTTTCTAAGAAAAGCAGGGAAACATGAAAGGTATTGGAGATGTTCATGTTGGAAGGAAGTTCTAAGCGAAAAAAAAACAGGGTTAATCACCTCCTTAATCTTGAAGGGTCCCACATAGCGAGGTCCAAATTTGGAAAAGGGTAGACAAAGTTTGATGTGCCTAGTGGAAAGCCAGATAAAATCTCCAATCCGGTAGGGAGGATTAGCACAACAGTGTTTGTCGGCCGCAATCTTCTGAGCAGACAAAGCTTTCCTTTGAAGAGACTGGTGGACTTGAGACCAGATGTCTTTGAAATCACAAACAAGTGCGTCGGCTGCAGGTATCTCTGTCTTGAAAACATCAGGAGGAAGAGCAGAAGGTTGATAGCCAAAGACAATGAAAAACTGAGAAACTCCCAGAGACTCAGGTTTAAGATTTGTATGAGCAAACTCAGCCCAAGGAAGGAGTTCAACGCAATTGTCCTGGTTTTGAGAAATGAAACATCGCAGGAACTGTTCTAAACTCTGATTGGTCCTCTCCCGTCTGACCATTGCTTTGTGGATGGTAGGCCAAAAAGAAGTTCAATTTAATGCCCAAATGTTTCGAGAAAGCCCGACAAAATCTGGATAGAAACTGTACCCCATGGTCAGACACAATAGACTGAGGCACACCATGCAAACGAAAACATTTTTTTGATGAAAATTTGAGCCAAACCAGCAGCGGATGGAAGTTTTCTCAGAGGAACAAATTGAGCCATCTTGGAAAATCTGTCCACTACTACCAAAATAGTAGTCATATCCGAGGACCTAGGCAGGTCCACAATAAAGTCCACAGCCACATCTTGCCAGGGTTGAGTGGGAATGGGTAAGGGTTGAAGAAGGCCACAGGGTAAGCAACGAGGACTCTTCTGTTGAGCACAGACTGTGAAGGCAGAAACAAAGAGCTTGACATCTTTAACGCGCAAAGGCCACCAGCAATACCACAAAACAAACTCCTGAGTCTTCTTGATGCCTGGATGACCAAAAACCTTAGAAGAATGAGCCCATTCGACAACTTGGGCCACCCTTGACTGCGGTACAAATACTCTCCCATTCAGGCATTCAGGAGAATGTTCCAAGTTGGACAGATCAGACAAAGATCAAGTCGGGAGAAATAATAGGGGAGGGTGGGATCGGGTTACTCTCTCTCTGCACCATACATCTGGTCAAGGCATCTGCTTTAGTATTCTTAGAACCGGGCTGATATGAGATGAAGAAATTAAACCTAGAGAAAAACAAAGCCCAGCAAGCCTGACGAGGATTGAGTTTTCTAGCCGAGGAAATGTTTTCGAGATTCTTGTGATCCATTAAGATGGTAATAGGCTGTTCAGTTCCCTCAAGCAGATGATGCCACTCCTCCAGTGCAAGCTTAACAGCCAAAAGTTCACGATTACCCACATCATAATTCCTCTCGGCAGGAGACAGAGTCCCTTGAAATTCAGCGTGCTGAGACAAAACGGCCCCCCTCCCAGCTCCGAAGCATCGACCTCCAGAATAAAAGGCCGGACAGGATCAGGATGAAGAAGGATTGGAGCAGAACTAAACAATCTTTTACGAGTCACAAACACCTCTTTTGCTTGAGGGGTCCAAGAAATTTTACAAGGCTTCTTCGAAAGAGCCGTAATGGGTGCCACTATTTGGGAAAAATTCTTGATAAATTTACGGTAAAAGTGGGCAAAACCCAGGAAATGTTGAATGGCTTTCAAAGTTGTAGGAACCGCCAATCAAGAACAGTGGAAACTTTAGCAGGATCCATCTCAAATCCTGAAGGAGAAATCACACATCCCAGGAAGGAGATCGAAGTGTGGAATCCACACTTTTCAAGTTCAGCATAAAGGCAATTTTCCCTTAATTTGATAAGAACTTGTTTTACTTGGAAAAGCTGATCAGAAATTGAAGAAGAATAAAACAGAATACCATCCAAATAGTCTATGGCACAAGTTTGCAGAAAGTCTCGAAGAACATCGTTGATGAAATCTTGAAAGACAGCAGGAGTGTTGCATAAGCTGAACGGCATGACCAAATACTCATAATGGCCATCCCGGGTGTTGAAGGCCATCTTCCATTCATCACCTCGACGAATGTGAATGAGGTTGTATGCACCCCGCAAGTCTAACTTGGTGAAGACTTTAGCTCCTCTTAGTCTGTCGAATAATTCTGGTATGAGAGGTAATGGGTATCGATTCTTTATCGTTATTTTGTTCAAGGCACGATAGTCAATGTGCGGCCTAAGCATGCCATCCTTCTTCTGGACAAAAAAGAAACCGGCTCCGGCCGGGGATGTGGACTTCCTGATGAATCCTTTAGAAAGATTCTCCTGAACATATTCTTTCATGGCTTGGGTCTCAAGCACAGATAAGGGATGTTCTTCCCCTAGGAGGAATGGAGCCGGGAACCAGATCAACAGGACAATCATACAGACGATGAGGAGGTAAGATCTCTGCATTTCGCTTCTCAAACACATCAGCAAAATCCTTGTAGACATCAGGGAGAAGAGGACTGGAGACTGGGAGCAAAGATGACGTGGCCACAGAAATGACAGAAGAGGAAATGCAATTGGAGCGACAAAATGAACTCCAAGTTCCCCCGAAGACCAGTCAATGGACGGATAATGGAGTCGAAGCCAAGGAAACCCCAAAATGATAGGATTTCAGGACAATCAAGGAGCAGAAAAGACATATCCTCTACATGAAGACTGCCCTCTCGAATCAGGACTAGGACAGTAGCAGAAGAAAGAACACCAGGTGAAATTGGTCTGCCATCCAGAAAGAGGAATCCTGAGAGGCATGGAACTCAGACCACAGGACTTGGCAAAGGTGTTATTGATGAAATTTCCTGCTGCTCCAAAATCAAGAAAAGCTTGGCAGGAAAATGTACCAGACAGGGTAGAAAGGGAAGCAGGGAGAAACATACGAGATTTAAAGGAAACTGGGAGTGCAGAAATCTTTCCTAGAGGAGACTCCCCTTTTACACTAGGCTGAGGCATTTCCCTGATTCTGAGGTCTGGTTGGACAAGATCTCAGCAGATGTCCAGCGAGGCGGCAATATAAACAGAGACCAGAATTTCTCCTACAGATCTTCTCCTCTGGAGTTAGGCAAGTAGCGGTGTGGAAGCCACGGGAGGAGGAGGAAAGTCAGGCCTGAGGTAGGATGAAACCAAAGGCTTGCGGGCACGATACTTAAGGGAAGACTTCTCATTTACAATAAATACTAGGAAGTCATCAAAAGAAGTAGGCAGATCCCAAGTGACCAGCTCATCCTTTAGATCCTCATGAAGCCCCCTCCAGAAAACTGCAATAAGCGCCTCATTGTTCCAGGATACTTTTGCAGCCAGAGTCCAGAAATGTATGACGTATTCGGAGGCTGTATTGGATCCTTGATTGATCTTCATGAGCTGATCAGAGGCATTACGTTTCCGGCCTGGAACATCAAACTCTCTCCGCCCCCCCTCCCCTCCCTGCTGTAATCTGAGCACAGAGCTATGAGCGAGCAAGGAGAGACTCAGCCAGGAAGTGATGTCACACCAAGCTAATTTGTCAGCTGCTATCCTAAACAAACAGAGAGAGCTTCTAGAGCTGTTTACTCAGGTATGTTAAAACATTCTACAAAATAAATATAGCAGTCTAGCTTGCACTATTGCGGCTAATCTTTTGGCAGTAAACTGACTAGGTAGCTTTCTTTCTCCTTTAATGGTATGGAATATATTGTCCCCTTTGAACAAAACAGGGATTGTTGCAAAGGTTTTTATCATTTATAATATGGTTATATAACCTTGATGAGAATATTTTTTTAGTTAGCAATTTTAGAGTAAACAGTTTTTGATTTTATTAAGTTTCTTGCAGACTGTTGTAATCAGTCCATTAAATCAAAGTTTTATGTTACTCCTGTATGGTGATTGGAGAGGTAATTGAATGTTTGTTTATAGCAAGATATTGTTCTATAGTTGTTCTTTTTTGGAGAGAATTTGTGAAATTGCAAGTATGGAATCATTCAATCTCCATCTGCTCGTAGAATAGATTATGAATAGAGAGTTCAATTTAGTGGTTACAGTGCCAAGCCAAATCTACGGAGCACCCTAACCAAACCCCGGCCCCCAATTCCCCCCCTGCCAAAGTGAGCCGATGATTCAGGGAGGGCATGACAAGCCGCAGCAGCAATGCTAACCAGCTGGCCCCCTCATCTGTTATATTTAATAAAACAGCTTTACAGTGGTGTTGTGCCGCACAATGGGTTTACTATTCTTTCTTTTCTATAAGCATGTAAGAGCCTGGTGACTGGTGATCTGTAATATAAATACAATACGTTAAAAAAGATTAAAAATAATAATAGTATAAAAAGTAACTGATTCTCTAAAAAAGGTTGTGGGATATTCCATGCTGTCAGGTAAGCACTGTGCCTGTGAGGCCCCTCTGTGTGACATCAGCAGATGTGACGTTATGGCGCAACGCACATGCATGTGATGTCACTTCTGCCGGGTGGCAGTAGAGGAACCCCAGTAAATTCTACTTCTACACTAGCATCACTCTCAACATCAAAAGGTCTCCCTCAATTACCCCTTGCAAGCACCTAAATTACCATGTTTTGAACCAAACTGTTCCTAGTTCCATGGTTCCCTCTCTATTGTACAGGTATAGGATTTATTATTCAGAAACCCATTATCTAGAAAGCTTCAAATTCCTGGAAGGCCATCTTCCATAGATTCCATTATAATCAAATAATTTAACATTTTAGAATCATTCCCTTTTTCTTTGTGATAATAAAACAGTACTTGATCCCAACTAAGATATAATTAATTCTCATACAGTTCTCCCCCCTGATGGCAACCCTGTCTCTATTGTTTCAGAATTTAAGTGCAGCTGTTAGTTTTTTGCTTAAATGTACAGATGTGTGTTGAACAGTAGTGTGTAGTGCAACCATATACAATATTTTAAAATGCTTGTCTCATCATACCTCCAGTCAGCATGTCACAATACAGGGATCATTTCTCTTCCCAGGCTTTTCTACATACACTTTATACAGTATACATCACTCCTAGTCAATGTAGCACTGAGATGCTGACACTTATATTTATGTAACTACATGACATCTGAAGGTGAGAATACAGAGAATACATAGTGTAATGCGGAAGTTTAGAGATTTTTTTTTTTTGAATCTGATGCAATGTCAGCCTACATTTTGCTTCACAGTCACTAGATGGAGCCCCTATGTTGAAAAAAGTACATTGAAAATATTCTGTGGAAAGGTTGGTTATGTCTGAGGGGGTGATTTATTAACATTAAAATTTAAAATATGTGGGCTAAAACTCCTGAATTTGAATTATGATTTTAAACTCAAATGTCCGATCATAATTTAGCTCAAAAAAGTTGAATTTGAATATAAAACTTTAGCATCTAAAATCTGCCAAATTCATGTAAAAATTAATGGGGGCTGTCTACGGCAAATTTAAAACATTTCTTCGATGCAAGTGTTTTTCAAAACATTGAAAATAATAACGTATAATTTTGAGGTATTTTTAAGGCGTTTATTCGACAGTTTTTTTATTGTATTAAAATGTTTTACATTTTTAGCTCATTTAGCAAGCTCACCAAACAAGCAGATATATCATTTGGCCATCAATGCATAGGACCAAATCGGACTGATTCAATAGTTGGCCCTAGTACCAATGCTCATATCATACCCTGGAAGTGCTCAGCAGACAAGGACATCATTACCGATGCATTCTTTGTTCCATGGGATTCTCAAACTAGTCCAATTGCTATCTGGCAGATTTTTAGTCAGATAAGATGCTTTTCCAAGACAGAAACCATAAAAACAGATGATTTAAGTGTAGCTTTGCATATGTGATATACACATCATTTAGCTGTACTGACAGATACATTAATGCCTTATTTTTTTTATTTGCACATTATTTGCAGATGTAATTGATTTTCAAAGCAAGAACCACATCTCCTTCTCTGCATAGCTGGTTCTAAGTATATGTACCATTGAAACGAGTTGATAGTATCCAGTTCCACCTTGTCAATCCTCTATTTCTCACAATGTCTTTCACACTTCTGTGATTTTCCTTTATTACCGTTCTGTTAATACAGAACATAAAAGAGGAGATACATTTTGCTACATTGATTTCATTATTGATGGTCCATTTAGTCAGATCCAGCAGTGGCGTGATTAGCATAAACAGACTGACTTATTTTGCTATCGATAGCAATTTACAAATAACTTAAAATAATATAGTAATAAATGTATGTTGGAAAGTTGCTTTAAATTAAAGTAGCTTTTATTATACACTGTATAAGATTTTATATCTTGGTAAAATATATAATATAAACTTATAAAACCATGACACAAGATAAATCATATATTTTCAACATTAACCCTTTATTATTGTATTACTACCATCACTGTATTATTATTTTAAACATTTTAGAATACAACTTACTTATAGAATACACGTATATTTATATCATGTCAAATACAGAATGTTTTAGAAACTGTTTCTATTCATCTCTGATATTACTAGAAAAACTAATGTTTTTAATAGATTTACATTCTTATAAAATGTGGATTCAAATACACCAGTCCCTTTCATTAGTGTAGTTTAATTTAATATAATAAATTCATTGTGCTATGTATATGGTTTTTCAAAAGCTCTAAATATATAAATATATATAAATAGTGTGTGTTCTACATGGATCTGATGTAGTGAACCATTTATATAATATGTATATAATGATGTATTACCGTTATACTATGATTGCTGGGAAAATCATAGTAGGATTGTATATCCCGCCCAGAATCCTCTATGAAGCAGCACAAAGGGCTGTGATAATGAATACAGGTACAGGATCTGTTAACGGGAAACCAGTTATCCAGAAAGCTACGAATTACATCTCCCATATGCTCCATTTTAATCAAATAATTTAAATTTGTACTTCATCCAAACTAAGATATTATTAAACTTTATTGGGGGCAAAACAACCCTATTGAGTTTATTTAATGTTTAAATGATTTTTTAGTACACTGAGGTATGAAGATCCAAATTATGGAGATATTCCTTATCCAGAAAACCCCTGGTCCTGAGCATTCTGTATAATAGGTCCCATACCTGTACCTGATTAGGTGTCTGGGCTAATTCACCTCACCTGTAGCTAAAAAGAGGTGTGGCCTGACAATAAGCTGTCTGTGTCTGTGTTCTGAGAGTAAAGGCTATACACGGCAGATTTAAGCTGCCAATTCAAGTCTGACCCTCGGTCAGATGTCAATTGGGAAGTTTGATTTTTAGGTCAGATTGAGGACTGCATTGGCTCATTGCGGTCTTTGCCCAGACAGCCCCTATTCCGGTTGTTGTAATGCAATATTGCCTACCTGTGGTGGGTATATTGGGGGAAGGATCCTCTTTGCGACCTTGCCAGACAAGCGAATTGTATAATATATATTTTAGGGGAGCTAAAAACAAACTGTTCAGGAGAACTAAGAACTACTAACAGCAAGTTGAAGACTGTTTTGTTGAATAAACACTGGTGTGTGACTTTTTATTTGCTTATACTGCAGATATGTGAACTTTAATCTGGGTTGTATAAGAAGCACATAAAACACAATAAAACACATTGATACTGGAAATCTTTGGAGGAATCCCAACACAGTATACTATCGCAAATAGTGTGGATAAAGTAGGCCTTAAAGGGAAACTGTCATGGGAAAACAACTTTTTTTCTCTCAAAATGTATCAGTTAATAGTGCTGCTCCAGCAGACTTCTGCACTGAAATTCATTTCTCAAAACGGCTAATGGATTTTTTTTTATATTTAATTTTGAATTCTGACATGGGGCTAGACATATTGTCAGTTTCCCAGGTGCCCACAATCATGTACCTTGTGCTCTAATAAACTTCATTCACTCTTTACTGCTGCACTGCAAGTTGGAGTGATATCACCCCCCTCCCTTCCCCCCCCCCCAGCAGCCTGTCAGCAGAACAATGGGAAGGTAACCAGATAACAGCTCCCTGGTAGACATGAGCACTCAATAGTAAAAATCCATGTCCCACTGCAACTCCTTCAGTTATATTGATTAGCAGAAACAGCCTGCCAGAAAGCAGTTCCATAGTGCAGCACTTGCTCTTTCTGAAAGCACATGACCAGGCAAAATGACCTGAGATGACTCCACACCAAAATTACAACTAAAAAAATATATACTTGTTGGTTTAGGAATGAAATTTTACATGGTAGAGAGAATTGTTTGCAGTGTAAACAGTGTAATTTAGAAATAAAAAACTATAAAAATCGTGACAAAACCCCCCATAACATATATTTCCTCAATATATGATATGCTATCAAGTAAGTGTGAGAGAAAGCAGCTGCCTTTTGTTCGGGTATGGGAGCGGTACCTGGGACTGGACGTCTCAGAAGAACTTCTCCAGAAATGGATTCCCAGTCTAATATACAGCTCTAGATGTTGCAAGATCCAAGAGTTAAATTATAAAATCTTAAGTAGATGGTATTACACCCCAGACAAGTTACATACGATTTATCCAACCACGAGTAGCACCTGCTGGAGGTGTAAAGCAGATATAGGTACGTTACTTCATATATTCTGGGACTGCCCAGCTCTCACAAACTACTGTCCGGTAATTCTGAAAGCCTGTTTCCAGGTACTAGGAAGAGATCCATCACTATCCCCAGCCCGCATACTTCTATTTTGGGACACAGAAAACACTGAGGGGATCCCCGATACTACTCTGGAGTATCATCTTCTTAACTCAGCCAAACTCCTAATCCCTAGACTCTGGAAATCCACTGTACCACCAACCCCTAAAGAATGGATAGGGAAGGTTAACGAATTGTCAGGGAGCCGGGATGCTCCCACCAGGGAGGTTGTCAGGATCAAGGAGGAAGCCCACAAGGGAGTCAAGGTCGCGGTGTCCAACAAGGGGTAAATCAGGAGAATAACCAAAGTTCAGGTAAGGGTTCAAAGGCAGGCAGAATATCAGCAAAGTCCAAAAGTCCAGGCAAGAGGTCAGCAACAAACAGGAACAGGATAAGTCTTCAGAAAGCAGACAGGAAACCCAGGAAACTCACAGTAATGAATCCTATACTTGGGCGCCATTCTGGCGTCTTGGTAAGGCTTTTATATTTGAATTTGGCGCCATTCTGACGTCATCGGCGTCCTTGCGCCGACGTCGACGCGCTGACGTCATCGCGCCGGCGCCGCTACCCACGTGGCGGCAATGGGCGCCGCCATTTTGGGAGCGACGCCGGCAGGGAAGGACGCGCCGCCCGGAGCTCCTGGACCTGCTCCGGGCGGCGATCATGACACGAATTAGCAAAATTTGAAGAATTATCTACATTCACAAAAAAAACAAAACTCTAACTTTAGGGATACATGGCTGAGGTGGTATTTATACAGGGATTCAGCGGAACTTCTGAGCTCCTAAACTCACATAACACAGACCGTTATCAGGGGTACCTTCAATCTGTACTCTGAGCTTTACTGCACTATGCTATATTCCTTATACCCGCATAGTCCCGAGGGGATTGTAATTGTTGCTGTATTGCCTTTGTGTATTGCTTTGTTTAAGAATGATGCCCGAGTCGTGATGTTTTTTTTTTCTTTTCTTTAAAGACAACATATGTGTGTACCCCCCCCCGCTCACTTTCCCCACTCCCCCCCTTTTTTCCTTCTGTATCCCCCTCCCTTCTTCTTTTTGGAAAACAATAAAAATCATTATACAAAAAAAAAATCATGACAGAATACCTTTAAATTGACTAATGTTAACTATTGACTTTATCTTGGAGAGTGAAGTAACAAAAGCTGTTCCCAAATGGTCTATTTGCCTTATTCTGTTTCTCTCAACCCTCAAATTAAAAAATGTAATCTTGTTTTAAGAAAGGAGGTTAACTTAAAGGGGTTGTTCACCTTTGGAACTGGCTATTATTATGATGTAGAGAGTGATATTCTGAGACAGTATTCATTTTTTATTATTGAGTTTTGTGTTTTTCTTCAGCAGCTCTCCAGTTTACCATTTCAGCAATACGGTTGCTTGAGTTCAAATTGCCAAAGCAACCATGTACTTATTTGAATAAAAGACTGATATATGAATAGGAGAGAGCGTGAACAGAAAGATGGGTAATAAATAGTAGCAATAACAATACATTTGTAGCCAAACAGAGTATTTTTAGATGGGGTAAGAGACCCCAATTTGAAAGCTGGAAATAGTTTGAATAAAAGAGCAAATAATTAAAAAAACTAAATAGTGAAGACCAGTCAGTTGGTTTTACAAGTCTGAAACTATCACAAATTTAGGAATGCTAATACTCTTAGCAAAGGGAAAATATCTTCATATGGGTGGGGGTTAAATATTTATATCCCCAGAAATGCCTTTAAAGGAAAACTTTACACGCAAAATGAATATTTAAGCAACAGTCTATATCATATTAAGTGGCATATTAAAGAATCTTACCCCAACTGGAATATATATTTAAGTAAATATTGTCATTTTACATCTCTTACCTTGAACCACCATTTTGTGTTGGTCTGTGTGCTGCCTCAGAGATTACCTGACCAAAGATACTACAACTCTAACTGTAACAGGAAGTAGTGTTAAAGCAAAAGACATAATGCTGTCCTTTAATTGGCTCATTTGACCTAACATGTATGGTTTGTTTGTGTGCACCGTGAATCCTAGGATCCTAGGGGAACAATACATTTGTATCTATACAGAGCATTTTTTAGATGGGGTCAGTGACCCTCATTTGAAAGCTGGAAAGAGTCAGAAGAAAAAGTGCGGTGCTGCGCTGACTCTGCAACGAGGGGTAATTACAGGCTTAGGGGCATTTACCGGTGTTAACACCTGTGCGGGGCAAATCCAGTTAGCGGTTATGATATTTTCTGTGACAAAGAGGAGAGCTTGTTTACCATTTAAAGAGATAGGTCAGCTCTAACGTGTTTGTTAGGGGATGAACTAATGGTACACATGCTCAGTAACGGCTGCACTCTGTGCCTCAATAGAAACTATTTACATTACAAAATAATTTCACATCATATCTTGCTGCTGTTCTTGTTTCAGGTGCCAGGCAGCCAGAATGCTGGGCCTGGGGCATGATGATATTGCATTCAGCTTGGGCACTATCTGCAATGAGTTTGTATGTTCTCCCTGTATTTGTGTGAGTTTTCTCCCACACTCAAAAATATTCTGTCAGGTTAATTGGGACCTGATAAAAATGGCCATAGTGTGCGTGACTATGAAAAAGACTGTAAGATTGTAAGCTTCACTGGGGCAGGTATTGTTGGAATTATGTACAATGTCTTTGCTACATATATGTCAGCACACTATAAATTCCAGAAAATAATAATAATCATTTCTCGGTTCCACTACTGTGTCTGATTCACTTTATTCACATTTAGGGGCTTATTTATCAAAGGATGCGTTTGTGAGGTTTTTTCTACCTCGAATAAACGTGCAACTCGAATGTTTGCTTATTAATGAAAAAGCCCAAATTGAAAACACTCGATTGCATGCAATTGGGGAAAATGTTGAATACATTCAATTAATCGTGTTGATAGGCTAAAAAACCTTTTTATAATGTATTGAGTTTTCAAGCACAAACCACCGTAAAAAAAAAACTAAAGGCAAAAAACATTGAATGTTTAAAGGGACCCCTGCCATTGACTTCTACATGACCTTGACAGAATTTATCTGGAGTATTTCTGGAGTATTTGGCTTTTAGCAGCTTTGCGGCATAATAATATTTCCCAAAAATTTGAGTTTTTTTCCTGAAAAATTTGTGAAAAGTTTTTAGTGAAAATACCCTAGAAAAACTCGAAAACACAGCTCGACCTTAAAATAATAAATGAGTAAAAAACTAAATAAATAACCCTCTAAATATAAATTCCCAAATAAGAAGTTTATTCAAAAAGGCACGTTTCAAAATGCATTGGGTTTTTAGCTTGTGCATGTAGAGACAAGAATGCATTTTAACTAAATATGTGGGGTAGAACTGGTTGATCATGACCAAGAACTTAAAGGAACAGTAACACCAAAAAATATTAAGTTAAGTTGAAAAAAGACATATCGATCAAGTTTAACCTTTTAACTTTTTTTAACCTGCCTAACTGCCAGTTTATCCAGAGGAAGGCAAAAAAGAAAATCCCATCAGAAGCCTATCCAATTTGCCTCAGAGGGGGAAAAAATTCCTTCCTGACTCCAAAATGGCATTCGGACTAGTCCCTGGATCAACTTGTACTATGAGCTATCTTTCATAACCCTGTATTCCCTCACTTGCTAAAAAGCCATCCAACCCCTTCTTAAAGATATCTAATGAATCAGCCAGTACAGCTGATTCAGGAAGAGAATTCCACATCTTCACAGCTCTCACTGTAAAAACCCCTTCTGAATATATAGGCGGAACCTCTTTTCTTCTAAACGGAATGGGTGACCTTGTGTCAGCTGGAAATAAAACATTAGAGAGATTATTATATGATCCCGTTATATATTTATACATAGTTATCATATCACCCCTTAAACACCTCTTCTCCAGCGTGAACATCCCCAATTTGGGGATAGCTAAGATTTTCCATACCTTTTACCAGCTTAGTTGCCCTTCTCTGTACCCTCTCTAATACAATAATATCCTGTTTGAGTGATGGAGACCAAAACTGTAAGGCTTATTCTAGATGGGGCCTTACCAGTGCTCTATAAAGTGGAAGAATGACCGCTTCCTGACGTGAATCAATGCCCATTTTAATACAGCTCAATACCTTATTTACCCTTGATGCTGCTGACTGGCATTGCTTGCTACAGCCAAGTTTATCATCTACAAGGACTCCAAAGTCCTTTTCCATAATGGATTTGCCTAGTGCAGTCCCATTAAGGGTATAAGTGGCTTGGATGTTTTTTTTAGATCCCAGATGCATGGCTTTACATTTATCAACATTGAATCTCATTTGCCCCTTAGCTGCCCAGATTGCCAGTTTGTCAAAATTCTGTTAGCAAGGATGTCACATCCTTTATGGAATTTATTGGACTGGATAGTTTTGTTTCATCTGCAAACACTGATACATTACTTACAATACCCTCCCCTAAATCATTAATAAATAAGTTAAATAAAAGTGGGCCCAATACCGAGCCCTGAGGGACCCCACTAAGAACCTTACTCCAAGTGGAGAATGTACCATTAACAACCACCCTCTGTACCCGATCCTGTAGTCAGTTTCCTATCCATGTGCAAATGACTTAATTTAGCCCAACAGTCCTTAGTATAGAAAGCAGTCGTTTGTGGGGCACGGTATCAAATGCATTGGCAAAATCCAAATAGATCACATCTACTGCCCCCCCCCACTGTCCAGCATCTTACTTACCTCATCATAAAAAGCAATCAAATATGACATGACATATCATTCATAAAGTCATGATGATTGCTGCTCATAATGTCATTCACTAGGACATTTTAATGTGGTCCCTTAACAAGCCTTCAAATAATTTTCCCACCACAGATGTCAAATTTACTGGCCTATAATTTCCAGGCTGATCGTAATCTCTTTTTAAATATTGGAATGACATCAGCTTTTCTCTAATCTATAGGTACCGTACCAGATGAAATCTAATCTGAGAAAATCAGAAATAAGGGCTGGTCTAAAACTGAACTAAGCTCTCTTAGAACCCAGGGGTGTATGCCATCAGGCCCTGGAGCCTTGATTACATTAATTTTTATGAAGCTTTATGGATCATATCCTGATTCAGCCACTGACTAGATTGAGCTGAGCCATCAGTGCAGCTATGAAGTGAGCCTGGGAACTCTGACTCCTCTATTGTATACACTGAAGAAAATAACTTTTCTGTAACTGTTACAACCATACTGGAACCATTATTTAATGGAGCAAAACTTGTTGAACTCTCAACTTGCATATTTTTACTATTGATTTAAAAAACTTTTTGGGGTTAGTCTTAGCCTCCGCCGCAATGCACTCTTCATTTCCTTTCTTTGCCTTCTGGATTGCTGATTTACAACATTTAGTATAGCGTTTATATTCATTAAATGCAGCTTCTGTCCCAAAAGACTTGTAGTTTTTAAATGCCTTTCTCTTCTTTCCTATTAACTTCTTTACTTCTAGGGTGATTCTTAGAGCTTCTACATTTATTCCTCAAGGGAATAAATTGAGAACGGTAATGATTTAATATCATTTTAAATGACAACCATTTCTGTTCTGTGTTCTTAGCTGAAAACATAATGCCCCAATCAGTGCTCCGAAGGGCAGCCCTCAAGGCACTAAAATTAGCTTTTCTGAAATTCATGGTTTTGTTGCCCCAGTATATATTTGTTTTTTTGCCCCAGACATTTAATCAGGCATCCCCAACTATTTGAACCCGTGAGCAACATTCAGATGTTAAATGAGTTGGGGAGCAACGCTAGCATGACAAATGTTTTTGGGGTGCCAAATAAGGCCTGTGATTGGCCATTTAGTATCCCCTATGTGGACTGTCAACCTACTTGAGGCTCTGTTTGGCAGAATATGGGGTTTTTATGCAACAACAACTTGCCTCTAAGTCAGTAATTCAAAAATAAGCTCTTGGTTTGAGGTCACTGGGAGCAACATCCAAGGAGTTGGAGAGCAACATGTTGCTCATGAGCCACTGGTTGGGGATCACTGCATTAAATGATATAACATTATGGTCACTATTACCCAGGGGTTCAATGACTTGCACATTTGCTATAAGTTCTGGGTCATTTGAGATCACTAGATCCAGAATAGCATTTTCTGGTTGGCTCCTCAACAACCTGTGCCATGAAATGTGTTTTAAGGTAATGAAAATATCATGTAGTGTTGCACTGCACTGTAAAACTGATCTATTTGCTTCAGAAACACTACTATAGTTCATATAAACAAGCTGATGTGTAGCAATGGAGGAAATTGAAAAACAGGCTATATGGCACAGGTTAAATAGTTTTTAGGATTACAGATAACACCATTATGTTTTACAGAGCTTATCTCCTATCTGCTGCGTAACCTTAGCCTTTTCTCCTTTGAATGGCTGCCCCCATTGCTACACAGCAGCTTATTTATATAAACAAAAGTAGTGTTTCTGCAGCAAACACAGAAATTTTACCAGTGAAGTACAACACTGCATTATATTTATATTACTTTAAAACACTTTAGTTTTTTGATGTTACTGTTCCTTTAATCTGACTCATCCTCTTCAGGAATCTCTGGTATTTTTGGAGGCAATTGGAACAGCCAGTTTCCAAATATAAACAGCAGGTATGTATTGTTTGGTTATTTTGACAAATATAAGTATGATCTGCCATCAAAATAAGGATTTCACTCATCATTGAGGCTAAAAGTTGAGTCACTTATTGCAAATGTACAAAGATTAAGAAGAGCAGGCACAGAAACACGTCTAAGTAAAACTGCTGACATACAGATCAGTAATCAACCTAGAGATAGAAACTATAAGGAAAAGCTGAATTTCTTATGGGATGGGACTGAAGTGATTGAATTTCTGCTGGTGTAGTAAACCAGACTGTAACTGAAAGTCACCTTTGAGGTCAGACACAATTAATCAATGTGAGCTGAATTTGTTTGCTATCAGCTTTTTTCAGAGGCAGGCAACACATGGATAGATCAATATGCCTAGCTAACCAAGAGATAGCATTAGATAGAGAGATGATGAGCCTTTTCAGCACCTCTTGGGGGCTCATAATGTGAAATAGTAAAATTTTAGTGATAATTTGCCAGATCAGGTCTGCACTTAGCCTAGCCTATGTCCCCCTGGATTTAAAATCTCAAATCTCAGCTCTTAAAAGAGACCTATAGGATAAATGAAAAAAAAACACCCTAATTTTGTAGGCAGTTATATAGTAAGTAATATATGGTAATGCTTTTACATGGTGATAAAAATTAATATTATCTTTAAAAATAGCCCCTTTATTGGAGCTCCCTATAGATGTTCTCTGGTCCCTGTTTCAAATAAGAGGTCCTAATGGTCCCTGCCAAAACCACAGTAGGTGGGGGACAGGCAAACACAGCCCTGCAGTCACACAAGCACAGACAGTCTTCAGTTCCCTATCAGGTCTTGCTAGCTGCTGATTGGTTCCTGTCCTACAGTACAGTGTGCTGAAAGCTGCTGGCTCCTCTGCACAGCCGTGGATTTCAGGGAGCAGGAAGTGGAAGGGAGGGATTATTAGGGTTTTTGCAGAAATATTCAATAAACCAGCCTCAAACTATACTTTTTAAAGCACAATTCTTCTATATCTAAATGAGTATAATGCACTGGTACATTCTTGTTTTTTACACAAAATGTCTCCTTTAAAGTTACTAGGAATGGCTTTTTGCTGGTAACCTGTGGGGAGCTATTGTCTGAGGCAAATTTTTCAACTTGCCTGTTTGCTGGAATGCCCCTGGCAGTTGGCCTTTTTAACTATATTGCTGATACGGAGTCACAGAAACAGCATGATGCCTATTTCTTATTTATTTTTTATTTTATATGTTCTATTAGCTGAAGCTCACTCACTGCATTTTAAAGCACAGCCAGGGTAGCGATAGGATATATGTCAAGTATAATACGGTTTCACCCTTATTGGAGGGTTATTGGTGGATGTGTTATTTAGAGCAATGTTCTCTGTTTTATTTAAAAGGGGGGGGGGGTATTGTCAAGTTGTTTATATAGTAAATGCCTTAAAGGGTTTGAAAACTCAAACTAAAATTTTCAAATCAATGTAGTTCTAAGTTACTTTAATATGAAATAAAATCTTTAATTCATTTCAAAGTAATTTATGATATAATTGCTATTGATAGCACAATCTGTCTGTCCTTTGCCATTTCATGCACTGCTGATTCTATCTAAATCTGCCACTGAAACAATGTTGCTGTAGTCAGGTCTCCTCCAGCAAAGACTCCAATTCTGACATGTATGATGTTCTCACATGTTCTGTGAGTAGCAGAGCTGTAAAGAAGAGGAATGTGCCAGGAATTGTGGGAAATAAAGGCTTTGCTGCAAGACTCTTATGGGCTTTTTGGGCAAAAATCACAAAAAAATTGACTTTTCAGGGATACAGCCAGAATAAAAAAATTTTTATGGTTTGGAATAAAATTGCACACTTTGGGATTTTGTTCAATTTTATCGCGTTTTCCCCCTAATCCGATTAAAATGTGCTTTTTATTAATAATAAATAAGGTCAAATCGCGGATATTAGTTTGGTCAGACTTTTTTATTTTAAAAAATCTGAAAAATTCTGATTTTTATAAATAAACCCCCATAATGATAATTTTCTTAAAATTACATTTGTTTTAACCATTCAATTATTGTATTGGGTTAACATCCCCTTTCATGCTATTTTTCTGATATATTTATTTATATAGAACTGACATTTTGTTCAGTTACAGAGATAACTACTACCTGAGAGACCAAGCAGTCCTTCATGCTCCTCTCGTGCTCTTTAAGCTGCATACTAATAAAGTAAAAAGTGAAATTGTGGGAGACTGGTTAGTGCACATTTTTGCATATTGACTGCTACCAGTGCTAATGATACTGATAATTTTCTTAAAATTACATTTGTTTTAACCATTCAATTATTGTATTGGGTTAACATCCCCTTTCATGTTATTTTTCTGATATATTTATTTATATAGAACAGACATTTTGTTCAATTACAGAGATAACTACTACCTGAGAGACCAAGCAGTCCTTCATGCTCCTCTCGTGCTCTTTAAGCTGCATACTAATAAAGTAAAAAGTGAAATTGTGGGAGACTGGTTAGTGCACATTTTTGCATATTGACTGCTACCAGTGCTAATGATACTATTAAATCATAAAATTAAATTGTGTAAAACTGGTTAGTGTAGATTTTTTGCTGCAAAATTCTGCTTTGTGCAGTCTTTCCCACTTTCACTTTTTGCTTGCCTGGATTTGTTCAGATACAGCCTGACCTCTGCAGGGAAAAAAACTCTAACATCACTTTGAGTGACAAAAATTGTTTTAGAACTAACCTAAATAAGCAAAGCATTTAAATCCTTCATAATTCTCCCATATTACTGAACAAATCTACTATATTACAAATTTTGTTTTTGATATTTTTGTTTCAAAGCAAAAAGGATCTGTAATGTTAGTTGTTTTAATAAAGCATAAGAAATTGTAAGACTTGGGCACTACTTGAAGCTCAGAAGCTTCATTGCCAATAATATAAACAGCCTGGATTAAGGGCCAAATTTTTTCCTGATTAGTAAAAAAAGCTGATATTTAAATACACCAAAAGATTTCTGAGTAACACTAAGGTGAAAAAAAAATTCCCCCCACCCCTGTCTCCCAAAACTCTAGAGCCTGCTGATTTAAAGAAGATGCTTATAAAGTGAATACCACTTGACAATCCTTTCC
The DNA here is from genome assembly GCF_017654675.1 of Xenopus laevis. Taxonomy (NCBI): domain Eukaryota; kingdom Metazoa; phylum Chordata; class Amphibia; order Anura; family Pipidae; genus Xenopus; species Xenopus laevis. The sequence continues at coordinate 87,316,550 of NC_054371.1, read as the reverse complement.
CTTCAAATACAGTAAAAGCCATTGTGGATTCCTAGCCCGGTTTTCAATCTCGCTGGTCCTTATTGCTGACCCCTTGCATCATTTGGCACTTGTCACTTTTGTTGGCAAGGAAACCAGGAATTAAAATGCATATATCTTGGGTTTTTAGCATTTTAATAAAGGATTTAATTTCGAATTTTTATAACAAAAAGGTTTTCAAAAAAAGGTTTGGAAAGGTAAAGCAACGGGCAATCACAAATGTAAATGTGTGATGTTGTCCACCAAAATCAGCTATAAAAACCCCAGTATTTAAACATGTAAACAAACAAACCAACATGTACCAGCCATAGATGAGTGGATAACAAATGATTATTTCCTTGCAAATCTTCTATGAAATACCACATGGTATGTTAAAATGTATTGATTATAAGTTGACTGATGTCAGGAGAGATGATTCCACACAATAATGGAGTGCTCTAACCTTGTGTGATGGGTCCCTTAGGACCAGGTGCTCGAACAGTGTTATATCCACCCTGCCAAGGGTCACAAATTCAATGTAATTGTCCAATGCACTGCAGCACACTGTAGAGTGAATGATTTTTTAAATAAGTGAATTTATTGGCTCATAGTTTTTGAGCAGAAAACTAAGTGGCAACGTTTCGGGCCTCGCAGGACCCTTTATCAAGCCTGTGAAATTAACTGCTGTTCTGTGTTAAATAGTGTAAGATGTGGGTGGGGAAAATTTGTGGGTGGGGAAAATTAGAAGTGTTGAACAAGCAGCTGTGTCCATTAATAGGTTATATAACTCCACTTCAATCCATTTTGCTTAGAAGTTGGACAAATCTTATCTCCCAATTTCGCTCCAATCCATTTTATTTTGAAATTGAATAGTTCTTGTCATCAATTTGTCCATTCACATAATGCATCTGGATTCCTGATAGTGTCCAAAAAACTTATTTTTGTGTCCAAATAGTTTGCATAGAAACATTTGTCCAATGTGTCCAATTATACATTATAATTGGATATACTATATTGTGATATTGTTTACAACTCTGATTCCTCATATTACTCCTCCATTCTTCATTTCTCTTCTTCTCCTTATTATCTCCCCCTCTGGTCACTTGTTTTTACTTCCACTTTGTTATCCTCGCATTAAATGCATTTGTTTCCTTATCCTGTATGCCCCTGAACCCTTCTATTATGTTTTCCTGAAATTCTTCTGCTAAAACTCCTGCTTTCTGTATTGTACTGTATACCTACAGCCCGAATTGTTGCCTAAAAAGCTCCCATTCCCAAATGTATGCTCTCTTGTTGGCTTCATTTTCCTTCTTGCCCCCTTCCCTATGCTGACAGTTGCCACTCTGCTCCCATGATATATATACTTTTATATTTTTTTTTCTCTTTTGGTATGCACACATGCACAATGGTTTAATACTGCACAACTTCAGCAGTTTGGCTTATTTAAACTGAATCGCAGATGTGTGTTTTCTCTAGTACCTCAATTAAAGCCCATTTGTCAGTGAATGAATTGCAAAATGGCTTCTATGCATCATTTCTGTAAACATTCTATGTACCTCTATTGCACGTGTGCCTGCATTACCGTGCATGCAAAATTGACCAGGGCTCTAACTGTTAAAACCATCCATAGACCTTAACTGTACATGTGCAGTGACCCAGTATTAATATATGTAATGATGAACAACTTGCTTTTCCTACCAATAAATAGTTGGTAGGAACTACAAATGCCTGCCTGTTGGACATTCCTGTTTTCAATGGCCTTGATTTCTTGCTTTTAGGTTAGCAATGTTTTGGCTCTATGCCCCAACAGTTTTCTCTTCAACGTTGAACTAATATTTTTACCAATGGTGGAACTACAGGGGGAGGGGCAGAAGAGAAACTGCACAAGGACCACACTGGGGCTTCATCAGCTACAAGAAAATTAGAGGTTGGTAAGGACAAAAGTGTAAGGCCCAAGGAAGGGGGGGGGGTTAGGTGCAATTTTGCTCTGTGGTCCTTGAGGCACAAATGATGTCACTGATTTTTACATTAATAATGCAACTGAGAGTGAAATAAGACACAGCCTGTCATTTTCAACCATGAAATCACTTCAACCGGTTGAGATACTGATATGATAAATGCATTATTATTGATCCAAAGAAAAGCAAACAAAATCCCAAGTGTAACATTTGCATATTAAGTGTCAGACATATTGCGATTCTTCCTTGGCTGCGGTTAAAGGAAAGGACACTGCATTCTTAATCAATACTTTGTTTTAACTTGTTCAGCATATCTAAGGATTCCTTACAATTCTAAATTCCATTCTGCCTGTCACCATGGACTTCAAGGGCAAGCAATTTATAGAATTGACTCAAACAATAGAACATTCCGTTGTCTTTGGAGTTCCACACAATTGCAAAATTTCTGTTTGTAGCATTCTGCATTCCAAGGAAGGAGATAGTCCTGCAGCAAATAAATCAGGCCCATAAATTGCTATTTATTTTGCGAAGTTCATTTATCTTATTAGCTATGTTACATAACTTTTTAGGGCAACCACTGTAGCTACTAATCCTTTCTAGAAAAGTAATTTGTTGTTGTTAACATGCCAATATATTTAACAAGAAGGGCATGAAAGGAGGAGTCCTAGGATGTTGCTATGTCAGGTTGTGCATAGCAAATAGATGTTGTAATGAGGAGGTGCATGTTCCCTAAAGGAAGATTGCAGCACAGCATAAATCAAAGTGACTTTAACTACCACAAGGTTGCTGAGTACCAATGGCAGAATCAGTAACTCCCTGATTTTTGTGAACATCCAAACATCTACAGTAGACATATGTTGGGTTTTCTGGTATCAAAACTCAATGCTTCAACATAAGGCTATGTCTATGTAAGAATATCTTTATTTAGAGTCATACTTCCATTCCCAGTTCTATACATGTTTACAGTACATTAACCATACAGTCAGGGGTAATACATATTGCAATAGGTAAAAAATATATTCAATTACAAAGATTAAGGGGCAGTTCTTTTAAAATCAAACATAAGATTACTGCGTGATTCCCAGCAATTGTAATTGTAGCAGAGTTATTAACAATTTCCTGGCTGTCCGGGAAGTACTTTAACAAAGTGGCATATTTCAATTTGTCATTGATTCCTATGTAATTCAAGGGAAAAACAGTGTTTATCATACATACTATAGGAAGCAGGCAAGGGTGTTTTAGGAGCTGTTGCCGCCTTATCTCTTCACGGTCCAAACTTTTTCATGCCAGTGCAGGTCTAAGGGGAGCATTGCTAGGCATAGAGCTAGAAGAGTTGAATAAAGGCCCCCATACACGTGCAGATATAATTTGCTGACAGATTAAGTTGGCAGTTTATTGCCCAGTGTATAGGGTCCTCCAAAGGGGTTCCCTGATCGATATGTGGCCGAAAGTCAATCAGATGTCGATCGGCCAGGCTTAAAAATTCTGTTGGATTGTGGACTACATAGGTTCGTTGATGCAGTCCTCGATCCAATCACTCGTTTTCTCCTCGTTGTGATCAGATCGGCCCACAATCGGATCAGCCCCATCTCAAGGTAGCATATCGGGGAGAGATCCACTCGTTTGGCAACCTTGCCAAACAAGCGGATCTCCATATATATGACCCGCTTCATCATTTTAAAAAGGAGAATATGGCACTTGAAAATTATCAGAGGCACCTCACCCTGCCTCATGGCCCTGAAAATGGCAACAGGCAAATAGGGACGAATAAAGCTACAATCAAAACACGTGACAGTAGTACCCTTAGTAAACTTGTTAAATTATTTTTATTTTTAGTGACATTTGCAGCAAAAGTGGCTTATGCCAGTCCTCCGTAGAAGAAGTGTTAGACTAATGCTAAAGGCTTTTTAAAGCAGCAACAAAACAATGGACATTGTTAGTGGATATGGTTGAAGTGTAAACTTTTTGGGGGTTATTTATCAAAAGTAAAATTTTAGAGCTTTGTGAGCTTTTTTAGACCTCGAATTAACTCACAACTCAAATGGTTTCTAATTTAGGAAAAAGCTCAGATCAGTGTAGTAGGGTGAAAAACTTGAATCATTCGAATTGACTGAGTTTTTGAGTGAAACATCAAAACATCATGAAGGTTATTAACATCTTCAAATGGTTCAAAGGACCTCTGCTATTGACTTCTACATGATCTCGACAGGTTTTAGATTCTATATTTTTGGATTTGAGCTTTTTCCAGGTTTGGGGTATAATACATTTCGTAAAAATTTTAGTTTTTTTGAACCAAAACAAAATGATTTTTAAATAAAAAATATCCTTGAAAGCTCTATTTCTTGAAGAAATAACAACTTGACCTTTGATAAATAACCCCCTTAATGTAGCTGTTCATACATACACCAATCCCTATATGTGCTAGCACTTTTAGAGCCATTATACATATTTAATGTGTTTCCATGAGTGCAAGATCGCTTTAACAAATCTGTAGTGTCGAACTGGCAGAACACAGTGGCAGATGTGAGGCAATAAAAGTGGTGTCATCTTTTGTTTCCACCCTTTTTTTTAACCGCAGATACATTAATTAGATCGTATGGATTAAAGTACAGGTTTTACATTGTTAGATTCCACAGAAGGGCAGTAATCTTTGCACATTCAGTTTCACAATAAATATGTTCCATGTTAAACGTACCAAGCAGAGAAAGCAACACTGACACAGTTTCAGAGGAGGTAACATGATTTATAGCCCTAAGAAAAACAAAGCTGTATCATGACAAGCCTCCTGCACCAAGTATTCAAACATATATTAAGGAAGGGAGGGGGCAGGGAACAGAAAGAGAGGCACAGGCAGACCTCACATTCCTTTGTTTTGCTCAGTCTGTAGGTCAGTAACAGAGCACATAGTATTCTCTTGCAATGAGGATAATATACTCCTTACCCATACAATTAAGTACTGCACTAGAATTGAATAGGTGATTAGAGGTTTCAGATAAACACATATTCATTATTTGGATCTCATCCTGGGAGCATTCTAGCTCACTTTGCAGCTTCTCATTTCATTCAAATCATCTGCAGATTTCTGTAAAAATAAAAAAAAATACAAATGTACCACTTTCTGGCATTCTTGTTTTACACATCCAAGATATCCTACTATTTTAGCCAGGAAAAATAAAATTGTTTTCTACAGTAATTGGGCTGAAAGCCCTCATGTAAAGGTGTTTTTATCAGCAAACACCCTGAGAATGGTCAGCAGATGTAGACCTATGATAATAATGTCCTATAAATAACCATGAATTTGAGTCTGGTAAGATACCAACCATGATACAATGTTTAACTACACATGGTTATGGCTCTTACACATGGGCATTTCTCTATGTGTTTACAATCACATGCTAAGTGTGAAAAAACACATATATTGCATCTATATGCGTTTATTTAAATGCAACAAAGTGGTTTAATTTGTTCCAAACACAACTGCTTATTACCGCCCTTGAGTGTGCATGAAGCGCAAGGAAATGCAGCACGCTGCATCTAAAAAACATAATAAAACGCGAATGCAATGAAATGTATTTCTGAGCGAACATGAGTACAGAATACAGTAAAATGCAATTAGTTGATGTGTTGAGGTGCCCTCAAATCTGTGAGTCAAATGCACATCAAATTTGTAAAAAACCATAAGGCACATCACAATCAAGCTGTCTATGCAGAAAAATGAAGTGCTTTATCCACACCCAAGGCACATAATGCAATCGCCCTTCCATTTGCCATTAAATATATACACCTGCCCTGTCATTTATTTGCTGTATAAGTAAACTAGTAAGCACTTTGTTGTGGTGGACACAGACAAAACCACCCATATACACTAGCAGCTTTTTAATTGTGTTTTTCAGGCCCAGGCTGGCAATTTGTGCATCCTTGCAAAAACCAGAAGGGCTGCTGTAAGATGCCACTATTTAGTGGGCTGGTGGGGGGCTGTTTTACTTAAAACGCCAGGAACAATTTTAAAAGATTCCGCAAAGGAAAGTTGTGTGGTTGTATACAGAAATACTTAAGCTGCTTTAGCCAAGGTTTGTCTATTTTTGACAAGGCTGTTTAGCTTTCGTTGACTACAGCTTGCCCCTGTAACACCCCACCCCATACAGAGAGACAGAGAGAGGTGCTGCTAGTTGTAGTTCACGAAAAAAGCTGACGGGTGCTTCCTGGGTATAGCATCAATGAAACACCCTCAGTAAAGCTAACACTGCATTTACTTTTTGTAGCAACAATTATGCTGAATGCAAGAAGCAGGCAGGCAATCAGGCCAGATAATGCTAATAAGACATCAGTACAGCAGCACCTTGTTACCAACTGTGCACCTTGCACTCAGGAATTTCAGCACAAGCCTTCTCTCGGCCCCGCCCTCACTCATCGGATTGGCTGCTGGTACCTAGGGGAGGGAATTGGTTGCGGGGGCCGGTGGGTGAGGGTAGAGCCCTGATGGGTGGTGTCTTAGTGGAGGCGAAAAGTCATGTTCTCCCGGTTAGGTGCTGTGGAGAGGAGGGGCCGGCAGTACAGGTGAGACTGTGACTAATGCGCGAATTACAGAAGGTGGGGAACTAAAAGTTATGGCCGCGGGTTTGGAGCACCATGTGTGAGTCCTAAGGATGGCCAAGGAGTTGAGTCAGGAAGAGGTGCTGGACTTTCTGTGTCAGAGCGGGGGTAAAGTGGCCAATGCTTCCCTACTGGTTCACTTCAAGCGCTTCTTAAGGGACCCACAGGCGGCGGATGCGGTGCTGCTAAAACGGAGAGACAAGTTCAAGCGTTATATTAACTCGGTGGCTGTTGTCAGGCAGGAGGGCAGTGTCAAGTACGTGGTGCTCAGGAACAGGTATCAGGACCTGCTGGGAGAGGACATTGAGCCGGCAGCAGCTGAAGATGCGGGGAGCGAGGGGGAACGAGATCAAGTTGTGCTTCCGACAGAGCACGGACAAGACTACCTGGCACATACATTTGGACAGGAGCGGCTCAAACAAGCGAATGGGGGCGACGTGATCTGTGACTGTAGTGAAGCGAGAGCAGTGGTCCCTTCAGCAGCCCCTCACTCTCACTCTCAGTCTTGGGACGTGGGGGAATCTATGAGCGAGAAGGCGCGGGTCAACCCTTCACATTGGGATACAAAACGCTATTACCCCGAGGATCCGCCAGTACCAGACAGTCTCCCAGTCTCGCCTCCCTGCACTAACACCCGGCAGTCCAGCTTCACTTCCACCTCCCGGCCACACAACCACTCCTTGTCCTCTAACAACCTCTCCTCGTCCTTCTCCTCGCCAGAAAGCCCTGGTCTGGTAGCCAAGCCCTATAATGCTAGCCCTTCGCCTGCTGGGAGTAGTCCCAACATTAGGGAACAGACACCTAAGAGCCAGAGCCTCAGCAAAGCCGCAAATGCTGCTTTTGTCAGTGTCACCTGCACAGATATAAAAGAACAAAGGGAAGGTTGCACTGAACTTCTAGCACCCCAACCCTGCCAGAACTGGGATTATTCACAGCCAGAGCAGCTCCACAGTGCCCAAGAACATCATAGTGATTTGCACAGGGAACACATGACAAATGGCTTTCATTCGCCAGATCCTCTTTCTTCCAAGTACCCACATCTCACATCACCTTGCACTCCCCTCCAACTCTCGCCTGAGACTGATACAACTCCAGATGTGCCGCTGGCACATAATCTGGCAGCAGTCTCCTACCCTTCCCCTCCTCTTCCTGGGAATGATATGTATGGTATGTGGATGTGCCAGATCCCTGTGTTTAAAAGTATCAGGTGCCAGCTTTCCCTGCAGGATTTGGATGACTTTGTTGACCAGGAGACCTGTGGTAGTGAAGAGAGTGACAGTGGTGAGGGTGGTGATTGTGACACAGAACCCAGGGATAATGATGATGCTGATGATGATACCTTCTCTAGTGACTCACACAAGGAAATACCTAAGCTTTGTGTTGAACAAGAATCTGAGTATCTACATAAGTGTCACTCAAACATAGATTATAGTGGCAAAAATGATCTGTATAATAGCCTGCTAGAGGAGGATAGGATAGGAGTGAAAGACACACTTGTTGAGCATGGAGATGTGGCAAGTATGAGAATTGACACCAGTAAATCTGTATACACTGCAAAATCTTTCCTTACAGACCAGGCACCCATTTTGTTTGAATTAGTAAGAAATGCACCACCAAACAAAACAAGCTCATGTTTTCAGGGGGCTCTTTCATCATCTGATGAGGAATTGCTTGACAGGGATTACAGAAAGAGAAGGAGGTCTTCACGTTACAAGAAATCAGCCAATGTCTCTGTACCGTGTGTCCAGCCTGATACAGACAGGCTTCTTACAGCTAAGTGTGTAAGCTCTAGCAGTTTCCTTATAAATAATAACCTCCAGGAACAAAGTACGCAAGCACAGTTTCTACCAAAATACAACAGTAATTTTGGCCTCAAAAAATCTGCAAGTCAGAAATCTTCTGTGGTACCCCTAGATCCAAAAGAACATGACTGGATTGTTAAAACAGCCGCTGGGTTATGGATTCAGGTTTACGGCATGTTTAGCATGGATCCTCACTTGGCTTTGCACAAAGATTTCATCACTGGCTACACAGCTTTGCACTGGTTTGCAAAGCATGGTTGCATTGATTTGTTTAATAAGGTTGTTATTGGTGCCAAAAAGGCTGGAATAGAACTGGATATGAATGTGAAATCCAGCAATGGATACACCCCTTTACATATTGCTGCTATCCATGGGCATCATAAAGTTGCTATCATGCTGGTTGAGAAACTTAAAGTGAATGTGAAAGTGAGGGATAACAGCGGAAAGAGGGCTTGGCAGTACCTGAATAGTGCAACTTCTGGAGATGTGTGGCAACTTCTTGGTGCACCAAAAGGGAAAACTATATTTGCATCTTGTGCCTTACATACTGCTCAGAATTTAAATATACGCAATAAAACATCTAGCCAGCTTGCCAGAAAATCCTCTCTGGCTGCTTTCCGTAAGACCCAACATCAGAGACGGAAAGCAAACAACCAATCTTTCCTGAGGGAAAGGGAGATCTATAGTGATTGAAAGGTGGCAAACAAAAATAACCTGTGCTCCCATATTATATAGGCATGGGAACAGTACCCTCATTCTGATTTATGCAGATACATATTTATTTACAAAGCCATGCACTGATATGCACAGATCCATAATTTGTTTGCGTTCAGTCAAGTTTAATGTTAAAAGCAGACTTTGTTTTCTAGTGTGCTAGATGAATGTGCAAATTTTGTAATTTCCATTTCCTTCCTCCTTTATTTAGACATATATACAAAAGAAAGGTAGTTGACTTGCTATCCCTCAGATAATTAATAACTTATGAAGTGTATAGCAGGGATTTCTACAGTTTTTAGCTAACCTTTGCTTTGCCGAAGATGATGGGAGTTGCTGTTAAAGCTGAGCAGTAGCTAACTAGGCTATTTTTTCTTCAGATATTTGGAAAGTAGCTGCAATCAGGTTTTTAACTAAATATTTTGGTAATCATCAACGACTGCTCTAAAGCTATCATTCTGTCATTTCTGTATATAAAAAGCACCCTCTCCAACTAATAAGTAAGTACAGGTTTCCATTAGAGTCCTTTTATTGTACTGTGTAAGTATGGCTTCTTTTATCCGGAAACCTAAATACCTCTTTCATTTTTAAAAAATTAGTTTTGCTCTGTAATAATAATAGTACTTAGTACTTCATGGTTATTAAACTACATAAATCCATACTGGGGCAAAACAGCTAAAAAAACCCAAAAATGTTAGTAGAACTTAAACAGAAAACCCCAGGTCCCAAGTATTTTGTTTAATAGATCCAATACCTTTACAAGCACATAATCTCATCTAAATAAGTTATGTACAGGGATGGGCGGATTTTTTCGCCTTGTTTTGCCGCGAAAATGACGCCCATAGACTTGTATGGCATCATGCATCAAAAAAAAAAAAGACGCACATCAAAAAAAATTGACGCCCATAGACTTTAATGGGCGTCAGCAACATTTCGCCGGCAGCGAATTTTTGGCGAAATGAAACGGGTCAAATTCGCCCATCCCTAGTTGTTTACTGACCTGGGGGGAAGTGGTTATTTTCTAAACCACATGATTGTATACATCTTTGTGACCGGAAATAATTAAAATCTCTGGCAGTATGACCAACATATTGCTAAATCCTCCAGAGGCAACTTGGTGATCTGTTGCTCATACCACCAGCGATTTTAATTATTTCCAATGGAGAGGCATTTTTGGGAGAGATTTGTCGCCCGCAGTCGATCATAAATAATCTTGGGAAATAAGTCTGCCTGTCGGCCACTGCCCTCAGATATATCCTCATGTGACTAAATGTGTATGGAGTAGGGATGCACCGAATCCAGTATTCCGTTCGGGATTCGCCCTTTTTCAGCAGGATTAGCCCGAATCCTTCTGCCCAGCCAATCCGAATCCTAATTTGCATGTGCAAATTAGGGGCGGTGAGGAAATCACTTGACTTTTTGTTACAAAACAAGGAAGTAAAAAATGTTTTCCCCTTCTCACCCTAATTTGCATATGCAAATTAGGATTGGGTACGGTATTTGATGAATCTTTTGGGGGGTTTGGGCGAATCAAAAATAGTGGATTTGGTGCGTCCCTAGTACTGAGTCTGCTAATGTATTTTGCGAGGAGCAGAGTACATGTAGCAAGGCTATCACAGTGGTTGAGTGCAGGTGTTAGCCTGTGAGTCCCATAGATAACACAGTGGCCACCCCGGCAGGACTCATTACTACAGACTACATCATATGGAATGTATTGCTGTCAGTCTGCTTCTTTGTAACCTTCAGTCTTGATCTATGGCCAACAGTTGAGCCTGAAAACTCTCACTGGTGGTTATAGTGTTCCTTGTTGAGTGTCTTCAGCTGGCCATACACTTCGTTATATCAGGGAGGAAATCCCAACTAATATCTTTGCGCTATGGATATCAATCCGTACATAATTCAATCAGGTTTGAAAATGTAAGCTGTAGATATGCCATATCGGCCAGTGCATAGTACATAAGCAGATAAAAAAAATGATGAGGAGCCATAGAACAAACAGAACAATAGAGAGGTGACCATACTGTGACTGGCCACTTGCATGTTATCCGCTAGTAATGTGCGGGTTGGGTTTTTCTGCAGTCTGTCCGCTACCCACCCTCCACCGGCGCCTGACTTCCAGATTCCTTTTATAGACCCGTGCCGACCCACCCCACAGATGATATCATAAAATGGGCAGGGCTAATAGGCGCGGGTCTATAAAAGTTTAACCCAGAAGCCGGCATTCGTAAGGTCGCGGGCGGGGACAGCAGTCAAAAGAGTTCAACCCGGGCCTGCCCCCACATCACTATTATCTACCCATTAGTCCATGGGCTGATCAGTTACTGATGAGCAGCAGCCAGTCTGTGGCCAGTTGTAATAAATGCTTGCCTGGTTAAAGTCTTGGTTCAGTGTATTTTTGGAGACTTTGATATATGAGGAAGATTGATATCACCATTATGTATATATACACCGAAAAGGAATGATCTCTGCTAACAGCATATTATAGAGCCTATTTATTGACACAGTTAATTGGACAGCTTTCTGTTCACTTATATATGAGTTTTAGGTTTATATTAATTAGAGGGTTTTATCTTTAGCCTTTGGTAAATATGAGCCAAATAATTCTATTCTAGTAAACAGACCACTTCATACTTTTATAAACATGTCTTCATGTTTTGTCTGAATAAATTGAATAAATGCCCACTTTTAACTACCGGTGACACTAATACATATTAGTTTAAAATCATGTACACACTAATTACCTGCAATTTCGAAAAGTCGTATAAAAGGGAATTAAGAGAAAAACTGATGTAAACACAAAAAATTAAATTTGCTTAAAGAATGGAGATTCAATGCTAAGCAACTTTACGTTTTGCATTCATTAAAATTTTGCTGTGGTTTTAAAGTCATTTGTAAAGGTCACTGTATCTGAAAATTTGCAGTTCTCTGTACTGCTGTTTCTTGGCCTGAGATTCTCTGCAGGCTAAACACAGACCCTTGCATGTGGGTGGCCAAATTAAAGTCAGATCACTTTTTTGGAGACTTTGCTTTAAAACCATTTTTCACCTTTTACTTTAAAACCACTAAAACATGTTCATAAATGTATATAAGAACAGTAAAAGAGTAATCATGATAGAGAAATGTCAGATAGGCATGTGATGTGTATTTGCATCCTTGATGTAATTCATAGACTGTAAACATTTTCTTTACATCTATTATAGTGTAGTAGCAAAATAATGCAAAATCTAAAAAAAAGTATGAAAAAAACTCAACAACAATTGTATTTCTACCTGTCTCCTATTTTTTAATTTATTGAATATTACTAGCATTCGCCCAAATTTTTACAATTCTAACATATGCCGTTTAGTTTTAGTCTTCTCTAATATGAATGCGGTGACCAAAGTGAAAAAGGAAATAATACACAAGTGTACGCATAGTGAATTATTTTCTCTTGTATACTGAAGCGCGAGGGCCTGCTTTATTTGTGCACTGAACATTCCCCTGAGAATGTACCATTTAAATATCGCAAGGGCCTGCTTTATTTGTGCACTGAACATTCCCCTGAGAATGTACCATTTAAATATATATTACTTTTTGCATTTCTGTGTATACCATTTTAGTATACCACAGGAAGAATCAACATGCATTTCTTTAGAAAATTGTCCTCAGCTATCATAATTTATAATGAGCAATAATAATACATATATATATATATATATATATATATATATATATATATATATATATATATATATATATATATATACCACAAACAAGAACTATTGCTAGATTTGAATTTAGTGGAATGTTTTTATACAGCACTCATTAACAATATGCAACATGCTTTCCACACTGATATTTGACAGTTACACTGGAAGAATTAGTTGTGCTGGTAGAAAAAAAAACTTTAAAACATTACTGCTTCGCCTTATTTCCTTTTTTGGATGTTAAATGTGTGATGAACAGGTACTCCTCTCTCCCAAGATTTGTTCCAGAGACATCTCCAGATTGGGGCTTCCAAGGGCAAGCTTGTTTATATAAATACTACGATCAAACTTGAATATTAAAGAACCTTAATAATAAAGACTATTTTTCCTAGATGATGAGTTATCAGAGTTTGTTTTTATCCAAATCAAGAGCTTCAATGATTGGCTTGGTAAATGTTGATTCATTTAGTTGCCTTGTCCTATGCAGTACTTGTGGCCAGTCATAATAAAATTAAAATTTAATGAAAAAGCAGATGCTAAAGATAGATTTTTAGCACTGGATCGGGCCTCACTATGTAACTGTGTGCCATACTAATAAAGACTTCACTATAGGTGAGAGCTGTCAAGATGTACTGGGAGCTGTAGTTAAACTCCAGATTGGCAAGGAGTGAAGGAGCAATCCAGAAATATATAAATGAATATAAAATAATTGAATATGCTGAATGCAAACACATACTTTTAAAGCCTGAACAGGAGAAAGGTCATGGGCAGATAAGATACGCTGTAAAATATTCACCACATGATGCTGTTCTGACGCCACAGAGACTCAAGGCAATGTAATGCATATACATGTTAAGTAAACCAAAGTTTGTTTTTTTTTGCAATATTTTTTATATGTAACTTTTTATTTTGTTGTGGTTAGTATTTTGTTGCTTCCAGGGAGCATTGCAGTGCAGGCACTCGGGATTCATTTAATGTGTTGGCAGATTCAACAGTGAGAAGCCCACCAGCAACTTGAACTTTTTGTCCTTGTCATTCCTGCACTGAGCTAAGTGCTGCAGGGATGGATCATCTTCCCAGAACAACAATCCTACAAGTACCCCTGCTACTTAATAACTGGGTCATGTTGCTATCTGACATTTACCTTACACCATGTTGCACTGATCCGTTAATGGATAATATTCTATTTATATCTAATTTCTGTACTCCTGTTTCTTTCTCCATTATCGGAACAATGGAAATGTTACTGTTTTTCTTTTAAATTACTTAACAGTTCTTTGGTTTTAGCCATATAAAGAACATTTTGTACTGTATATGGAGTCTATTTGCATTTTATATGTGTTTCTCTTCTCTTTAACAAATTCTGCCTGATAACACACACATTCTTTTTCACGCTGAATATAAATTGGTTGAGGTTATTTATAAGTCAATGAAGAGTAGAACTTTTATTTTTTGGAATGTAAAGATTATTACTACCATGCTCCTATCTTTTCAGTATTATAAACAAGCACTGTTACCAGCAGCACCGGGTCTAACTCTCCTACATAACAAATTGTGCAGACCACCAGGCCTTCTGCTAGCCGTGCAGGGCTTAAAGCGGCATTGTAGGCTTGGAAACAGATTTAACTCTAGAGAAGATGCTGTACATAATCCATCCAGACATCGTCTGAGTGATTTTTTAACCACAGCGCCAGCACCCCAGTTTTTTTAGAGGCATGTTTAATTTACAGTCCATTTTAACAGGACATTGCAGATTAACCCACGTATCCACTACTCATTTTTCACCCCTAGTGTTTATCTAGGTGTCTATCCAAGGAACATGAGACATTTCATGTGTTTATAGAGAACAACAATGGTCAAAACATCATGACCCGTCTCTGCATCCCACAGCAAAACAAAGGCATTGGAGGAAACAGACACATGCTGTTCAAGGTATTTTCACTGCTTTCCTCCTGAAGAGCAGTTTCACAGTCAAAATTCACAGTGTGCCTGTGACATGTCACTGGCCTGCACATGTACTTTAGAAGGCAGGTAGCGTAGGATTTGGAGCTTAGAGACCGGTATACCAAGGCTTCGGGCAAAACAAGTTTATTAAGCACTGGGCATTCCCAACCAAAAGACAACAAAACCCCAGTTCAGCAACTTCAATGTAGAACATGCATGGTACACTTTCATAACTTCAAAACAAATACCTTCAGGGTTCTCTCCCCTCTGGTCGCTCACCATCAAGAGAAACTCTCACCCTCTGGAACTTCAGAGCCTTTGGGCTTCTCACACTGCCCTGCTGGCTTCCCCTCCTGGGACTCAGGCTCACTAGCCTCTGCCAGTCCCTTCTTCTCTCCAGGGATTTAGGCTCACAAGCCTCTGCCACATTCTTCCTGGCAGCAAGACACCTTTTTCCAGGCATTTTCTCTCCCAGCAGCACCACACTTCCCTCCACTCTAGGAGGTATCAGGAGAGCTCTTAGGTTTGTTTACACAGCCCTTTTACCTTTCCTAGGTAGCTCCTCTCTCAGGTGCCACTTAATTACATGGCTGAGAGGGAATATTAACCTTACCTAAACTGAGTATTAATTTGCAACACATATAATGCAGTTTCCTCTAAGATAGTGGTTTCCCAAATACCCTGTCACAGTCACTACAGGTTTGTATTTGATAACATTTCTTCATACTATTAATTTCTGTGAGTGACCTCATTTCTCACAAACTATCGTCATGTTCCTTGAAGGCAATGTCTCTGTTTACCAATTCAAGTGTGTAACTCCAGAACATACTCCATATTAGTTGGTCACTCCAAAGGTGGTGGAACATGGGGAGATTTGAAGCCTGTGGGAAATCTACACAACCGTGGGAGACAGACCTCCTGAAAATACCTGTGCCATGGTATCAGTGGCAATCTTTGTGGCATAAACATAAAGACCTGGGGGTGAAAAATTTCCCTGTGTGCCATCACCCCAAACTTAAAATCCAGCAGGCTGATGATCCCCATTATTGCATGTGGAACAGATGAAGAGGATCTCTGTCTTGTACTGCATTTGCCATATGATTGTACACCTTGGCTAGATTCATTTTGATATACCATATTTGTGTGCTTAATCTGGTTATATAGTTGCAATCAAAACAGTTCATTACAAGGAATCAGCCTAGGTCTGGCCATCTATAAAGTGCAAGGTTTCTTATCTGGTCTCTTCCTTGGAAATATATGAATCTGTTGGGCTGTTCCTCTACCAAGGATGCCTTTTATTTGACTGAGAAGAAAATAATATGTTTTGTCCTCAGGTATTTGTATAAAAGATTTTTCTCTGTACTGTTAAATAAAAGGCCCATTCATTGTTAATCTCTCTCTGGTATGAATGGGAACTAGATAATGCACATCAGATAGGCACATATATCCTCTGTTACCACAATGGGATAAAAGTAACAATAGATAAAACATTAAAACATTCTGTTATTTCTTTACCACATCACAGATCTGTGATTTCAGCAAGGACTCACCGTGAGGGAAAATTTACATGAATGAAGAACTGTCCCCTTCATAGTTATGTTTGATATATATATATATATATAAAACACAGTATGCCTGGGTGCAGGTAAAATGTGTACAAAATAAGAAAAAAATACCTGACTCAACAGGCTCAGTTAGAGTAACTGATTTTAATAGACAAACAAAAGAAATTCCAAAGTTTCACATCATAGTGATCTTCTTCCTCAGGGATCACTAGATCACTATCACTTGAGGAAGATCACTATGATGTGATTGAAATGTTGGAATTTCTTTTTTTTATCATTAAAATCAGTTACTCTTAGCCTGTTGAGTGCGGTATTTTTTATTATATATATATTCCACCCGACATTTGCTGTCAGTAATTATATCTTTAAGTGGCCATACACGGGCCAATTAAAGCTGCCCACTTGGTCCTTCTGGACCAATTCAGCAGTTTATTGACTCTTCTAATGTGCCTGAACAATATGGTAAAAAACAGGCAGATACTGATCAGACAGGGTTGATTTTTTCCCCTTGGATCAAAGACTGCACCTGCGCATTGATATAGATATTCCTTCATTTGGAGAAGTCAAACTAGATCTATCAGTTTTCAGCTTTGTCTGTGTATGGTTCAGTTACAATTATGGAAATAAAATGAGCTATAATAGCCATGAGAAATAGATCTTGTACACAATGATAATTGCCCTTCAAAAATTTTTACTGCATGGTCAAAGTCTGCTTTGCTTTCTGAACTACCACATCTTTTTCTCAGCTATATGGGACTCATTTCTGTAAGGTATTAGGCAATAGTAATATCATAGGAAGTGGCTGCTAGTTTTGTTACTACTGGCAAATTGGAACATTTTACAGTTTTAGAAATATATTTTAATTTGGAATGCACTGAATTTTAAAATAAATACATTATAATAAAACCACAGTGATGGCCAGGCGTGGCTAAATAAATCCACAATATAACAGTTTTATTAATATTACATATTTCCTTTTTAGATATAGTATGCTGTTAAATGTTTATAGTTGTATGGGTAATTGACAACTATATTCATCACAAACTATATAAATAGCAAAAAGCAGTCCCCGGTAACTTTATTGCCAATGACAGACTGGGTGTTTTGTCACCCGCAGGAAATTGCTTTTGTTGCTGAGTGTGGATGGCAGCTGCCCCTAGCCATAGTCACTGAGAATTGTGACATAGAAATGCCCTTCCAGTTTAAGCTTCCCTGTGGCCTGCAGTCATTAAACATATATTGCTTGGGAACAGACATCAGTATTCTCAGTTGCTTAATTACAATACAGAATGTCATAATGAAGCCCATTCACTATTTTGCCCTGCAACCCCTACTGAGCTAAGAAATCAATCCTTGATTGTATAGACACATGTTTCAGACATCCACACATCGGTATAATTAAAGGAACTATATTGTACTGTAAAGTTTAACTGTAGCCATTGACACTGTGCACTTAATGAAGGTGGGTATTTGTTTTCAGTTGCCTATCCCTATCAATGCTGGTGCTATCATGCCATAGAAAAAAGTCCAATAACTTGTAAGATATGATCTCACTACAAACCAGATTATACAGATCTGTCACAGAATTTGTAGCACAGTCATCCATATTTAAGCATATCAGCAATTTTACTTGTATTGCCAACTCTGTCATATGCATAGAATTGCTGTAATTGCAAGTAGTGTGTCCATGAGCCAATAGGGACAATTGGTGGCAAAAATGTGCCCCTACTTGCACTTATAGAATTAGTTAAGAGACTTCCCCTAGTGGAGCACCCCGGTTATTTGCCTAATTAATTAATATAAAGTTTTGGCTTGATTCTTCTTTGCAGTCCTGAAACCCATAGCACAATAAAAAGATTATTGTTATTTATGAGGAAACATTTGTGTGTACAGGTATGGGATCTGTTATGTAGAAACCCATTATCCAGAAAGCTCTGAATTATGGGAAGGCTGTCGCCCATGATGTACTTATTCCCTGTAACAATAAAACAATGTCTTGTACTTGATCCTAACTAAGATATTATTAATCCTTACTGGAGGCAAAACAATCTTATTAGGTTTATTTAATCTTCATTTTTTTTTAGCAGATTTAAGGTATGGAGACCCAAATTACTAAAAAATCCCTTCTCTGGAAAACCTCTGAGCATTCTGGATAAAAGGTCCCATACCTATATTTTAAAATGTAAGGATGATCTAGACAAGGTCCACAAGGCCAAAGGGTGGAGTCGTTTTATAGAAGTCATCGATATCTAGGGTTACCAAAATTGTAAAAAATATAAAGCAAGAAGATCTAAAGTAATAAAGCAGCGAACAACGTATATTTCCAATTATAACACACAAGTTGCTGGAAACAAAAAAAATATAGCATTTGCTTCTGAATGCTTACACCAGGCCCGGACTGGCAATCTGTGGGTTCTGGCAAATGCCAGAGGGGCTGCTGTATGGTTCCATAGAAAGTTACCATATAGTGGGCTGGTAGGAGGCTGTGTGGGCTGGTAGGGGGCTGTTTGGGCCTCTGTGTACTTGGAATGGCAGGGCCTATTTTGACTCCCAGTCCAGGCCTGGCTTACACCACTGTCTATTATTTCTCATTGTATTGTAGCAGTGTATCTGGATATAGGGATTACTAGTTTACCATCCTCGGTGTGTTAATACCTTTTTGGTTTTTTTACAGGGGCAACAACCTAGATTTATAGCATGACTGGTGGCAGTCAAAATAGGTCAAAACAATGACAGATGTATCAATGAAATCACACCACTAGGAAGCAACATACATAATCAGGATGTATTCCCTTTTAAAATTATTCTCTTTTGATCAAGCACCACAGGTCTGGACTGGGATGTAAAATAAGCCCAGACATTTCAAGTACACAGAGGCACAAACAGCCCCCTCATCAATGCACGAATGTGTATGGAATCTTACAGCAGCCCCATATGCCAGAACTACAGATTGCTAGTCTGGGCTCGAAGTACCATGATCCTTAGCCAGAATTTTATAGGTAGACTTAAGGGGCCATACAAATTATGCTGCCAATTTGGACCCTTCAACCAATTTGGCAATTTAACTGCCAGTGTATTGTGCCCCCCTGACCAATATCACCGCCCCTAATTTACATATGCAAATTAGTACTTGGTTCGGCCAGACAGAAGGATTCGGACGAATCCTAGCCAAATCCCGAATGCATCCCTACTTGTTGGGCATAAAAAACATAAAATAAAAGTCTGGGGGAAAATAATGATAGCATGGCGACTTAAGTTTAACATTGAATAAATCACATGGAGAATTTACAGTGTTTGACATCAAATATATAAGGTTGCTGAAAGAATAAATGGTATAAAAGAAGCAGTAATTCCCTGAGATGAGCTGTATTTCTAGCATACTTTAGTATATTATTGGGCCCAGAGAACAGGGTTTTTTTAAATCTTTGTTCCACTTCCTCAGCTGCTGCCTTGAGATAAGCTGTGTGTGTCATCTCTCTTTTTTTGCAGTGATTTGGGAATTTTTTGAGTTTTCCATCTCCTAACTCTCATAAAGCTAGTAGTGATTAACAAATGATGCAACATGGCACTGACAAATAGAACAATTATGGAAAATTGTATACAAAAATAGAATATATAAAAGCTCAGAATTACAGGAAGGCCATCTCCTATAATGTAAATTTGAGTCAAAAATTCTATTTTTTTTAAATAATCCCCTTTACTCTGTAATAATAAAATAGTACTTTATGCATAAATCCATACTGTTGACAAAACAATTCTATTGGATTTATTTCATGTTTAATTGTTTAGACATGGTATGGTGCTCCAAATTATGGAAAAACAAAGTACTTGTCTAAAGCATTCAGCATTGCAGATGGTGTATCTATATTAGGAAAATGGTATAATAGGAAACTCTGTGGAATTAGTAATTTTGAAACTCGAAATGTTCTCAAACTCAGTGCTGAAACGTGTGATTTTGCATTTTGCTCCAAAATCCACCAGACCTGCAGCCCAACTGTCGTGTGGCCCTAGCCTAAGTTTTGCTTTTACCCTTGTGACACACAGGGCATATTCCCCACTGTTGAATTTCAGTAAGTGCAGAGGTGCAAAAATCCACCACAGCTGCCACGCATTGTCTTCGAGGAACAAATGTGGGATTGAAAAGAGCCAGTACCAATACTGTCATGTATCAGCAGACATGATGATTTTAAATACCACTTTGACCCTTTATAAGGTCTATCGGTTGAAAGCCTAAAACCCCTTTGGTTATGCACCATATTGCTTCCAATAATTGGCTGAAAGGCATTGATTAGCGACCAATGCGAAGGGGCTAAATTCCAGTATGCATGGTACTGCTAATCACAACGAATTACGGCAGCTGCCAGAAAATGCTGTTGTATGGGGTCCTGTGATTTCTGATGGAGGCCCTGGGCATATATATTCCAGTGGAGAAAGCAACCCATCTGCCATTAGCCTTAACCAGTACCTACTTCTATCTATTCAATCTGTAAACATACTGTTGGTATACAAATATTTAAAGCCTAACAATTCTTTGTAAACCGCAATAAAAACAAAACTGGCAGTTTTAAAAATGAGCTTGTATTATGACAGGGTAAGTCCAGGTTGAATGTTTGTTACCTTGTAGCAACAGAGACATTACTTCATGCAAAGTTATTTATAGCCTATTGTCTATGCTAGTGCAGTGTTTACTTGTGTGTTCTAAGTCCTTTATTGCTCAGTTGCATTTCACACACTTTATTCATTCTGATCTTGAACACACCCCAGTGTAACAGTAGGAATTATTTCTAAGAGAGATTACAGAACGTCTATGTGTGTATAAATTGAAAAAGAAAAGTTTGCCTTACCTGTAGAGAAAGGTTAGAGAGTGAGAGAAAAAACACAATATAACAACCTGAAATTGTGCTTCCCAGGCAAAATGCTTATTCCTTATTCTGCAATCATAGATTTAATAAAATGAAATCGAACATGTCAGTACTAGACAGACTATCTAGTCATTACTGCCTCTTCGTTCTTCTCTGTGTTAAAACTTTTTTCCTAGACTGCTGGACAAAATTATATGCTACTCAGGGCCAGAACTAGGGGTAGGCAGAAGAGGCACAGGCCTAGGGCGCAACAATGAGGAGGCGCAGAGTAGGTGCCTGTTGAAGGACCCTCTGCCTACCCCTAGTCTGGGGGTAGGCAGAGGGTCCCTGGTTCCCAGGTACGCACTCGCACCTCTATCCTGCTATCACGTGTGTGCCCGGTCAGTTTGGCCTGCACCAGATGCTACTTATTTTTGGGATGTATAAAGTGTTCTGAACTGATATATGTTTCTAGCAGCTCCTATAGCATAGCTGAAAGGATTGACCCTAATCATTCTATTTGGAATACCTACAAAATAAATATATGCTGAATTACATCAGAATAAATAACTTCACTTTTGCAAAAAAAAAAGGTTTTCAGACAAATCTGAAGATGCAAAAACAGCACAAAAGTAGCAAAACTGGCAAGCAATTCTTATTAGTTTATATAACATTTATGTAAATATATCCCAACGAGAAATTATTCCACGGTATGCATAGCTATACTATAGTATTATAATGAAAAAAAGGTAGTAAAATAGAAGATAATAAAATGTAGTTGTCAACACATAAAAGTGCCCAGAAAATGTTATGAATATTGGGTCAGAAAATGAATCTTCTGAACTGACTCATTGCACCGTACCATACCCTGTGTTCTGAATACTTGGTTTCAGTATTCTAGGGTTTAAGGTACATGTCAATAACCTTAACTTAACAGCATGAGCTGACACTTTCACTCCTTTCTAGTTACAAGAACCTTGAATAACCTGAACGCAGTAAGTTAGGAAATATAAACCTTTCTAACAAATTAATGTAAATTGTCAAGAGTGATTTTCTAGTTTATATTTCTTTGTTAAGATTCCAAAATATGTTAAGAAAAATGCATATTGCTAATATAATCAATTTTGTAGCAGCAGCACCTGCTGGCCAGTTCTTCCAACCATAATACTATCAAGAGAACAAGTCAGAAAAATAAAAATGTTGGGAATGTTGGGAGGTATGAATATGTGCAGATACTAAGAAATCTGTGGAGGAAACTGTATTTTTATTATCAACCTCTTTCTCCATAACCTTCCCACCATCTATATGTTTTCATTTCTACATTCCTTATGTGCATTTAGAAATACCAGTAGGAGCATTCTAATTTGCAATAAAACATTTATTGACAATAATATTCATTTGAAACTGCAGTGTAAATGGCAGATTTATTAAGGGTTGAAGTGAAAATTAAAATTTTCAATTGTGAATGATCCAAACTTGATTCAAGCTTTAATTAGAATTTTGAGATTTATAATACTCTCGCCCTTTAAGAACTCAAATTCGACTATTCACCACCTTAAACCTGCTAAATTGCTGTATAGGTCAGTGGGAGGGGTCCAGGGATCAATTTGGTGATGTTTGCAGCCTTTTTTTGGGAGAAAAAACTCAAATCGAGGTTTTTTGATTCGAGTTTTCAGGTCGATTCAATCCGTCCGAGCTGAGAAAATTCAATTTCATTAATAAATTTCTATTGGTGGAGTTTTGAGTTTATGGGAGTTTTAAAAACTCACATAAATTTGAAATTCAACACTTGATAAATATGCCTCTATGTGGTTTATAAAAAATAATCCTTTCACTCCATTCCTGTCTTTTTGAAGGCAAGATGGGCAAAGATTTGAAATGCAAATTTGCACAAGCTCCATTTTAGTTCTTTTATTTGTAAAAAAGCATATTTTCAATTATTCTTTAAGTCTGGTTTTAGAAGAGATAGTCCTTGATGGTTTTAGGGTGGTGGCACGCTGTGATTCGTTCCATAGTTAAATACGAAAGGGTGGAGATGGCCTCTGTTTAATGGATTCTCTGCACTATACAACCTGTCTGAAGCATTCTAGGATGTATATAATATAAATTCTAATCACTATTATTGAATGATATATGTAAACAGATTTTATAAGAAAATATGCCTATTTTATACAAACTTGTTATC
Organism: Xenopus laevis; assembly: GCF_017654675.1. Taxonomy (NCBI): domain Eukaryota; kingdom Metazoa; phylum Chordata; class Amphibia; order Anura; family Pipidae; genus Xenopus; species Xenopus laevis. Next base: position 87,293,265 of record NC_054371.1, on the reverse strand, counting down.
AAATTATTTTCAAATATAAAATAGATCATAGCGCTGATTTATTAAATGACACAAAAGTGCTGTTTTTTTTTTACTTTTTATTTATTTCTTCCACAATCTAGTCAGATAATACAGCAGGCAGGCCACAAGGAACAAAAGTGCTGTTTTTTAAGCAAAAATTCATCATGTTTTTCCCACCATGCATATATTTTTAACAGTTCATTCTTGAAGCATAACGTTTTGTATTTGACAGTGAATGGCCTGCAGGCAGTTGCACTTAAAGGAGAATTCAACCCTTTACCAAAAAAACCCTACCCCCACCCCACATAGACTCCCTCCTTCCCCAACCTAGCTGCCCCCCACTCCCGGGGAACTGCCCCTAATTTTTTACTCACGCCTTGGTGCAGATTCAGGGTTTGCAGTTCACAGCAGCCATCTTCCGGGTCTTCTTGTCTTCTTCCGACACTTCTGCAATTTCCGTCCAATTCCGCACATGCGCAGTTGTAGCGAACCAGCAAATTGCTCCTACTGCGCATGCACCGCTTTGCCGGTCTCCATCTCAGCTTACCGAAGACCTGGAAGATGGTTGCGGTGAACAGCGATCCCTGAGGGGTAAGTAAAAATTTAGGGGCATTTCCCAGGGGGGGGGCAGCTAGGGTGGGGGGGGAGAGGTCTACTTGGGGTGGGGGGTAGGGTTTTTTTGGTAAAGGGTTGAATTCTCTTTTAAGCAGTGACACATGCAGGACTCAGGCATCCTCTTGCATACTTCTTAATTGCACGTCAAATAGTGCAAGCACTAGTGTCTATGGGTGCAAAGACTTTAGGTGCCTTATACAAGTATGGGATCCATTATCCAAAAAATCATTAAAAATTCCAAATGGTTGTCTCCCATAGACTCCATTTTAATTAAATAATTCACAGTTTTCAAAATTATTTTCTTTTTCTCTGTAATAATAAAACAATACCTTGTACTTGATCCAAACTAAGATATAATGGATCCTTATTGGAGGCAAAACAATCCTATTGGGTTTATTTTATGTTTGAATGATTTTTTAGCAGACTTAAGGTATGAATATCTAAATTACATAAAGATCCCTTATCTGGAAATGCCCAGGTCCTGAGCATTATCGATAACAGGTCTCATACCTGTACTTACCTCATGCATCACATATCCTTATAAGACTATACAGATATTTATCTGTCCTAACAAAATAACCAATGGCAGAAAAATCTTTGATGTATTTCATTGGTGGGTTGTTGTGAAAATAAAATTACTCAAGGCCTCAACAGCAACTTAAGCTCATCTTATTGAAGGATCTAACATTCCAAGTGGAGTGCTTTGGATTCTTCTTATCCTTCAACCTGTTATTGAGGTATTATTGTCAACAATAACAATTGTATAACAATTGTTAAAAGTGGGAGTTAGTAATGTGCAGAATGTCAGCTGGACTAGGGTGTGTATGTACATAACTGTGTGTATGCTAAATTGCTCTTTTTTCAAAACTGGGAGGCATGAAAATATGCTGAAACTGTGATACTGTCACAGGGAGGGAACTAGACTTATAGGGGTAAAAATTTTTTACCACAAATGCCCCACCTTCTGTATCTTTTTTTTTCTCACATTGCTTTTGCGCATTTAGAAATACCAGTGGAAACATTCTAATTTGTTAAAACAAATTTATTTATTATTCATTTTAAACTATCAATATAATAGGTCATTGCACAAGTTTCCCTTGAGTTCCATTTCTTTTTTGTAGAATGCAGTTCAATTATCCTGGTGAAGATGCACTGTATAGAGATGGCATAGATCACAGAGCATTTCCTCTAACTGGCTACAGGGAGTTGCCTTTCAAAATCCCATAGGAACAAATGGAAAGTGGCGGAATTTCACTCTAGCGATCTGTGGCGATCTGTAACTCTTTGATAAATATACCCCATAGATATTAAGCTATTTGGCAAGAGTAGTTTAGATTATAAAGACAATGGCTCAGACCATAGGTAGTCCATTCAATCCACGCAAAACCAATGCCTTCTAGATATGAATTCCTAAATATTCCAAATTTCACCAAGGGAAACCATGAAGGTGAAGAAGCAATATAAATTTTGTTGCGGTATATGTCTTCATAAATCTGTGCAATAGCTGTGCCAGGGCTTCTCAAGTTGTTTTCATGCCATTCCGGGAATCCTTTGAGTTGGCACATCAAAGGCAACCCTATTGAAAAACAAAGATGTTTATTTAAGTTTAGAAACCACAAATAAAATATCTTTTTCATTTTAAAATACCTCTACTTAGTGAGAAACATTTTTAACATTTCCTTTTATAGTGATAGGATTGAGTATTTAAACAAATAAATGTTTTCAAATAAAACCACAAGAGAAAAAGGAGGAGTGTAGGGGATCTAGACTGTCCTACTTACGTCAAACAGCAGAGAACAAAAAATACAAGGAAAATAATTGGAACGGCCACGATGGCTCCTCTAGGCAATGTATGCTTCACTCTTGCCCATACATCACTTAGTTGGGACTGAATTTTTCCTAGAAAAAAAAAAAGGAGAAAGTATATTAGGGATCATACAGAATGTCACAATCTGTAGGAAATCTCAGAATACACAAAATAAGTTTTCATACCACATATGCAATATACTCAGGGGCACATTTACTAAGCTTGAGTGAAGGATTCGAATGCTAAAAAATTCGAATTTCAAAGTATTTTTTGGGGTACTTTGACCATCAATGGGTTAAATTCGACCGAATTCGATAGAATTGAATGATTCGAACGATTCAAAGTAAAAATCGTTTGACTATTCGACCTTTCGATAGTTGAAGTACTGTCTCTTTAAAAAATAATTTGACTACATACTTCGCCACTTTAAACCTACCGTGGTGTAATGTTAGCCTATGGGGACCTTCCCCAGCACTTTTCTAAAAATTTTTTGATCGAATAAAAATCCTTCGATCAATCGTTTTAAATCGTTCGAATCAAAGGATTTTATTGTTCGATCGAATGATTTACTTTACTACTTTTTTAGCATTTGCGCTAAATCCTTCGAATTAGATATTCGAATTCGAAGGATTTAACGTCGAGGGTTTATTAACCCTCGAAATTCGACCCTTGATAAATGTGCCTCTTGGTGTGTGTATATTTTAATTACATTACACTATTATATATATATATATATATATATATATATATATATATATATATATATATATATATATATATATATATATATATATATATATATATATATATATATATATATATATATATATATATATATATATATATATATATATATATATATACACATACATACATATAGTAAATTATAAAATTGCATAACTACACAGTACATACCAACAAAGCCTTCTTCAGATGATGGTCGATGAGCTTTGGCAGGCAATGGGCGACATGAACAAATACAACACACACAAAAAAAAATAATAACTATATATAATAATCTATTCATTGTGAAATGTTTCACAGATCTGAGATGTTACTCTTCAGCAACTCTCAGTGGACTGAAGTATGAGACTGGGGTTTCTTATTAAACCAATGATGCTGCTTTTATGACATCATGGGTTAGTTACCATGGATACCATTATGACATAAGAGGTACAGGCAAAACCTGTAATGACATCATAATGAGTTGTTACCATGGATACTATTGTAACTTAAGATGTAAACAACCCATCTCTAATCATTAAAGGGAAATTATCACAAAAATTTAAATTTGATATAAGCTTCATCATACTAAAATAAGAAATGTTTGAAATATAATCAGTTAAAAATTCAGACCTGTTTCTGAAATAATCTTCACTCTCCCCATTTTAGCATCTTTCTCTTTTCAGTCTCACTCTCTTCATGCAAGTGTTGCGAGTCTGACTTTGAATGACAGTTGAGTCCAATGCAGCCTTTGGGGGGGCTCCTTTTGCCTAGAACAGGGGTCCCCAACCTTTTTAAACCGTGAGCCACATTCAAATGTAAAAAGAGTTGGGGAGCAACACAAGCATGAAAAAGTCCCTTAGGGTGCCAAATAAGGGCTGTGATTGGCTATTTGGCAGCTCCTATGTGGACTGGTAGCCTACAGGAGGCTCTACTTGGCACTATACAACTCTCCAAAGGGTTGGAGAGCAACATGTTACTCACGAGCTACAGGTTGGGGATCACTGGCCTAGAACATGTATTGAAGCTAACTCTTAGAATCACCAGAAATACTCACTATGTACATGCAGAATTTGTACAATAGTCAGTTTGTTTGATTTTGTTTATGCTGGAGTCGGTTATTTGAATTAGCTCTATCACATCTGCTAGAAAAAGGAGTCCCCCTTAAAAGACATATTGGATCTAGATCCACAGTGAAATATAGGAAGGTAGCAGCATTCTAGGATGTATATGATCAATAACGTAACTAGAGGGGGGCGGGCCCTGGCGCGGGACGTGCAGCCCGGCCCCCCTCCGTACTCCCGGAATCAGCCCGGATCTCTACCGGAATCAGTGACGCACGAGCTGCCGGGGGCCCTGAGGGGGTGCGGGCCCTAGCCCAATTGCACCCCCTGCTCCCCCAGTAGTTACGTCACTGTATATGATGTAATTATGAATGTACTGTTCAGAATTAATGACTAAATCACAATATTATGATAATAAAATAAAACTAAGTTTGTTAGGGCCCTTTTATATTATGTATTATTTTAAATATTGTGAATCAAATACTTTTATAATATTACTTTTCTAACATATAAAAAAGCAAATAGTTACAGTTTAAAACATGATAATGGCTTTGGGGAGGCTATCAATAGTTTAGGTCTTAAAGGTGGATGACCATGACACACAGTTCCAAGGGGGTCCAGTACTGTGGAGGGGCAGGGGAAAGAGCTGGGCAAGGAAAGAGCTGATGTGTGGTGGTGGCACAGTCCATGGCCATGCCAGTACTTATGTACACCTGTCAAAGGCCTCTTAGCTTATAAGCTAATGGAGCCATTCTCTTTTTGTGAGCAGCAAAACTACTATTTTGTTTTATGACAGCATTTCTAGATTTAAGAACAAAGCCAATGTACTACAGAACAAAACAGGTTCAAATTGCTTTCATCTAAAATACTTTTTAGTTACACTGCTGCTTCTGCTTGTTGATGTGGCTTTGTTAATAGAATTAGACAGAGATAAGAAAACATCTATTTCATAGCAAATAATAACTCTGGACATTAAAGCTAATGTCAAGTGGGGTTGAAACATCCCTACACTGGAATAAGCCCTTTACCTTGCCTGCACCCGGATCCATTGTATCGGCCCTGGTCAGGCACACAGTGGATTTTGGCACAAAAATTAGCCATGTGTATCTGCACCCAGACCAATGCAATGATTTCACCATTGCCATCCACTAGTGTATATAAATTCTTCTCTCTTAGCAAGCTGAAGTAACCTCATAGTTAATATAAGCAGTAGAGGATTTTTTGGCTGCAGTGGAGTCTAGGCAAAAAGATTGTCATGCAGAGCAGCAAATAAGAAATAAGTACCATTAACTTTTAAAGAATACATACACTTTTGTGAATATGACTGTTTAAAACACAAAGGGTCACCATATATATTTTCTTGTAATTTTCTTTTTTTTTTGTGGATGTTATCCGTTACTTTAGCAGTTTGACTTGGAAACCCTGATGGTGAGCCTCCTATGGATAAGCACCCCACATTTTCATTCTGAGGTTGTGCGCCTTCGCTCTTAATTTTGTAAAACACAAAACAGACATTCCAGATTAAAAACAATAGTTTATTCCAAATCAAGCTAGGGCCATGTGGCTTTATGCAGTTCAGGCACCATGCTCTTACTCATAGGCTTATAAAAATAAGGTCACTGAATATTTTCTAGCAACCTGAAGCAGTGACCTCCATAGGATGTAATCAAATTTATATAAGTTTACATGTCACTTCACTGCTAAAACCATTTGTATATAATAAAAAATATTTATAGCAGTTCTTTTCAAATTGATATAATATGCTATGTATATTCAACATCAAATTCAGGCATGGGAGTAATGCAACCTATTATTCAGAATGCTCAGGACTTGGGGTTTTCTGGATAATGGAACTTTTTGTAATTTTTTTTAAAGATACACATTTAATTGTAATATATAAAACTGATAAAATTGTATGCACTATACAACAGATTTTGTCATATTCTGTGGTGTATTCTATGACAAAAATATCTTTCTGCTTTAATTCTTGATTTCTCCTTTCTTTTACAGAACTTAAGGATCAAATTAAAGAATTCACTGCATCACCTTCTCACCAAATTTGCAGAGTAACCCACCTATACACAGCCAACCACTACTAGCACTTAATATGGTGTTGTTACCTGTTGTTGGTTTATAATACATTTTTATTCAATTTCCTGTGTTTTACCTTTACCCGTGAAATCTAAATAATGTATTTCTTGATTATTATTCGCCATAGAAAAACTCAAATAAAGATCAATATTATTTTTCATATTTAGATTATTCTCAGTGCGGTAGACCAGTAGATGTTTGGTTGCTATAAGGGTCATATGATCTGTGGCTCTTAAGAATCAGTTGTTTATGCTGCATATAATAAAAAATATCATTTTTAAAAATGATTTCCTTTTTCTGTGTAATATTTGCAGGGCAATTTGGACCATAGTGGGGCATGCAGTAAATCTAGAAATTAGGTTTCATGTTTAGTGCTTAGGTCTCTATTGGACAAGCATATATCCAAGGCTACTGTAATGTTAAGATTAACAATGAAGTTAGTATAGGTATGGTTTAGTGCTGAAGGTCAGCACAGATTTTCATTTAACTTGTAGTTATCTATCATTAAGAATGCTGCAGCTACTCCTTTGATGCCCTTTGTGTGGCCTGCTATCTTGTCAGGGCCTTCTTAGCAGCAATCCAATAGAATACTTCCCAAAGTGCTGCTTTTTGCAGGACAGTCTTGATTTTTATGTCAACATAGAACTGTTCCTGATTGTTTGTTTGGAAGTCCTGCTTCTGTAGACTACATTTGCCCTTTAAAGTGCTTTTTCTGTGCTAGAAAGAGCCGAAGTTCGTCTTTCTCTGAAGAGATTCATGCACCACTGCAGAGTGAAAACTAGAGCAAGAAGGAAACAAAGCTGTTTGGTAGCATGGTGGTCTGCACAGAGCATCTCATGATGATCTTACAGATCTGCAGTGCTGCCTTTGTTATAGTAATTAGTAACTAGCCAAAGCTGGTAGTATTGCCCTGTATTTTATATGGTATAAGGTCTGCAAGAATAGGGATGTGCTTGGATCTGCTCCATATGTACAGGGGGAACATTCAGTGGTGTAACTAAAGAGAAAGCGGACACCGTGGCAACAGGGGGGCTTGCTCTGCTGGTCTACTCCACAGCCACTTTATTAAATAAAAGTGGGTGCACTAACTGGTGAGGAGCAGGGTGGGCGGCCATGGGGGAAGGTGGGTTGGTATTGCCATGTGCACCATGCCCCCACGAAGATTTTTTGGCAGGGGGGCCTGGCATGACGTAGGTATGCCCCAGGTGCATTCCTACGAGAGTGACAAATTCCCCACTGGCTTTTTGTCCCTAACCCTCGTACTTGACTCTCTCTTTTCACCCCCTTCTATCCTCTGGTCTTTCTTTTTAAAGTTTGGTCCTAGCTTTTACTTTACTCTTTATATCAGCCCCTCTCCATACTCTTTATTGGTGCTTCCTGCCCTTCTATTACCACCACAAGTATATTTCAGTAAAAAACTTTGAAAACCTCTTTCTAAAAGGGCAGCTTAACATGAATGTGCTCTCTGCCAGTCCCAGAATATTTTGTTCCACTTCACCCCTGAACTGGTGGAGATTGCGGGTTTTTCTCTTGTAACATTACTGCATCACCAAGCCCTGCATAAAGGTGTTTCTGCTTAGAGACACAGTGGTGCAGAAGATCATTATATAGTTTAATGATCTTGCACATTTTAATTTCATGAGAGCCACAGGTAGTAATGCAAAAACGTACGTTTATACGATTCGCCAAAAATGTAAAAAGAGTAGCATAGATAGCAAAAAAGTACATTAGTATAATAAGCATAAATAAATGTAAAAAAGTAGGCATGGTTGAAAATTTTGCGGAACTTTTCGGCCCTCCTTTTAATTTTCAAATGTTGGGATTAGTCCTGTGTACAGTTACCCTAAAAGGCTGAGTGTGTTCATATTCATAGACCAATAAGGATGCTGACACAAAGGGGACTTTGTCGCTTTCGATGTTGCCTCTTTTCACATTTTGGGGTGCCAGGTGCACCACATGTAATGTATTTAACATGCAGTGATTCCAGCTCATGTGAAGCGGACAGGTATTGTCTGCATTGCCTGCGGGAGAAGAGATTTCCCACTGATGAAGCACTCCGAGTGACAGGGCCCTTATTGAGCTGTGAATCTGAACACACAGGCCTTTAGGGCAATTGCACACAGGCCTCTTATATAACTACCAAGAGGGGCCCTGACAAAAAAGCAGGTCAAACAGAGGGCATCAAACCTACCCTTCTGAAAACCACTGCTGTGAGTAGATTTATCCCTATTTATCAACAAATTATTTGATATTTTTAGCATGAATTCTAACCTTTGATTTTATGGGTATAGTCTAACTACATATTTGAAAACCTATACAAGTGCTGTAGAATCTAGGTAGTCATTCTGATATTTGTATTTATTGTGCTATTAGTCTTGTGGCATTCTGTTGAAAATGCCTTTAAAAAGGTGCTCAGAGCTGTGAATTACTACAGAAAATGTAGAATATGATTCTGTGACTGTGAGAATTTGTCTGCATCCTGATCATACCCATAACTCTTTGTGGGCATGAATAACTACTGCTAGAGAGTTGCTAGATGAACATATTCATGATACAGTTAGTGGCATCTTATAAGTGAAGATTTATAATGGATGCACGGCTATTAAATATGCATTGAAATGAATTATGCATTCCTGCTAACTGGTGTTGCAATATATAAGCTTATAGACATATCTGGTTCATGTTGGTTGGCCCCCACAAAAATGTGATAATTGTACTTTGTGAAGCAAAAGCACATTTTCTTTTAAGGTATGTTGGCAGAGAATGATAAATAATACATCTTTCTTTTAAACTGGAATAGTAAGATGCAGCCTGCCAAAAAAGATAAATGTATAGGAAGGCCGGTATTTTTTTCCAGAAAAGGTGGCAACCTACCCACAAAGGCCCGAATGTGTGGCAAGGCTACAAACGCCTGAGTCAAGGACGGCAGAATTTCAGGGGTGGCATGTGCCCAGCTGCATCTGGATTTGTTAATAGCACTAGAGACAGGCAAGTCAGTCTCCAGTGCTGTGCTTGACCATTAAGAAGTGCACATGCATGTGCACCCATGCACACACAGGAAGGGGGAAGAAGAAGGGGACGATGCAGGTCAGGGGTAAGTGGGAGAGGGCAGTACTGGGAAGGGGTGGGGGTCAAGGAAGGGGATGGCGCAGGGGTAAGCGTACGGGTACGGCGCTGGGAAAGGGTGGGGCAAAGAAGAAGGAGACAGCGCTGGGAAGGGGCGCGTAGTAGGGTAAAATTGTTAATTGTTTAAATATAAATGTGTAATTAATATAGGTATTTTCAGGTTATCCTCCAGGGGGTGCTAGTGGGTAGCTATTGCTAGAGTCCCCGGTGGGTGGAGGAAAGTGATAAAAGGGAAGGTGGCAGGTAGAAATATTGAGATTCGTTATTGGAAGGAACAAGAACACCAAACTCTCTGATAGTCGAGTCATTCCCTGGAAGAGTTAGTGAGTTTAGGTAGTGAGGAAGCTGAGGTTAACTACCGCTATAGTGGGCATACGTTAGCCAGAGACTGTCATAGGCAGCTGTGGCCCCTACAAGGAGATAGTGGGCACAGTGTGTCCAGCAATATCCCCACCAGTCAGGGCCTAAGAGGCAAGGTTTGGCTGATCAGGTCAGGACCCAAGGAGGTGTGCCTGAGAGAGTGAGCCCCCTGATAGTGTGCAGTCTGGTGAACAGTAAAGCTGATGGACCAGGAAATAAAGCCCTGTTGGTGAACTCCTGTGCTGATGTAAGCCCTGATGAATAAAGAAGGAAGTGTTTGACTGCAATTCCTTGCCTGCTGTGTCTCCTTCCAGGTTTTCACCTACCTGACGGACAGTGGTTCATCCAGATAACAACGGGTTAATACCCAGGCCCTATCTTAGCTCCTGTTACAGGTGGGCCGATGATGAGCGGAGCTGGCCTTGGGATGGGCTTGGTCCCACACCTCCTCCTCAAATCACTTTCAGTGGCTAGCTCAGACATTCTGGGATGCATCAGATTTTATAAATGAAACAGTCTTTAGCTAGAAGGGGATTCTGGGAAGTGATCTATAACAGCTGGAGGGTTGCATGTTGGACATTCCTAATGCATATATTAAAAATATTGAATAGTTGCTTGAGCTCCATGGCATTTCTGTCCTACTGTGCATTTAAACTGCCAGTTTTAGAAAGTTACAGTATGTTTGTAAGCATACCGTTGTTTACTCAAAGATACAGGACATACGTGTTGGCAGGCAAAAGTATATGTACCCTTTGTGATATTACTCCATAAGATAGACTGAATGCAGTAACCCATACCAACCAATCATTAGATATAATGGCCATTATTATAATTATAATTACTGGTCAGCTGATTGAAAGAATTGCTACTGTTGGTTATTAGTACTAGGAAATCTTTGTCATTTTTATGACATTACTCTAGGGCTAGGGCCACATGGGGCCAAAATCAGCCTGCTGAAAACTGCAGGATGTTTTCAGGCCCTACCCCAGGCAGTAGCCTCTTTCTTTGGCATTCGGAACCATGGTGTTGTCTCCAGCACGACCACACTTGGTGGATTTTGTCAAAAAAATTTGTGAAATCCGCCGAATGTGTTTGTGCCGGGGGCCGACACAATGGTTCCATACGCAAAAGTAGAAGGAGGCTACTGCTTGCAGTAGGAGCTGAAATCAGCCTGTGGATTTCGTCAGGTTTATTTCAGCCCCCTGTGGCCCTAGCCTAAGAGGCGTAGAACACTTAGCCAAGCCAGCCCCCCTCTACAGTATATACCACTTGCATGAAGACCCTACTGCCCCCATACACTTGCACAGGTTGGTACGTAACTTGAGCAGACAGGAGGGAAGCTATTTCAACACATCAGCTCTCCAGTGAATCTTCATTTTCTGCATATTTATTGTACTTGAAACACAAACAAATTGAGATGAATAATAATGAGCATTTATTTTATGACAAATAAAGGTGATGTTTTGCCTTGTGCTCTAGAAATACCAGTTTAATCTCTGCCCAGATCAGAATACACACCCTATTAATTTAGTGTAGGTGTTTAGTCAAAATATACAACTTCACCCTGGTAACCACTGAGTCATATGCAAAAGTGCTTCCTGTACAGGATTTTAGAATCACTTGACCATTTAAATCATCATTGTGTAAATGGGACAGAGAAAATGCTAAACATAATATTAATATTGGGTGCATGAAAAAAAGGTAATGGATGTTTTTTCTTATGGCAACGTTATTGTTGCTGTGAAAAAATTTGCAGGTGGCAAAGTGTGCAATTTCGCCGTTAATCCATGCCTGGTGAAAAAAATTGCTCAGAACTAATGTTTATTAAAAACCATAATGTCCAATTGACCTACACTGCCAGCAAACCACTATTAATCTGAAGGAATCATTAACATTCCTAAGCTTGGGTTAGTTATCTCATGTTTCTCTTTCCGCAAACCCTGAGAATTTTAATTACATTTCTCCTTATAAATAACGTCATGGACTGTAATGCCATTATCAGACATTATCTTTTTCATTAATAACCATTTCTGAGTCAAGAAATCAATTCCTTTCCTGTTCTGAAAATTAACAATATTGTCCTAGTTTTAACATCTGAAAGTTTTTTTTTAAATATGCTCTCATGTCAACTTGCAAAAAATACTCATTTTTTAAATTTACTGTAGGTATCAATATGTTTTTTTCAGGGCTAGTCCACACGGGGAGATAGCGACGCGTTTGCGGTCGCCGCGACCGGCGCAGGCGACAGTTTTGTATGGGCGCCTATGTAAAAACGCCTGTGCTAACCACACGAGGCGATGCGCTTTTCAACAGTCGCCTGAAAAAGCCTGGCGAGGCATTTTCAGGCGACTGTTGAAAAGCGCATCGCCTCGTGTGGTTAGCACAGGCGTTTTTACATAGGCGCCCATACAAAACTGTCGCCTGCGCCGGACCGCAAACGCGTCGCTATCTCCCCATGTGGAATAGCCCTCAAAATAAGTGATCCTGTAAAACATCACTCTTTTATTTTGGTATATTGGTTAAATTAAGCCATTTATCATCAAAGAATTGTGTGTGCCCTTTAGTAATCATGAATATAAATTGATCCAAAGGATACATATCTTTAAATGTTTGGACTGATAATATACACTCAAGTTGACACATACATACATACATAGACGTGGCTTGTTTGAATATAATTAGTGTCTGCAAAGAAAAGTCTGAAATGAGTTTCTTAGATCTTGATAAACCTATATGGATTTCATTCAGGGCCACACTAACTTTGCTGGTTATTGAAGCATGGGGAAAGCATGAGAATTTTTAAAGGCCCTGCAGTTAAAGTCGTTAAACTCCGAAATCCACAGTCTGTGTCTATCCACAGGTCAATTCTGTGCATGTAAATGCAGAAGGAGTAGATGGGCTGTTTATTTATTTGCATTTAAATGCAGGCAGAGAAACAGCCCCATGTTGTAAATAGCAAAAATTAAGCACAAATCATTTGAACAAAAGTATGGGAATCGGGATTTGGTGTCCATTTTATAATTTAAAAAATGCAGTTTGTGTGCTTCCATGCTAAGTTTGCAAGTTGCTTGGAGAAGGACTACATATTTCTTTTTTTCTTGCCTTGTGCCAGAATTGAATGAAAATTTAAGGTCCCAATGTGAGACTCGCAACCATTGTGGATTTATCTTATTAATATTTTTTTATTATTTACTAATAAAAAGAAAAGTTAAGTTTTAGCATTATTTCAAGTACTTATGTCCAGGGGAAGTACTACAATTGTTTTTATTGATTAATGCAATTAGTAATGAGCAAAATTATCCTGTTTCAATTTGCCAAAAATGTTTCAAAATTGCAGAAAAAATATTAAAATGCCAAATACCAAATGCATTGGAGTCAATGTGCATTTAAGCTTTTCTCCTGCTCAAGGCATTAGATTCAATGGAGGGTTTTTTCTTGCGCCTAATATATTGATGTCAATGGGTGTTTTTTTTCCTGCGATTTTTTAGGCAAAACAAGCCCCAATGGCAAATTTCTACTATGGGTTTATGAAAAATGTTGCCACTTTTGAAAATCTCAATTCCACTGGGAATCTGTATAAGGTAAAAAAAATGTTCTCATCCCTAGTTATTTTTGTAGGAATCTTGTTGCAGGACAATCACATATATTTACATCCATAAAAGACCTTTCTTAATATAATTGAGGAGATAGGCAACCCAGTTGAATGGTGTTCCTACACAGAGTAAGACATCTCAAATAAGTTAAAAATAACTTCTAACTCAGTGGGGAAAAGTACAGAACTTACTGAGCCCTATGTGTTACATGACAGCATAATTTATTGTACAGCAGCTCTATCATTTGCTCAGTAAGAAGCTCTTTCCAGTGCTTTTTGCAACAATGTATGTCCCATGGGAGATAATGTGTTAAAATGATGTACACATATATTTGTGACTCTGGATCTACTGATGACAGTTAGACTCTCCTGACTTTTTTACCCAGTGCACTAGGCTTTAGTGTTGCCTTATTTATTAAGTAGATCCTCAGCCTTAAAACAGAATTCCTATTATTCCATTGTGTGTGTGTGAAACAGAACCAAGAGAAAACAATAAACATAGTAAGTTACAAATGACTTATAATATTGTATATAGTAAAGTGGAATGTGGCAAGCTCAAGATAACCCATATACTATAGGGCTCTGATCCATGAAGGAAGATACAAAGGTGAAAAAAAGAGTAAACTACTATTGTTAAATCACACAGAGGGAACTCTGTTGCTACTGCTTAGTCAAAGCAAGTATTTGTTACTCATGCACCAAAGACCTGGTAAAATTCACACATGGAGCTAGATGTGATTTGATCCAAGCACTGATCCATACAGGGCTCGGCCAAGCCGGTCGTCCACTCTAGGAAACCCGGCCGGCCACCCTGCTCCAACCTCCGACCACACAGGTTTATTCAGGCAAACTCTTCCCAACATAAAGTCATTTCAACATCACGCATTCACAATTTTCCCCCTCTCTTTATGGTTCTCACCATTCAGGATGGCTTCAACACTCTAAGATATTTAGGCTTCTCACTAAGCCCTTCCAACCTTGGAACATAGAGGCTCACTAAGTCCTTTTCACTCTCCCCTCCAGGGACACCAATTCAACAGCCTTTGCCTTGGCTTACCTTCTGGCAGCATCACAACCCTCCTCAAGCACAAGTTGGTATCCATGGAGCCCACCCTGATTTCTTCCATTCACTCCAAGGACCGGTCCATCCGGCTTTTTCCTAAGCCAGCAAAATAACAGCCTTACTTGCTGCAACAACATACATTTCCCCTAAAAGTAAACCAGTTTAACACTGGTGAAAAAAAAGACATTTCAATGACCTTTTTTAAGCACATCTCAAGTACAGCAGATTATTAAGGCCAATTAAAAAGTTGCTTAGAATTAGCCATTCTATAACATACTAATGTTACCTTAAAGGTGAAACACTCCTTTAATCTTTGATTATTTAAACATCATATTAATTGAAGGGGTCTTATTTTGTATTGTCTTGACTATGTGCCTTTATTACATCAGTAATACATTACAAGGTCAGTTGTAGAAAGGACAATTTGACAGCATTGTCTCCTATGTCTAAAAATATAGGTCATTATGCTGAACTGACTCATTTCCCAAAGGAACAATTCAATATTCATTTGTTGGTTTGAATCACATTAGAGACATGTTAACTACGTTTCCCCACCAAGCTCTTGGGAGTAAACCGTATTGTACACACTGAATCGATATACAAAGGTTGTGCTCTCACTATTCAGTGATCACTTGTTATCCTTTATTTACCAAACTACCAAAAAAAAAACAGGCCGTTAAAACTAAACAGATTCTCAGTTGCTCTCTGCAATATAATTACATTTGTTCACTTAAGTGGCTGGAAAATAGAGCTAGTTACTGAATGGGAGAGGAGGGGTGTTAGAAAAGTCCAAATGGGAGAGTTAAAGGTTATGATAATATGAGAGGAGGAGCAGAAAGGGAGGATGTTTTGGTGAAGCAGAGCTGGAAAGGTTATGTATTTACATTTATAAATAAGGAAAATATACTGGTAAGTGAAGGAGACAGAAGAATGGGCTTGGGTGGGTTTCATCCAGAAAACACACACAGTGAAACCATCAGTTTTCATGTAAATAAACAGGTAAATTGATGTAACGCTTTCTTGGCCTATTCTGCCAATTAGGAGTTAAGGGTGACCAGCTAGGTAGTGAGCATGGGTTACATTGCGAATCTTCACCCAGGGCAGAGCCTTCGCCAAATGGAAGCTTCCCCTTTAAACTGTAGTTGAACTACAACTCACAGGCATATAAGTGCAAAATAGAATAATGGACGCCAGGAGGTTCTTTAAAAAGGTAAAACAGGAGCACAGATTTTTTATGCCAGAGGCAAATGACCACAGGTTTACTTACAAATATACTGAGGACACAGCAGGTGGAATCACTTTGGACAGTACAAGGTTCAGTCAAAAAGGTGCGACTCCCAAAAGATATTGCAGATAGGTGTACATCAATTCCCAGTTCAACCGACGTTGCACAGTGAGGGGATCGGGATCTATCAGGTAGGGTACAGGTAGTCCTTTGCTCACCTAGATGCCTATCAACTGAGTTCCCTGCTCTAAAGGCAAACAGGCCTTGTGGGAAGCTACTCCCTACTACAATCCTCGTTGGAGCGACAACTGCTCTTTCTGCTACACCTCTCTGTCTTTCTCTGCTAGAGAGACTATAACAAGATCTTACTATTTTAGCTGGTCCTCGTTAACGGGGTTACCTGGTCCCCGACTTAGCACCAAAGGTGTCAGGTCCCTCTGGGGTAAATGCTTACTGGGGCCTATGGTGATCCCAGGCTCAGTGGAGATTCACCTAGCAGCAGCACCAGGAGCCAAAGAGGAAGAGGACACTCCCTGCACAGCACTATATAGCAGTGTGGCAGGGGAGTGTCATTACACTCTTTGTCCAATAGGTGTGGGTGTTACACTTTACCAGTTACAAGGGCTTGGCCCAATAACAAGGGAAAAGAGAACTACATACAAAAGTAGGGGATTAACTCTATAGGGATAGGATATCCTATAGGTCCCTACATTGATATTTAGTATGTAATATTTTTTATGAAGCACCAATATATTCCACTGCTTTCTACAGAGATTATATAACATTCATATCAGCCCCCGTCAGGAGCAAATTAACTGTGTTTTTACAGTAAGGGAGGAAACTCTAGAGACACAGGAATATAGGAGAATATACTGTGCAAGATTCTGGCCCCATTTTTATTTTGGGGCACACACCTAGTAAGCGATTATCCCAACTTTGTAAACCTATAAAAGTCAAATGTCTTTAAAAAAATAAATAAAAAAAAAGTGATTGCACACGTGTGCTTAGCATATTTTTATATGTCATTTAGGGTTCAAGCCTCACCTTACATGTATATAGCATATGTAATTTTTTTATATTGTTGAGGAAAATACTTCTCCTTTGAGCTGATGTATATTGTTGCTAATATTATGTCCACCTGCATTTTTCAGCAATATTTTATATATATATATATATATATATATATATATATATATATATACTAACAAATGAGTTTCCGCACTCCACGGCAAATAGCTTCAAAAAAGGGAGGGGTGCCCGGTAATTTTGTATACACCAATTATTCTCAGACCAGCACTCCCTGTTATAAAAATCAATTTACATCGTATCTATGCCCGACGTTTCGGTCGCTATTGGGACCTTTTTCAAGGATCTTGAAAATAATAAACCTTAGGTAAATTCTGATTTTAATGTAAGTGAACATAAGGAATGAATAAAGTGTAAACAAAGCTGCCTACACAGCATGTTAGGGAAACCGTTTTAAAGTTCTTACCAAAACAAAGTAACATCTCCATCTTCTGGTGAATTGAAAGAATGTATTAAAGGGAAATATTCCCTTGAACACGTTAGGTTTTAGAAAAATATATTACATAAAGCAACTAGGGATGCATCGGTTTGGGATTCGGCCAGGAATCCTTCTGCCTGGCCAAACAAAATCCAAATTTGCATATGCAAATTAGGGGTGGGGAGGATTATTGCTTGACTTGTCACAAAACAAGGAAGTAAAAAATGCCTTTGCAAATCAGGATTCGGTTTGGTATTTGGCCAAATCTTTCGGGGTTCAACCGAATCCAAAATAGTGGATTCGGTGCATCCCTAAAAGCAACCCATACATACATAATTACATACTGCCATTTTTTTGGTTCAGTGTGTATAATTATTATTTTATTATCATGTATTTATAAAGCTCCAATATATTCCACAGAGCTGTTCAATAAATGGGTGTATACTCTTAACACGATAACATACAATAAATATCAAGGGTAAAGAGGGCCCTGTTCAATTAAGAATACAATTAAAATGGAGAACATAAGCTGTGGGGCTGGGCAAGATCAGGAGTCAGCAAAGTGATAGCATTGACTTTAGCAGACAATAAAGGCATAGGGGCAAATTCACTAAGGCGCGAAGCACCGAACGCTAGCGTTAATTCGCTAGCGTTTGGCATTTTTGCTACTGCGCAAATTCACTAACGAACGCTGGCGTAGTTTCGCTAGTGTTACTTCGCAACCTTACGCCAGGCGAATCTTCGCTAGCGACAAAACTACGCAAATTCACTAACTTGCGCAGTGTACTGAACGCTACCTTTTACGCTAGACTTCCTTCGCCACCTCAGACCTGGCGAAGCGCAATAGAGTAGATAGGGATTGTTTAAAAAAAGTCAATTTTTTTTCTAAGTCCCAAAAAACGCTGGTGTGTTTTCTACATGATGGCTGATAGGCTGAAAAAGATCGAAAATTTTTTGGGGCTCCCCTTCCTCCCCCCTACATTTCCTGACTCATGGCAACTTACCTAGACAGTGGGCACATGTGTAGGGCAAAATAAAAATTTTATTTGCTGATTTGAAGGTTTTCTAGACATTTGTAGTGCAGATACGTGTTCCTCCATTGAAATTTGAATTTCGCGCCGTATGCAAATTAGCCTTCGCTAGCGCAACTTTGCTTTATATAGCGAATCAACGCTAGCGCAACTTCGCAACCTTACGCTACCCCTGTGCGCAACTTCGCATCTTAGTGAATTTGCCCCATAGTGCACACTGAAGGAATGCTAGGCTAGATGAGAGTAAGCTTCTCTAATGCAATGTGTTTTAAAAGATCATTTGTTTTTGTATCTTAATCTGTATATTCAGTGTATACAGGCCCGGATTTGTGGAAAGGCCACCTAGGCCCTGGCATTTGGCGGCAGGATTTTAGGGGGGCAGCATGCTGCCCAACCACACCCATATTGGTTTAAAAACACGGGGGATGCGCTGGAGATACAATCATTTTTTAAATTTCCCATGCGACAATCCCCATTGCTCCGGACCAGATGATGAAAATTTGTACGAATAAAGGGGAGGGGACAGGGGAGACAAAGAGCAGTGGGCCTAGGGGCGCTCACTATGTAAATTCTGCAGTGCTGTTTAATAAAATGGGTGTATACACTGTGTATACACTCATTTTATTATACAGCACTGCAGAATATGCTGGTGCTTTATAAATACATGTTAATAAATATACAAGGATCAAAAGGAGGGAGAAAAAGGGTTTATAAGCATAAGTACATGCATAGGATATCTACATAATATAGATGGTGGGAGGAATGTATGTAGATGATTAAAGGTTGTTAGGCAAACAGGTGGAATCCACTGCCTCCAGTGTTGAAAGCTGTTACAATGGAACTTAAGGACAGGCAGCTGTACATAAAGTTGATCTGAAGTTATTGGATTCTTGTTGTCTGTCAGGTCCTTGTAGCGATGCCCATGAAGCAGATGATATAGTTGCAATGGACCCAGGGGGGGGATACTTTGTTTCCCCGTAGTCCATGGAGTAGTTTGCTCCTCTGATGTGGAATTGTGATGGAAGTCATCAGTAATTACCCTTTCCATTACACCCATGAAGCAATAATAAAGAATTTTCTAATGTATGAGCAATGTAAGGTATAAGGATGAAAACCCTCCACAAGTAACAAACAAACAGGTGCCGTTATCCAGAAAGTTCAGAAATGACAAGAATGCCATCTCCCATAGACTCCATTTTAATCAAATAATTCAACATTTTTATTATTTCCTTTTCTTCTGTAATAATAACACAGTGTCTTGTACTTTACCCAAGCTAAGATATAATTAATACTTATTGGAGGCAAAACAATCCTATTGGGTTTATTTATAGTTTAAATGATGTTTTTGTAGACAAAGTATGAAGATCTAAATGTAACCCCCTGCAACCTGAGCACAATAACTATGGTGGTTCAGTGCCCCCCCCCCACTTTAATAAAACTCCATAAGATGTTGTACAGCAGTAGGACAGCCATAATCTGAGCTCTGTTCAGTTAGTCACAGAACTTTAGAGTGAAAAATGGCATACAAAAGACAAATAAAACATTTGAGGGCTGTGTTTTCTCATTCCCCGCTCCCCCAAATTCCGAATGTTTTCATTTTCCATGTGTAACCAGAAATAATAGTGATATGGTTATTAAAATAGAGAGGCGGTTTTTTGTTCACACATCAGTGGCAGCAACATAAAAATCCACATTACACAGTTTGGTAATTTCCTACAACTTCTCAAATTGTATATTCAATCAAACTGTATTACTATATTACTCATGAAAGGTTTACTACTCACCTTGCCAAAACTTCCTTCCCCGAGCTCTGCACAGAAATCTGACTGGGTAATATTCTAAGGATTAATCCTTCCAAACAGGCTAAATAAATAGTATTCATTCACTGCTCATACATTGGATTTGCCATGAATATAATGATATGCTGCTATTAGAACTCGTAAAATCAAATATATATACAGAATATGCCAAAGGTTAATAACACAAAGTGCATTTCTCTTAAGGGGCATTTAAATGCCTTTCCCCACTGATGGAGGCTTTCCATTTTCTTGAATGTAAGTGGTATTGTAGCATGGCTCAACAACTCAAATTGTTCATGTCTTCCCTCATCTTCACCATTCTACATGCATTTCAGTCCTACTGCCACCCTCAACCTTTGTTCTCTCTTCAAACTTTATTCTACAAATTCTCATTTGTTTTGTTCCTCTTGCTGATTTTGCTGATCTCTTGTTTTCCATGGAGAGATTTGTTCGGCAATGTTGCCTTGGTTTCCTCTTGTACTCCAAAATCATAATCCACACAAGAAAATGGGCTGTTACTAGTGGCATAACTAATGTGAGCCAGACCCCCCTGCAGACATTGTTTTGAGGGGCCCGGCGAACAGAGCTGCCCACCTTAGAGGGCTTTTTCTGCTGAATAGTGTTTTGTACAGAGGAATACTTGTGGTGCCACAGTTTAATGTTATCACTACTGTCTATGGGCAAAGTTATGGGACTCTTCCTGCTAAAATGTGCTTAGGGCAATGGCCATATTCTGACTCCAACAAGGAGTTGGAAAAAGAAAAGTTGTGCTCACCACTAATTTTTAAAACCATTAGACGGGGGTGCAATGAGGCTGTGACCACAAAATACATATAGACAAAGTAGACAAAAGAGGACCTCTTGTATTTGTCTATACCTCTGACTCCAGTTGCTGTGATAATGGCTGATATCCCATGAGACCTCACTGCTGGGTCTGTATGAAGCTGTTACAACCACTGAGGGCAATCTTTGGCAGATTCATCAGACTGAATTCACTTGGAATCCACAAATGTTGCAGTGGATGTTTAAGTGCTGCAGGTCAAAAAGAATAGTTTTCCTAACCTCGGGGTAGCTCTTCATTAATGGAAGGCAGGAAAACAAAAGGATGATGGGAGGAACTGACATAACACATGAGGAAGGGAATAGGAGGAGGGTTTACAAACAAGGAAATACAGAGCCTGCCGTATAGCTTTGGTCACAAGGTGGCAGCATAATAATGGGTAAGCATATAAGCATTAAACATAACATTAATGTAACAAACTTTTAACTACTGGGACAGCACAGGCCATGCTGGCTTTATTCTCTTTTATCGCTATGGGCAAACTCAGGGGGCTGCTACTGATGAATTGTGCTTAGTACAGAAAATACCTATGCTGCCACGGTTTAATGGTGTCTCTCTGTATAGACTATGGGTTAGGGTTGGCACCTTTTGAAGCGTTGGAGACCAGGCAGGGGGTGGGGCCGTGACATCAGGGGGCAGGTTGTGCTGTAAATGGGAGTGTCCATGCCATCAGGGGGTGGGGCTATGATGCAGCGATCGGTGAGTGGCCGATCGCCATGTCAATCAAAGGAATCCTGCCGGGTTTTCCTTATTTGGAAAACCGGGCAGGAAGTTTTGACCTGGGCAGCCCATTAAAATACCGAGCTGTCCGGGTAAAAAACAGACATTTGGCAACCCTACTATGGGTAAATGTAGGGGGTTAAGCTGAATTGTGCTTGCTACAGGGCAATACCAATGCTGGCTTGTTTTTTTTTTGGTGTCTCTCTGTACAGGCTATGGTCAAACTTAGGCTGCTGTGCCTGCTGAATTGTGCTTACAACAAAGAAATATTTATGGTGCCATGGGTTTATGGAATTTCTTTGTACAGGATGTGGAAAACGTAGGGAGCTGTTCCTGCTGAATTGTGCGTAGTACAGGGCAATAACTATTCTGACATTTTTTATGGTATCTCTGTACTAGCTATGCATAATCTACAGGCCATGGGCAAACTTGGGGGCTGTTCTTGCTTTATTATGCTCAGTACAGGCCAATACCAATGCTTGCTTTGTTTTATGGTATTTCTCTCTACTGGCTATAGACAAACTTAGGGGGCTGTTCTACCTATGCTGTCATTGTTTCAGTGGTATATATCTGTAAAGGCTATGATCAAACTTAGAGGTCTTTTCCTGTTGAATCATGCTTAGCACTAGGCAATACATATGCTGCCATTTTCATGGTATCTCTCTGTACAGACTTTGGGCAAACTTAGGGAGTTATTCCTGCTGAATTGTGCCACCGCATATCATAAAACACCTTAGGGGCCCCATACAACAATTTCCAAATGCTAAATAACCCCCATAACAAACACCTACCAGGCTTACGTGCCACAGGTAGTGTAGGACAGGCAGAGTAAAGTACACACCTGGAGCATAGGGCAGGTAGAGTATGGCACACACAGCAAGCATAGGGCAAACAGAATATATGTGAACAGAGGTGTTAAAAGCAGGGCCAGAACTAGGGGTAGGCAGAAGTGGCACATGCCTAGGGCGCAAAGCTTGGGTTGGCGCCAGGCACGTACCTTCCCTGTTGCCTACCCTTAGTTTTACCTCACTGATGGGGGCAAGCGAGTTCCTGCTGATGCGCGACTATCTGAGCATGTAAGCTTGTGTATGGCCGAGCACATGCTCAGTTGCGCGCAACTGCGCACGCGCAGGCTTATTCTCACACATTCTTGTGCAGCGGGGGGGGCAACGCAACCGGCTGGTTTGCGTGGGGTGCCCAGCCGTTGTGGCACTGTTTACAAGTGTGAACAATGCAGGAGCTTACTGTCTGAATTTGAGGTGTCAACAATGAAGGAGCCACTTAATCTCCGTACTGGTACATTTTTAAACGTACACAAGGTAAGCAGTCACATAAGGTGGGGTTGGGGGCGGATGCAGCCAGTTGGACAGCACTGAATCATCTCTTAGTTTGCATCAAGTACAAGGTACTGTTTTATCATTACAGATATAAAGAAAATAATTTTTAAAAATTTGGATTATTTGGATAAAATATGGTCGATGGGAGATGGCCTTTGCGTAATTCATAGCTTTCTGTATAACGGGTTTCCAGATAATGGATACTATACCTGTCAATGGCAGCCAATAACCTAAGATACCACAGGCATACTGTGCATTTTCACTATAACTATGCTGAGGGCAGATTCCAGGTTTTTGGATTACAGAGGTTTTCTTGTAAAGTTACAGTGATGAAAACACTTAAGGAATATAATATAATATATATATAGTGATATAACCTTAAGGAAAATTCTGAACTTACACAATGAACACAGTGTTTTCTAAACTATAGCTGAAATGAATACTAAGAAAAAAGAAACCACTGACAGCTTTTTAAGAAAAGGAAGTGCTTTTCTTTGTATTAAATAACACATCAAAGTTATTTTATTGTGCTGGTGACATACACACAAAATTCACTTACAGTATAGACTTTTAATTGTCCGTAATAGCATGTTTTGTGACATCTCACAAGAGAATTTGCATGCAGTGCTTTGTGTCTGCATGAAGACGAGTAAACAAAAGTGGACAGCATAGATATGACATTAAATTTTTGCTAGGCAAAATGTTTCCTTCATAAGGATATGGATACAGGACATGCAGCCAACACCAGGTCTCAAGGGCTGAAACAAACCCATGCTTGGGCAGAGATACTGTAATTTCTCTCTCACCTGTCAGACCTTCACCCCAGTTACTGTCACACAAGAATATGAGTAGGCGCTACCACTTTAATCCAGATACAAGAAGCAGCTACAAATATCCATGTTTGACCAATGAGGCCTTTTATAGTCTTAGGGGCATATTTATCAAAATGTAGAACTTAATAAACAAAAATTTACCCATGTTCTTTTCATTCCTATGGAATTTTTAGAATTGTATTTTTCAATGGGTAAAAGTTAAACTCACATTTTGATAAATCTTCCCTTTAGAGTTGCCCATGGGTAGATTTTTGTTTACAGCAAGCAGTTGGACTGTCAGTACCTAAAAGTCATGTATTTCGGGCACTTTCAAACATACCAGGTATCAAAGTTAAACCAGAGTCTATTTAACCGCTTTCACCATTGGTGCCAGATTGGTCACCATTGCATTACAAGAATTTGGCTTCAAATCACACCATTTGATTTAAGATTTTTTTTGCCCATTTTTCTCTTGCAGACTGTGGCTCACCAAGAAAGCTATCAGAGGTGAAACAGGTAATGTAAACATAACAATGCAATACAGGCTATTTATTGACTAACAGACTAAAGCCTTGGAATAGTGTCACACTTGGTGTTTTTTCGGCTCTGATTCGCTCCCATCTCATGTGTGCATGGGATGTCAGTGAGGCATGCACACGGTGTAGAAACACAAAAGTATACAAACACCAAGGGGCAGATTTATGTGAAAATGTGAGTTATAGCTTAATAAATAAAAACTCACCCATGTTCTATTTATTCCTATGAGATTTTTAGAATTGTATTTATCAATGAGTGAACGTTAGAACTCACCACTTGATAGATACAGTTTTAAAAATCCCGTAGGAATGAGAAGAAAGTGGGTACGTTTCTATTTATTAAGCTCTAAAAACACACATTTTGATAAATCAAGTGTGACACTGTTTTTAGATTTTTGTTAAAACAGTTTTTTCTTTTTCCTTTTTTAATCTTATTAAAATACATTTTCTACACAAATTAAAGGTTAGAATATATACAAAATGTACATGAATTTCTTACAAAAGCAAAGGGAACTTTATAAATAGTAGATGTAGGCACGTCATTAAGGCATTCATGCTTCATTGTCATGAACTGTATGGAGGGGCATTGACACATTCTAAAAACTGTTTTTTAGAACTAGAAAGAGACAGATGAAGCACAATATTTTCAGATATTACTTCAACAATTCCCAACCTTCGAATTAGAGTTTTTTTTGGAGTTTGCTGCAGGTGTAATAGCAATACAGGAGTCCAGGTTTGACATGCAGTAAAGGAAGAGAGAGATTTTCAAGGTAATTGCCAAATTTTAAAAGTTCCACGACAACACAAGTCAGCGGTTACACCAGCTGTAAAATGTCTTAGTTGAATTTTTTTCACAGTCATTTGGAGTAGATTAAATAGCTGTAAAGCTACATTTTCATAACACCTATAGATCAATTTGAATCAATTTTTTTATTGTAAATGTAATGAGTATCTGTATTAGGTAAAGTTTGCCTGAGCTGGTTTTGGAGAACATTAAAGTGAAGAGGTCAGTGATGGAGGTAAACTTTTGTTCCCCAGAGAAGATCTCCTTTCTTCTGGCAAAGACACTTTCATGCTAATAAGGTAGTCACTTGGTAAACTTTCTGTTAGGCACCTCAATTGCTCTTGGCCAAGTTTAATCTTGTCGTCCAGCTCCCGTTGCTCAATCAATAAAGCTGATTTCATTTTGACAAAATGCTGGTAGTGTGCAAACTCTTCCCCCGTGAGGTAGTTTCCTAAGAAGTCCATCACCAACTTCTCACGTCGGTCAAGGTTCTCCTTCAGTTCACGGGCGTCTTCATGCTGGCCACATAGCTGCTTTTTCTTCTCGTTCCAGGTTTTCTGCAATAATATGAAACACAGGAATATGTTACATTAAAGTATCTATAAGAACTCCATCAGCAACTAGATGGTTCTGCTTTACCAATGAACTCTTATCTTGATTGTTTCACTTTCCTTGCTTTTATAAATCATCAGTTTTATTTTACATTATAATGGTGATTCCTGGTATATTTGTTACAGAGGATCAAGCTACAGAGTTATGGATCTCCTGTCTCCAAGAATCTGGCTTTCTTTGGTTCATATCAGTAAGGTCTAAATATGCTTTTAAAGGACTACAAACCACATAATTTAAATAAGTAAACATTTAAAATAAGTGAATGTAAAATTGCGCTGTTCAAAGAAATTTTGCAATGTACATTCATTATTTATTTTGTTTCTATTCCGAGATATTAAAGGGATACTGTCATGGGAAAACAATTTTTTTCCCCCCAAAACTCATCAGTTAATAGTGCTGCTTCAGCAGACTTCTGCACCGAAATCCGTTTTTCAAAAAGAGTTTTTTATATTTAATTTTGAATTCGGACATGGGGCTAGACATATTGTCAGCTTCCCAGCTGCCCCAGTCATGTTACTTGTGCTCTGATAAACTTCAGTCACTTTACTGCTGCACTGCAAGTTGGAGTGATATCACCCTCCTCCCTCCCCCCCAGCAGCCTAACTACAGAACAATAAGAAGGTAACCGGATAACAGCTCCATGGTAGATACAGCACCCAATAGTAAGGTCCCACTGTGACACATTCAGTTACATTGAGTAGGAGGAGTGCTGGCTCTTTCTAAAAGCACATGACCAGGCAAAATTACCTGAGATGGCTGCCTACACACCAATATTGCAACTAAAAAAATACACTTGTACGTTCAGTAATGAATTTTATATTGTAGAGTGAATTATTATCTTTATTCCTTTATTCTGACAAATTCCTTGACTAACTGGTTGTCAAAATGGTCGGAAAGTGACCAGCAGTTGGTGCTGTTGTAACAAAATGTATTTATATTAACAGTACGTGTATCCATTAATATCTTGGTATAAAAACAAAAAAAACTATGAATGTAAATTACAAAAGTGCTTTGAATAGCGCTAAGAAAAGCACAATCATCAATTTTACATTCACTTATTTTGAAGGTTTACTTACTTTAACAGTAAGTATAGGAAGAACTTCTACTTCTACTTTCAGTATGAAGACCTTTCAATCACCATACAAAGCACAATTGTGTTAAAAAACGGAAAAGTGCAAAAATGCATACATACCCTCTCTTCAGCACTGGCATCTTCCCCCAAGCTGCTTAGTGCATTTTCTACCCTGGCCAGACGTCCTGAGAGCGAGAGCAATAGATTTACCACTTTATCTAGATCTCCAATGAACATCTTGTACTTGTCAAATTCATTGGGCTTGCAAAGGGTCTCAATTTGGGTCTCGACTTCCTCTCCGAGGCTGTTGTTCAGCTTTATATCATCTATTAGGCTTTCCTTGGCGTCCTTCAGAACTTCAAGTTTGCACGTAAGACTGGAAATTAGCTCTGCCTGAGGGTATAAGATAGATATGGTATAGATTAGTTAATTGACTTCTCAATTGGAATGATAATGCCAAGTGATAGGAAACATAATGAGCACATTATAAATTCAAATCAACAATTTTTAAGATACACTGTTGACAATGAATATATAAGTGCACAGTAGTACAGAGGATATCATTGCTGTCTTGCAGGGCTCAGGTCCTAGGTTCAGTTCCAACCAGGGCACTATATAAAAGAATTCTGAATACCAAAAACAAAAAAGTATGGGGCACAAGTGGAGATATTCTGGTACCTTCCAACCAGTATGTCAACACTCGTGTGAGCACGAGTGTGTTTATTTAGTAGCTTTTTCAGCACAGCATAAATGTATTTTTTTCACTTCTGATTCTGACTCCTAAAGCAATGTAGCAGAAGCCAGAAGATAAGAAGGATAGCTGACTTCTGCTACATTGTTTCAAGTAACAATTAACAAAGAACAAAAAAGAATAAACACGTTTTTTATTGCAGTTTCTAATCAACATATACTGAAAAGTCTCTTTATGCAAGCTTTCCTCATGCAAAAAACAGGGCAACATTCCCGTTTAAGAACAGACATATTCACCAAATTAGAAGCATGAAAAAAGCCCAGACAGGCAGAAATATGCCAATCTAAATTAAAAGCAGGCCCAGCCAGGTTTATAATAACTTGCCCACAAAGCAAAATGAGAACCTCTTGTGGGAGCAAAGATGAACAGCTTGTGTATATAAATAAGAGGACATGTATCAACACTATTACCATAACAATTGCACAATGGAAGCATACATTTTAACTTGTTTGTGTAGTGCAGGCAGTGCTTCTAACCCCTCAGGCTGGTAAGTATGATGAAATCCACAGCTCAATAGTTGCCATAAACCCATCACCACTGCAGGTACACAAGCTAGTTACATTTTATAGCAGAGAATAAAAGGTCCCTCTGCATTTGCTTTCCGTTTGTACAGATACTATGTTATTATAGTAAAGGCGGGGGTAATAATTACATATGCAATCATTTAACATAAGAGGCAGCTTACCCAGTCGGGGCCCAATAGAGGAGGTGTTTCAAGGTGAGCAAATTGGGACATCTTCCACAGAGTACTGTCTCTTTAAGAAAAAACTTCGACCCCCTACTTCGCCAACTAAAA
Organism: Xenopus laevis; assembly: GCF_017654675.1. Taxonomy (NCBI): domain Eukaryota; kingdom Metazoa; phylum Chordata; class Amphibia; order Anura; family Pipidae; genus Xenopus; species Xenopus laevis. The sequence continues at coordinate 87,265,004 of NC_054371.1, read as the reverse complement.
CCTACCGAACATCAAGGTCCCCATAGGCTTTTTAACAAGGAATCGAAGGAAAATCGTTCGATCGATGTATTAAAATCCTTTGAATCGTTTGATTCGAAGGATTTAATCGTTCAATAACCTTCAATAATAAAAAATGAAAACCAATTGCAAATTATCTCGGAATATTATGCTCTACATCATACTAAAAGTTATCTCAAAGGTGAACAACCTCTTTAATAACACTGACATAACACCTAGTATAGGACTGAAAAGATTTAAGTATTGTCCCTAGTTGTATATTTTGTAAAAATGTACATATAATGTACATATAAATGTATATATTAGGGAACAACCCTAATCCAGGGTTACAGAGATTTTATATGGTAAGTAAAATAAGCAATATAATAAATAATACTGTAAGGCATAGGTTTGTATTTAATACCTGGAACCAAAGAACATAACATATTATAGGGGCTGAACCTTGACTGCTTCCTTTATAGCTATGCCCTAGAAAGTCTGCCACAAAAAAAAAAAAAACATTCTGACTGCAGCCAGATACATTGTGTGGACCCATGTGCAGGCACACGCGGCACATTTCACCCCAAAAAACAAACTTGCATTTTGGCCCTGAAATCTTTTTAAAAAAAAGTGTTTTAATGTAATGAAAATATAATGTACTGTTGCTCAGCACTCGTTCAGCTATTGTGCTTGCTTCAGAAACATAAAGTTATGTTTCTATAGCAAACATACTAGTTTTATCAGTGGAGCAACAGTACGTTATATAGTGAATTAAGTACCCCTCTTGTAAATTATAAGGATATTATAAGTTACCAAGGAGTTTCATGACCATATAAAAACACGAGGCCGAAGGATGACATCACTAGTCATCGTTTATAAGGATATAATTTACAAGATATTCATGGCTTTTGTGTATTATATTGTGATTATTTTAAAACATTTTCATTTTTGGTGATACTGTTCCTTTAAGTACCTGACTGACCCCACCCCCATCCTGCAAACCAGTCAGTCTACAATAATTTATACATCTTAATAAGAAAAATCAGTATCCGCTTTGACATTTAATAAGTAAAATAACTACTCTAATTGAATTTTTTATTTAAAAAAAAACAAACTGTTGCAATGATGTAATATATCTAATGGGTTTGGATTGCTAACAACAAGTTCTGTGATTGGCTGATTAACTTCTAACAATGGACTGTCATGTCTTTTCCTCTAATAGAAGCTAGGGCATCATGACCTGTGCTACCTGGCTTCCCTCCACAAGGGAAAGAGGTCAATGATTTTTTTCCTCAAATTGGTTCAAAATGATAGAAAAACCAGATTCTGAGAAACAAAAAGAGATTGAATATGCTGAGCATTGTCTTTCCTAAAAGATTAGTGACTGGAACGCTTCATATCTGCCGTACAGAAACTTGTTCTGCTTTCAGTAATCGCTATTGCTATCATTCCAAAAAGGGAGCAGGCATAATGCCTTTGTGCACATACAAAAGTGGCCTTTGATTTGCACAAATGAGTCCCGTGCTATCTTTTCCTCATAATGACTATGCTAATGTTTCTTCATGCAAACTAAAAGGGAACATGCCAATGCAATTAACAGCATGGCCCTAATCACTCAGATCTATTTTTTTTTATCTCAGGCATACTGAATCCCTATGTCTTTTGAGTTGCAGGCCTTTTTTTTTTCTCAAATTAAAATTTGCTCCAACTCTTGCACAGTGTAATGTAGTATAAGCTATTTTCTTTAATTCTAAAATTCATGGGGATATTTTTATAAAGGGGAACAAAAAGTCTATTGTAGTGAACTGCAACTCGTTAAAGAAAGTGTGTGTAACTGACCTGCTATTATGGAATTTTATAACATGCACATTTTCTAATGCAAATGTGTGCATGCAAATGCTATTCCCAAGAGTACATGCTACTTGAACCTAGCACAATATGCCAGTTCAGCCTTCTTGTTTAGAGAAGTTGCAACAAGCGTGTATATTTTCCCAGCCGCCTTGAGCTGGGTGATAATGGGCTGATGATCGGATCATAAAGAAGATAAATGAGGCCGTCAGGAGAGGACCAAATCAACAAGCCCATGCTGTCCTTATCCTGGAAAATCAAACCTGACCAATTGATATCGGGCTGATTTTCAGACAGATATTGGTCAGGCAAGCCCATCAGTGGGCCCCATACATGGGCCAATAAGCTGCCAGCTTGGTCTAGAAGGACTGAGTTATCAGCTTTTATTGGTCTGAGTATGGCCACCTTTAGATGCCTGTGTGATCCTGTTTGACAGCCAATTCAAATCTACCAGAGAACAAAGGTATTTTTATTGGACCCACTGACAGCAAAGTTTCAAGGCTGGCTTTATTTTAGTGTTTGAAGTTTGTAGGTGAGCTTTGAACTGCATAGTAAAGTAATTGGTCTGGAGTGTACAAATATAAATGTAGCTAATGACGAAATTTGTGCTGGAAAACAGAGAGAGAGAAAACCAGTGTAGTTACTTGCAGTAAGTCTGAGTATAAGAGAAAGCTAAACTTAAAAACCTACAATTTAATGCATTTAATTTACCTTTTTCTCGTTCACGTCAAACTGTTCCTCCTTCCCTCCTATCTGAGAGTGAATGGTTTTCATCTTTCTCAGGAGTTCTGCTTTGGGTGCTGATGTAGAGTAATACGCAGAGTAGTTGCTTGCATTATCAAGAGTTTCTCTTTTCTCTTCTTTCCTAGACAGCAACCAGTGCAAAAAAGGACCTTTACAAACAATTCAAAATAACATAACTTCTCTAGTTTACAACGCAGATGTTCTCTCTATGCATTGTGACTCAACTCATTCCTTTTCTACCCAAATGTATATATACATTCACACACATATACAGCCCATAGGGTGGCACACCGCTTATCTGTTTATTACCCAGGTGCAAGGTATAAAGACATGTAGCATTCAAAAAGACCAGATATGCACTCGTAAATACAAGACTTTATTTGTTTCACCAAAATCCCGGTGTTGCTGGTCTTTTTGAATGATATATATATTTATATATATAGTCAAATGTAGAAAATAGCAGCACTCACAGGATTTGCGACAAATTCAAAGTTGAAAAAATCTTTATTGAAGCTCAACGTTTCGATATATATATTATATTTATATATATACATATATATAGTGAATAAAGTATCCCCTCTTGTAAAATATAAGGATATTATAAGTTACCGAGGAGTTTCATGACCATATAAAAACACAAGGCCGAAGGCCGAGTGTTTTTATACAGGTCATGGAACTCCAAGGTAACTTCTACTATCCTCATATTTTACAACTGGGGGTACTTTATTTATTATAATACACAAATTTCAGTGAGTCATGTGACAGAAATGACATTAGAAGTCACCGTTTATAACTGATGACATCAGAACTCCCGTTTATAAGGATATAAGGATATAATTTACAAGATATTCATAGCTTTTGTGTATTATAGATGTATTATATATATATATATATATATATATATTATGTCAGTACAGTGAACGCACTCCTCCCGGGTACAATTCTGTCGATGGTGGTGCGTTGGTCAAAGCTTAATGTTACAATCCAGTAAATGGACCCGCACTCGTTCATATTAGTGAAATAAATGTGTTTTTATTCATAGGTTAATTTCCAACGTTTCGGTCCTCTCTGGGACCTTTTTCAAGGATAAATGACGTGTACAAGTGAATGTTTAAATACAGTTCAAAATTTACGCCAAGTGTGACGTCATGACTTAGAAAAAACCTTTACAAGCAGTTAAAAACATTTATACAGATGTGAATGTAATTTAAATACATACTTTTCACCACTTGTACACATGTCATTTATCCTTGAAAAAGGTCCCAGAGAGGACCGAAACGTTGGAAATGAACCTGCGAATAAAAACACATTTATTTCACTATATGAACGAGTGCGGGTCCATTTACTGGATTATTTATATATATATATATATATATATATATATATATATATATATATATATATATATATATATATATATATATATATATATATATATATATATACACACACACACATATATATATATAAATCAACCAAAAGTGTTATTGTATGTACAACTGTCGTTTCTCCAGGCCCGGATTTGTGGCAAAATATTAGTGCTGAAGAGCACTCGGGATGCACTCACGCACGCAGGGGCCGGGCGTTAGGAACGCTAGGTTAATGTTTACATGGTTTTTAAGTTTAAGGAGATCCAAATTACGGAAAGACCCCTTATCCGGAAAATCCCAGGTCCTGATCATTCTGGATAACAGGTCCCATACCTGTATATATATTTATGTTTGTGGACTTTTTTTAAATGTTGCTCTGCTCAGGAAAGAGATAAGAAAGGTCATTGATCTCTTTCCTGAGCTACATCAGTACAGTTTTCAACTGTACAGTCAGAGGAACTGACCAGCAGGTGGCACTGTAGTCACGCAATTCATTATATTAGCCTTTTATAAACAGCTAAAGGTGTTGTTCACCTTTAAATTAACTTTTAGTATGATGCAGAGAATTATATTCTGAGACAAATTGCAATTGGTTTTCATTTCTAATTATCTGTGTTTTTTTTAGTTATTTAGCTTTTTTTCACCAGCTTTCCAGTTTGCAATGACAGCAATCTGGGTGCTAGGGTTCAAATTAGCCTAGCAGCCATGCATTGATTTGAATAAGAGACTGGAATATGAATCGGAGAGGGCCTGAATAGAAAGATGAGTAATGGAAAGTAGCAATAACAATATATTGGTAGCCTTACAGAGCATTTCAAAGCTGGAAAGAAAAGAAGCAAAAGGCCAATAATTTAAAACTATATAAAAAAAGAAAAATTAAGGCCAATTGAAAAGTTGCTTAGAATTAGCCATTATATAACACATTAAAAGTTAACTTAAAGTTGAACCACCCCTTTAATAGCTTTGGAATGGAAAAAAATAATGTAAATTTCTAAAGTGCTTAAAAGGCCAGCTTCAGTATTCTACATTCTCTCTTTTTTTTTAAAGGTTACATATTATTTAAATACAATTTGTAGGATGAGTGAATCAAGAAAAGGCAAAAAGCAGAATACTGCTATTTAGTGTTTATTGTGCATCCACACGACATGCTTCACTTGAAAAAGGGCCTTGCTGCCTGAAACATGTCATGTGGATGCACAATAAACACTAAATAGCAGGTATTCTGCTTTTTGCCTTTTCTTGATTCACTGATTCACTCATCCTACAAATTGAAGTTAATTCTGTGGTTGCCAGCGACAGAGCACCAGTGTTAATCAAGGCTACTCAATAGCGCTTTGCATTTGTGTGTATTATTTAAATAGACCCAATTGGATTGTTTTGCCCACCAACATTATTTATGCAGCTTTACCATCAAGTATACTGTACAATGTAATTTTTATTTTTACAGAGAAAAAGGAAATTATTTTAAAACATTATTTGCTTAAAAGACAACCTTCCTGTATTTTAGATCTTTTTAAATAACAGGTTCTGAATAATTGATCAAATAACTTTTGTGTGTAAATATATATATAATTATATAAATTATGTTAGTCACTGGGAAGTACCATGACCATATACATACACAAGGCCAAAGGCTGTGTTTTCATACAGTTCATAGAACACTGAAGAGACTTCTGATCATACCTCCCAACTGTCCCGTTTTTAGAGGGACAGACCCTTTTTTGACAGCTCAACCTGCAGTCCCTCATTTGTACTGGAAAGTCCGGTTTTTCTCTGCACTGAACAGCCAGAAACTTAATTCGCAGAGAGGCCAGAACAGCCACAGCAGATAATAAGACACTTTTGTAACTATTTTTAGATAAGCAAATAATTAAGTAAAAAAGGTAATTGTAACAATATAAGATAACAGGTCCCTTGGGAAAAGTTAGACTCATGGGCAATTTACCTTCATTATCAAAACTGTAATAACTGGAAAAAAAACACAGAAATATGCTCAAACTTTCATTAACTGCCAAATTTTGTAAAATAAACATGGCAATTAAGGGGTGTGGCCACAAAAATGTGAGTGGTCAAAGAATTTCGCCGGACTACACACACAGCATCTTTTTTGTCCCTCTTTTTATTTTCAAAATGTTGGGAGGTATGTTCTGATGTCCTCATATTTTACAAAAGGGTTACCGGTACATTATTTATTATAATATACAAGTTCTGGTGACTCGTGTGACAGAAATGATCTATCTATCTATCATCTTCTCCTCTTAAGCAGGCACTATACCAGAGTCTTGCACAGTCAACAACTCTTTTTAAAGGAACAGTAAAACTAAACATTAAAATTATGCATTTGATGTATTATTAATTATTATCTTGTACATAACAAATTACAGTCTCTGGGTACTAAGGAAGCCCATGTTTGGAATCAATTACTTGGATTGATAGCAGTTGGACAGCCATTGGGTTTGTTAAAAGAAAAAGAGAGCATACAGTACTAAGAGAGGCAACCATTGCTGTATTATTGATTTTATGCAGACACATATCTACCTAGTCCAGTGTATTAGGTTAAGAGATTAAGGGGTCCGTTTACTAAAGTGCGTTAAAAATATTCGCACAATATATAGACAGAATTTTCGCCAAATATGTTATCGCCAGTTTACTAACCTGCGGTAAATATAAATTTGCGAATTTTCTTGCGCAAGAATAATTGTTCGCCAGTTATCGCATTTGCTGAAAATAACGCTACGTACACATTAACGCATGGTTTACTAAACAGCGAAATGTGCTAAAGACAAAATTAACGCCAGAATATTCGCAAACTTTTACCGCCACATATGAAGTGGCGTAAAAGTATTTTTTCTGCCAGAAAATTCTCAAGGGGCAGGAAATATCCCATAATAATGTTTTTTTTTTACCCATCATTCTTTGCTGACAGGAGACAGATCTGTAGCTATTGCTGACAGGATGTTTTGGCTTCTGCTTCTATCTGGTGCAACAGCAGCAGTTTCAGCTCAGAGTCGTATTATTGGCAACGGCATCACAGTCCAACGATTCGTCAGCCTCTACGCTTTTTGGTTTCATTGGGATTGGCTACATTAAACTGTGCATTTCTATGAAGCAAAGAGATTGACTGGTATCATTTCCTATGATTCTATTGGCAGAAGGGTTTATATGATGCAGAAATGTTTGATTGGTGTTACTCTGGTGATGTTGTTGGATGGTATAATCATCAGTCAATAAAGTTTATAAGTTTTGAAGATGCATTTCTGGCCATAAATGTCACAGTAAAAATTGCCATAATAACCGCCATAAAACAAGACTATTTTATAGCATAAATATTCGCAAAAACTTAATTTTTCGCCAGAAAATTCGCAACTCGCTAAAAATACCGCTAACGTAAGCTGGTTCCTTAACGTAGTTACCGCAAGTGATCGCAATGACTTCTGAGCGCATCGCTGTTTAGTAAACTTAGTCGCTGCGAATATTCTGGCGTAAAAATATTCTCAGCGATAACATGCGGAAACTTAAAGTCAGATTTACCGCACTTTAGTAAACGGACCCCTAGGTATAGAGATTAAGGATATATTAAATGCAGGATTCATTTCCAGATTCTGCAAAAGTCCTGAATTATTTGTAAGATTCCCTTACATCAAGATCAGTGAAGGAACTCTAAACCCATCACTGTACCCCAGAAAGAACTACAAGTATAAACATTAATGCTCTAGCTATTGTTAAACAGAATGGCATTTCAGTATTAGACTGCAGTGCCAAAGATTCTCCTGATATTCACCCTATATCCTAATCACGTGTCTGCCTCCCTGGCTCCTAGGTCTTTTGTCTCTGCAAGGAGGTAAGAGAGTATCAAGTTGCCAATATTGCCAATTACCTAAAATAACATCAAGAAAGATAAAAAGTTCAAGCTTTTAAAGCAAAGATAAAAATCTTGGAAACATTCTCCACCTTATAAGGGTGACAGAGATCTAACACAGTGAGAAACCCATTCAGAATGCCTTAAAATAATCCTTATGTGTTGCAAGGCAAATATTTGTAAATCAGTACATATTGGTTTGGCTGTTTAAAGGGGAACTATCACAAAAAACATATTAACCTAATAACGAATTAAAAACTTCTGTTCAAGTTTCTCTTCACTATCAAACCTTTCAGTCTCTCTACATGCAGTTTTATTATTTTTAATTATAATTATTTTGAAAGACAGCTCTGTAATGCACTTTCTAGGCAAAAGCACGCACACATATATTTTTCTTAACCTTTCCCTTTAATGCAGCGGTCCCCAATCTTTTTTGGACCGGGGACCAGTGCAAAAGCATATTTTTTTCGGAGGTGGGGTTGGGGGGTCCAGCAGCAAGTTTGCACGCGTTGCGTCCAATTTGGGCGTGCCTGCATCTATTTCAGTGTGCCACATTAATTGTGGGCTGGGCTCGGTGGCCCAGCTCAGGGGTGCCTGCGGCCCCGTTCTGGGCCGCCCCCCAGTGGTTGGGGACCTCTGCTTTAATGGAACAGTTCAGTGTAAAATTAAAAACTTGGTACATAGATAGGCTGTGCAAAATAACTTTTTTTTTTGATATAGCCAAGAATGTAATCTAGAAAGGCTGGAGTGAGCAGATGTCTAACATAATAGCTAGAACCCAACTTTCTGCTTTTCAGCTCTCTAACTCTTAAGGTGGCCATACACAGAGAGATCCGCTCGTTTGGCGATGTTGCCAAACTTGCGGATCTCTCCCTCATATGCCCACCTTGAGGTGGGTGATATCAGACTGATCCGATCATGGGCCCTAGGGCCAAAGATCGGATCATAATGCAGGAATACGGGTGGTCAGATCACAGGACTGCATCAATGAACAGATGCGGTCCGCGATCCAACAGGATTTTTAGCCTTGTCTGATCGACATCTGGCCTACTTTCGGCCAGATATTGATTGGGGAAGCCAATTGAGGGCCCCATACACGGGCCAATAAGCTTCTGACTCGGTCTGTCAGCAGCTTGTATCGGCCTGTGTATGGCCACCTTTAGTTAGTTAGTTAGTTAGTCAGTGACTTTAAAGGGGCCACATGGGACATGAGTTTGCAATTGATCTTTAGCATGAAGGTCAGATTCAAAAGCAGTTATGACCCATGTGCCCCTCAATTAACTGGTACCAATCAGTGGAAACCAAGAGAGCTGCAAAGCAAGAAATAATATTCTGTTATGTTAGACATCTGATCACTCCAGCCTTTATACATTCAATTTTTGGCTAACTAACTATATTGAAAACATTTTTTTATTTACCCAGTTTTTATTTTTACATTGAACTGTTCATTTAAGACTATAATAAAACTACAATGAAAAGTTGACTCTTACATAAAAAATGTAATTGCATTGATTCTGTAAGCAGTGCATGTTTATCCTTTTCTGTTCTCTGATTCCCACTCTTGAAACAATTTAGCAGTTCTCCTTAGAGGAGTCATTGTTTTAGGAGTCAGAACCAGAAATGCAGAAAATATAAACAGGACAGTTTTTTTAAACCATTGAAAAAGTGTTAATTGAACTTTTCTTAAAGGAGAAGGAAAGGCTAAAATTAAGTTAGCTTTATCAGAAAGGTCTGTATAAATACACCAGTAAACCCTCTGTCAAAAGAAACACAGCATTTATTTCCTTTTATTGTGTACACATGGGCTTTTGTATCAGACTTCCTGTTTTCAGCATTCTGCAGAATAAATATAGCGTTCTAGCTTGGTAAAAGCATTCTGCAGAATAAATATAGCGTTCTAGCTTGCCTGAACGTTTTAAATAGGGATGCGCCGAATCCACTATTTTGGATTCGGCCGAACCCCCAAAACCTTTGAGAAAGATTCAGCCGAATACCAAACCGAATCCTAATTTGAATATGCAAATTAGGGGTGGTAAGGGGAAAACATTTTTTACTTCCTTGTTTTATGCCAAAAAGTCACGCGATTTCCCTCCCTGCCTCTAATTTGCACATGCAAATTCGGATTCCGTTCGGCCTGGCAGAATCCCAAACCGAAAACTGGATTCGGTGTAACCCTGGTTTTAAATACCACCAACTAGACTTGACATAGAATGAGTACAGGCCAGAATACAGAAATTTGCCATCTGGTGGTGAAAACACATCCATGTTTGTAAGGACACTTATTTTCCACCAAAGAGAAAACTAAGATACAAGGATGCATTGTTGGATTAGGTTACAGGGGCCCACCAGTAAACCTGGTCCCTGCACTATTTTTTCTGCTTACTAAACTTCTTTATTCTCCTACTTCCTTCTCTTTCATCTGTTCTTCCCTCCATTTCATCTTTGTTCTGATACAGAAATAGGGAATGCCCATGGCAGTGGAACTGTATATGAAGGCAAATTACTTGGTAAGCAGGGCCCATAGGGTTTTTTCTTCTGGGCTAGTCCAACATAAATATTAGTTTATGACCTCTAGAGGTGCTGTTGCTATTGGTGTCTAAATTTGATATTCAGGAGTGTCCCAACAGGACAAGCAGTATAGCAGCATTTTATTCTTTCACTAAGACCCCCCCCTTACTGATTTAATTGGCCAAGTTCCGATTTGTGCCTGTAAAGGAAAGAGCCTTCTATTTTTGCACTGCATACAAGGTGTGAAATTGCTTCCTTATCAGTGCTCTTCTCCACTTTCTAACTGTTATGTTGTTTTATTTATCTAACCCTGTGACATTTTCAAGTGTATGGACTATGTGTTATGTGAATGTTAATATTTACGCCATATCACATTGTCCCAAAAGTGGAGGCACGAGACGATGAGTGTTGCCAGGATGTCTGTTTAATGTCACATCTATTCCCAAGCATCAGTATGACAATGGGATTAGGAACGTTTACATTTTCTGCTGTTTAGCAAGCAAGTACATCTCATAGAATGCACGACCTATTGAGTCTTGAGAATCTGCTTAGAAGTGCTGTTGCATTGCTATCCTGGTGGACTGAAAGGTTGCATTATCTGCAAGGATTTTGTATGTTCTCCACATACTTTTCTTCAGCATTATCCCCAAGGAGTTTGTATGTTCTCCTCATACTTTCCATCAGCTGCCCAGCTCCTCTCTCAGAGATTCCTAAGTATACAGGATACATAATGACTGTTGATAAAACTGATCATAGTGTGTGTGTGTGTGTATGTGACAAGGACTGAGGTCACGGGAGAAAGAATGCATTCTCTCCCATTAGCAATTAAGAAAACTGCACTACAAAGAGGCCATACACAGATACAGAGTTTAAGGAAAATTAAAGGATAGATAACCTTGGCTGAAGAATGTTTTATCGATACAAGTTGTGGAGGTTAGGAGCAAACTGTAGGGTAAATATTGGGAGCCTGGTTGCAAAATCTGCACTGCATAAAACTCTAGTTACCCCACTTATGTGTGTACTATATGAATGCAAGATCAGTTAATTTGGCCCAGTTTTCAAATGACTGAATACAATGCCCGTTACCAAAAATGTCAATTAAAGGCCCCAGATTCTGTACTTCACCAGAAGTTCTAACGACACAGTAATGCCTCTAGCAGCCTGTAGACCAGCATAAATATGTTCAATGTCAACAAGATACAAATACATTTTTTGGTACTGACCACATGGGCCAAAGCTTGTAGATATTAAAGGATGTGGCCACCTTAAATACAGTATGTAGTTTACATGAGTCTGGCAAACAGCCCTTCCTGTGTCTTCCCTTTGCTGAGGAATTTACTGGAAAAATGCAAGGTGTGTCAGCCAGACATTGTGTTACTTAAATTCTGCTTGTATCCAATGTCTATGACAGATTAAAAAAACCCATATCTGCTTACCATAAGATAACTGATTTTAAGATATTGTATTTCTTTACTCTTGTACTTATTGAAACCATTAAAGAACTGTTATGTTCCAAAAAGGGGTAATTCAGCTTAAAATAATTTTTAGTGTGGAGTAAACATTGTAAAAAAAAAAAAGAAGTAATTGTTGTTGCTTTTGAATTCCTTATGTTATCAGACTTTGAATTTCAATTGCTATCTGGTTGCTAGGGCTTAATGATCTTTGGAAACAAGCAGTAGTTTAGAACACAGAATGGAATATAAACAGAAGACTGACTAGATAGAAATACGCAAACATGATATGAATACAATTAAAAGGGATTGACTATGACACTCTAATTTTAGGGGGTCAATGACCACGAAAACCAGATAACATTTTCAGTCGGAAAGAGATAGGATAAGAAAAATAATTTAAAAATAAATAATGAACAATGAATGTTAATTGAAATGTTGTTTAGAATAGGCAAATCTATAATTATTTTAATTATTTTATTCTGGGGGTACAATGGAAGAATAGCACTTTAACATATATGTCACCACTAAAGCATACAACAAGATCACTTACTTTTCACTCTCCGGTGCTATAATGTTATCTATTTGCTTTTTTGCTTTACGCTTCTGATTCTTCTCCTTTAATGCACTGCTGCTTTTGGTAAACAAGCCCTCCATTAAGTCCATAGTAGTCTTCATCCTGGAGTCAGGATCTAGAATATTAGCAAGGGATTTATCCTTGGTCACAATCTCCTTTGCCAGCTCTTGTGATTTGGCATCTTCCGAAGACATCAGCTCTGAACGAACATGTGGTAAGGTGCTCTGGCTGTCACTGGGGTTGAAATTCCCCTCTGAACTTTGTAAAATACTGGTGTCTGCCCCATGGGGTTGGGTTTCCTGTTCTTCAATAGGTTTAGTTGGATCCACTGGAGAAGCCAAAGGCTCAGGTGCTGGTACAATAGAGGAAAGTCTAAGTAGTGGCCCATCAGTGTCCCTTTTGGTGATCCCTGAATTCAACAAGTAAGAACCACTGCTTTCTGTGCTTGCTGTATATTCTGATGCGCACTGAAGATACCTGGAATAATAATATGTTGTTTTATTTTTTTTACAGTACAATAAGACCGTATACGTCGCATAATAATTCAGAAAAAAATATCAAAGGAGAACAAAACCAAAAATCACTGCTAACCTACCACAAACTGGTTCTTCTTTTAGACTGTAAGCTCTAGTGAGCAGGGTTGTCTTTACCTGTGTCACTTATGGCATGTATTTTTGTATGTAACATGCAGAATATGTTGTCACTTTATAAATATGTGTAATAAATATGTGCAAAAAAAAAGTACCTTTTTTGCATTGAATGGTATTGACAGCAATAGTTCAGCTAGTAAATGCTAACTAGCTAAGAAATGATCTTATAATGGATGCTGCAGAGAATAAATCATAAGTGACATGCAGACAGCTTATGATTATCAGGTGAATTAAAATACTTTGTAAAAAGCTTTTATGAAATATAATTGGGGGAAGGCATGGACTAGACAAGTAGCAAAGCAATGAGTAGGTAAAGATAAAGTAGAACCTCAATTTTACATCCCCTGATTTTAGGTTTTTCTCTCATTTTACACTGTTCTTCTGTGGTTCCCACCAATATTTAATACATGCTACATTTCCCTGAGTTTACATTTTCCAGATTGTACACCATTTTTTCTGGTCCCCTGAAAAACGTAAAATATGGATGCTAGGGTAGTTCAGTTCAGAGACCGAACATGTTAAAAAATGTATGGATACAGTGTTGCATTGCTAAGAGAGCATTCAAAGCAAACAAGTCATATGTGGAAAAAGTTGCATTCTTACAAAAAAACGCCTATGTAAAGTTGTCACCTCACCCCATTAAAACCAGACACAAGGGCACATTCTGACACACAAACCAATGGAGTTGCTAACAGCATTTACATTCCTTGCTATATAGTCATAAATAATGTGCATTTTTTTAATTTGAGGACCTGGACACAGGGACAGTTGGTAAGGTAGCTACCATATGTACGTTACCTTTCATTGCTTTTCACTTTTACTTGCGTAGAAGCTTCTTCTGTGTTTTCCCATATTTCATCAAGAGTGTTGGGAACCAATGGGAATTTCTCAATTCTTTGTTTCAACAGTGCATCTTCTAGGCTTGGAGGTGGAAAGGGTGGAGGAGATGGAGGAACAAAGGTCCCAGAAAATGATTCTGTATCCTGCTCTTTGACAAAAACCTCATCGTCACCCTCATCCTCCTGACCAGTCATGGGTGACTGAGGCTGTAGGCAGGACTCAGATATATGGAGAGAAATTTTGCCATGGTTAAAGGTGGTCTCTGCCTCGGATGAACCACTGCTCCACATGCCATTGCTTTTCCAACTAGTAGAAAACTTTGGTCCGGCTGTGGGTCCTGAAGATTTATTTTGTTGGACAGTTTCATTAATTGAATTGCCACTTTTAGTTTCAAAAGACTGTGGCCTTTGTGCTGATGTATATTTTGCAAATCTTTCAGGATCATTAAGATCTTCAGATGAACTATTTTCAGGTAAACACCATTCCTGGTCACTTATTTCCTTATTGTCAGTTGGAGAAGCACTTTCCTTTCCACGCTTCCCAGAATAAAGATATTCTTCAGCAGTAATATAGTCAAATGTAGCATGAGCTAGTGAGGTCTGGGTCACTTTAGCAGGAACTGAATGAATTGGCAAAGCTAATGGTTCCTGCTTTGTTTCAGGATGAGGGCTGTATATTCCACTAATGCTTTGGGTTTTTGTATTTCTCTGGTTTTCTAATTGAGCTGATCTCTGAATAGTTGAAGAATTTTCTGGAACTGGGTCTTCACCAGTGTCAATGTGGTTTTTAAAGGACGGGGTGAAAGACATTTGCTCAAAGTGATTGCTTTTTATAGACCTAAAACCAAGAAGAGTAAAATAAGAATTTATTTTTTGTTCAAATAAAAGTACAAAAAAAATATCAATATCTATCCTGAAGTAATTGATAGTAATTAATACATTCTCTATATATTCCTGCTTCTTGCCACCACAACCCAAATTCATTCATTAAGCACTATTGGGGTGATCTAACAAGGGGTGGAAAATATGCTTCATGTGCTTATGTGAGTGGATAATGCATTTCTTATACAAACTGGGGGCAGGGCCCAGGGGGCACCTGGCTTTCATAGGTGGCAATTTCCTTTTACACAATATCACTGTCTATTACAGCCACAGCATGCATCTGTAAACCAGCAGCAGAGAGACAAGCCAATCTAATTATTTTTGTTATATTTAACTGAATCAAATTTAATAAATAAAGCCACATGTCAGAAAATGCAACTAAAGCCCAAAAGTGCAGTAGCCTTAAGGTGGCCATACATGGATAGATCCGCTCGTTTGGCGATGTCGCCAAACAAGCGGATCTCCCTCCGATATGCCCACCTTGAGGTGGGCAATATCGGGCAGATCCGATCGTGGGCCCTAGGGCCCAGCGATCGGATCCTAGCATTTGGCAAACGGGCGGTCGGATCGCGGGACCGCATCAACGAACAGATGCGGCCGCGATCCGACGGGATTTTTAAACCCATCCGATCGAGATCTGGTCGACTTTCGGCCAGATCTCGATCGGGGAAGCCCGTCGGGGGCCCCCATACACGGGCCAATAAGCTGCCGACACAGTCTGTCGGCAGCTTTTATCGGCCCGTGTATGGCCACTTTTACAGTAGTGAAGATAATAGACTGCAACAGATCCATATATTGTTCTAAGTGTTTATTGGCATCCTTGATCACTGTTTAATGATAACACCAGGGGAAGATAAAGAGTGCTTATAGTGGTACCTGTAGCCTATGTTTGAGACTGCATTAAAGAACACTGAAATGTAAACAGTCTACTCCTGAAACCATGAATTATTCCACAGTATAATTATTTGCATGCAAAGTGAAAGCAAGACAGATGGACAAATAGGTAAAAGTTATAGACATGCAAATAGAGATAAACATACCTGATTTCTTTATTAGATGCTGAGGCATATGAAGTTTTGTTGCCGACTTCCTGCCTTGACATGTATTCCTAAAATAAAAAAATATTGATCTTAGAATGTATATTTTTGTTGTTTTTTATGACCCCATTAGTAAAGTTAATGAGCTGTGTAATACACCAGTTGTTTATAAAGCTGAAGATAGATGTGATTAAAGGCAGAAAGGTTTCCACTACATTTAGTGCACCTCGACCTGCAAGAAAAAATTAAATGCGTGAATTATGCTGACAAATTTTAATGACATAATAGCATAGATTACTTAACCTTTAATAGCACATTTTCCAGAGTTTTTGTTTATGAAGTTCTGGAGTTTTAATTCTTGCTTAAAGGACCAGTAACATCAAAAAATTTAGTTGTTTTAAAGTAATAAAAATATAATGCAGTTGCCCTGCACTAATAAAACTGCTGTATTTGCTTCAGAACCACTACTATTGTTTATATAAATAAGCTGCTGTATAGCCATGGGGGCAGCTATTCAAAGGAGAAAAGGCTCAAGTTAAACAGCAGATAGCAGATAAGCTCTGTAGAACATAATGCTATCTGTTATCCATTATTCATCCTGTGCCATATAGCCGTTTTTCAATTTCCGCCATTGCTACTCAGCAGCTTGTTTATATGAACTATAGTAGTGTTTCTGAAGCAAACACACCAGTTTTACCAGTGCAGGGCAACACTACATGATATTTTCATTACTTTAAAACACTTTCAGTTTTTGGTGTTACTGTTCCTTTAAGAAAAGGTATACTTGCTTAAGAAAACCTTTCTAGCAATCTGTCATTATCTGGAGATATTTCTCATAACTATAACTAGGTCCAGCTGTCTGAGATCCAGTCTCTGACAAAAAGCAGAGTTATTTTTTAAGGCACACAAAGTAAATTAAATACTTCTGTATGCAATAAACAACAATTGGTATACAACCAAAAAGAAACAATAGGTAATGAAGTAATGAGCCCAAAAGGGCTTACAATTTAAACGATGTAGGTATAACTGAGATAGCTATTCCCCAGCCAACACTCAATTTCCCATAATTTTATGAATAACTGACTGGAAAATAAGGAGTCAAAAAGTATGCAAGTCATTCCGGGAAATGGAGTCTTCTTGGCCATTCCATTGCTGTTACAATAGCACATGTAGTTGGGACAAGTGGTGAAGATTAGGTGAAGCAAATGCATTGCAAATAACCATAAAATCACTAAAAATGTGTACCTAATGTATATTGGAAATTTACTTTCATTAATGTTACTTTTGATTTTTGGGTTCAGAACCCCTTTAAAGGATTGGTCAGTTGGGGGGGTTGTTAGGCGCCTCCAAGTGATTATAATCTCTGAATTCAGACCCCAGGCCAGCTTTCTTTTTGCAGAAAAAATACCAGCCTGGGGTAATATTCTAGTGAGCGAGGTGTCCCCATCTTCTCCTATGTCCCAGGGATCTGTAGCCCTGCCTCTGACTGTCAGTGGTGCTGTTCTGGCTGACATACCACTAATTAAGGCACAGTATTCACTAAATAAGAAAAGGGTATGTAGCAGCTATGTGAGCTGCACCCATTTTGTAAATGAGTTTCTCAGAAACAGAGCTCATGTTCAGCGGAGAGGTCCCATTTACTTTAACCTGCCCACAACCATCATAATAATTTGGCAGAAAAATCTGTCCATAGTCACGTATGCTTTCTGCACAGAGACCACAAAATTATGGTACAAGAAAAAAGGTTGTCAGAAAAGGATTAGTCCTTGTGCGTTTTAAACGTCTTGCACCCATATTAACATAAAGACTGAAGAAGAAAGCTGACCGACTAAAAATATTTCTTTTGTATTTTATTAACAGGCCCTGCACAAAATTCTGCAGAAGCTGCTCTTTAATGTGAGCGGTGAGTGGAATAATGGCGTGTCGCCTTAATGGCTTTTTTTCTCAGACACTCCCACAAGATCAAACAAACTGAGCTCTTTAGCAATTTACAGCTTCTCTATTGAGTAAATAGATTCATTTAATGATAGCAGAAAGCCTTTAAAATGTGCTATTGAGGGAAAGCTGCTTCTATTTTTCAGGTGAAGTGTATTCATGTTTAACCTGGGTCATAGCACCTATTGATGAAGCTCAGCACATGCTCCCTGGTGGCCACATATATCAAACACACCACGGAGGAGTTGCCGTGGCATGGCACATGCAGTTGCTAGATAAACAACAGTGTTAAAATGATCCACATGAGACCTGTTTCTTTTTCTTTGCATGACTGCATTTACAGATAAGTCAAAGCTGCCATACTGTTACCTTAGTGAATGCAATATCTATAAATAACGATGTTCCGTAAGCTTTAGTGCTCCAGCAGAGAAAGTGTGCTTATGCTGGAGGCCTGGAGCTCACTCTTACATGTAATTGCCTTCTCGGGAAAATGAACCCCTAATTCTCCCTGCATAAAGGGACAGACAGTCACCAATCATTTACAATATATCTAGTAATGTAGTGAGAATAAACTTGAGAAATTGGATGTTACCATTATACAAAAAAATAGATTGCTCATGAAGTCCTTTTATGCCCTTTCTATGCCATGTCTTAAGGTCGAGGACATATTACAGGCACACCCGTATCCTGCAAGCCTTCCTATAACCATGGATGAGTAAGCTTGAACAGCAGAGATGATAAAAGCAGCTTAATGCTTATTATCAGAAATGGCAGTGGAATATCTGCCTTCAAATCAAATTACAACCAATTATACTGGAAGAGATTAGAGCAACAAACATCAAAAGATCCAGAAGGGGGCCTGATTCCTGTTACCCAGCTAATTACATGTTATTTAAATCTGATGTCTAATGGCAGCACATTAGTACAGAGAAAGGGACCTAAAGTTAGGGGTTTCATGAGAAGGAGAAATTCCATTTCAGAATTGGAGATACAGCTGCATGCTAACACCCACCACGAGATCTGTCCCTATTTTGCATTCATTATGGGTTGTGGCACACAGCTGACATTATACATAACTGCATAACCGCATTACTCCATGGTTTTATGGTGGCCAGACACTGGTCAAATCCATAGGAGTGCATTTCTGGGCCCATTGATCCTATGTGAATTAGCTATATACATAGGTTGCTAAATTGTACAGATCTACCCATCAGACAATCTCTCATCAAGTGGAATAAAGGCTCAGGTCCTGCCCTTATTACCATGCAGGTAAACTGGAGCCCAGATCTTCTGACAGACCTGCTTTTCTGATCAAGAAAAGTAAACAATTACGAGTGTTTAACAAACCTAGAACCAAAGTATAATTTCTACATGTAGAAGTGGAGAGAATTAAAAGAAGAAAAAAATACCTGTTTATAAAAACGAATTTATTGGATTCAAAGATCCAAAAGCATTCACTTCCTTTTGTGTGCGTATATATACAGTATATATTTTTATATTCTAATATATTCTTATATTTTAAAGTTTTAAATGATTTTATAGTAGACTTAAGGTATAAAGATCCATGGTTCAGGTCCCAAACATTCTGGATAACAGGTTCCATACCTGTAATGTATTTGGATGCGAGTAGTGCTGACAAGGGCACAAAAAGCTTGTATACACTGAAATTACAGTGTATATTTAAATACTGCATTCAGACAAGTGCTTACTGAATCTGAATCTGAATACTGAATCTGCCTGTGTGCCCTGACCCTTAGTAGGTTGGTAACACTGATTCACTGCAGAGGCTGATTAAATAAAGCACATGTAAGAGTGAGAGAGCAAGCAGCATGCTGTTCAGCAGCCAAAAATGGTAGTAACTGTACAGCAATGTATGTGAAAACTGATAAAAATCACATAGCACAGCACATACATTACAGAAACAGTCTAGGCTACGTTGATGTTATTGGAAGTTCAGTTGTTGCAGAACTAATACTCCTAGTTGTCCTAGTGGAATGCCTAGCTGGATGCTATTTTTTTAAATTCTCTTTTTTTTTCTTGTATTCTACCACGATGCAATAGGAAGGGATTCTATGTAGTTTTTGTCTTTAAGCATGAAAGCAGAGTTACCCATCTAGAAATGCTGAACTCCCCAAAAGCCTTGTTAAAAAAGATCAGATCAAATGGCTGCTTTCCCTTTAATTCCCAAGTAGGGGAATTAGCAACTAGTTTTTACAACAGAAGCTCAATATTATTCTGACCTAGTTAAGAAATATCTTTGTCTATTTTTGTGATTATACATAAGAGCATTTAAGATAGAGGTCATTCAAACTCTGGGGCTGAGCCTTCACATAATCCATAATATATAACTCAAATGAAGTGTATAAAGACACGTGCTTCAGAACAAGGCATGGCAAGTGATCTCAACCAAGCACAACTGTAAATTGGGCATACTTTCATTAGCCAATATAATCATTTTAAATATAAATAGCCATTGTTAGGTCAATGAAATAGCATAACCACATGAAAATGTCTGCATTTTCCAACTATTATGAGATATACATCGTAAACAATGACAAGGTATTTTGGACTTCTCCCCTTTGATTTTATGTGGGCAGTAAAACACACTTTGGAGCACTACAGAAATGTTATACATCAATGTTTTCACATATCTTTAACATTGTTGGGCCCCCACCAACTGCTGTATATGGCCAATAAAATGTATTGCAAAGCCACAGCTGTGATTAAATGCAGGTTGCCCCATACAGAGCAAGTTACATACCAAATGTTAAAGGGACTTTATTGTATAGCCTTGAAGTGCGCAGAGCATCCATACATAGAACTAATAAATAAAGGAAAAATGATTGTGGAACAGAACGTGAGGGGAAAGAATGAGAGATTAATTTTGTCATGCAGAATGTTAATTGGCCAATCTCCCCAGAGACTACAGTGAAGGGAAATCATGCAGTCTATGTGCACTGTGAGATGTACATGGGATAACATCCCTTTGTGCCCTGCCATATCAGGCAGCTGCTTTCCAGTTAAACATACTGCTTGCACAACCCTCCCCAAATAATAAAACAGAATAACATACGATTTAGTAATCCATAGCTCTACATCTGATAACCTAATATTATAATCTCCTTGACTGCAGCCTTTATGAAATATAGTACAACAACAAATGCAGCATGACATTTATAAGTAAGAGTGTTTTGGAAGACATGCAGCATAGAGAAGGGCACAATTCTTTAGGAATGGGAAACCTGAAGCCTTCCAGAGGTCCAACAACCTTTGGAGGGCCCATCAGATGCTGTTTTATGTAACCAGAGCTGTAATTACATTTGAACACAAACAGTTAAATAAAACTATGTTTTTGTAACTTACCCTACTTTTCATATCACTAGCAGGAGATGACCTTGATCTCACGTGCAGGGCAGGTGGTTGTGGTAATCTGTCCAGCAAATCCTCAGCAGAAGCAGATTTTCCATGTCTTCTACTGCTTGTTATAATCACATCATCATCCGATTGCAACGAGACTTCCTTTGGCTTGTTAGTTTCCCTGCCTTTGCCAAATTCCACCTTGGATCTGTGATCTAGTAGTCGTTCAGACCTTAACTGATGGGCAAAGGAGCTGCTACGACTCCTGTTCTCTGGATATTCCGGGTTATTCTCAAAGCTGCTAAGGTCAAAGAAGCCTGTTAAACCAGGAGGAAGAGTAGAAGATACACGTCCAGTTTTAGAAAGTGGTTCCCTATGCCGGTAGGACAGATTGTGTTCATTAAGAGAATTCATACTAGATGTGGAGGTCATACTCTGGTTGTCCATTATACTCCCTGAGAAGTAGGTACTTTGTGACCTTTCTTTTAATAGTCTTGTCTCCTGGGAGGATGGCCTTCGGCCTGTCTTACGCTCTATATAATCTGCAAGGGCATTCTGTTGTAGCTGTTTCAGCTGTGGCTTTGACAAGTTGATAGTTGAACATGCCTTTCCCTCCCTCTCAAATATTCTTCTTCTGTCTGCCACAGAGTTCTCTGAAAAGCTAGCAACTGGTTCCATTTTGGAAACAGTCAGGGGTGCTGATTCACTTTCAGACGCACCAACTTCATTCATCTTTTCTGGCTCTGAGTAGGATCTCTTTTTCTGCTCAGCTGTTATCCGTCTCTTGGCTCCAATACGGGATGGGAAGAAAACACCTTGGCTTTCTTGGATACTGGCACAGTTATCTGTAGGAGTGACACTGTGGCGCTCTTTTGGAGCATGAGGAGACAATGATGAGGATTTTTTTCTAAAGGGAGCCGAAGCAGGTCTCACATTCTTCTCTGGTTTTTTATAGTGAGGTGGGCTGATTTCTAAATCTTTACGCCTGTAAGATGTGGCTTCTAGAACTTTACACTGAGCATCTTTCACACTATTTCTGTAAGCCCTGTTAAATCCTAGAGTGTCTTGTGCAGCACATTGCCAATCATCTTCTTTATTTGGCATTGTTTGCGAATTAAAGCTTCTATTATCGTCATCTGGCACAGCTTGCAAAATGTTTTGCTCTTGATTATATGAATGCATTTTTTCAGCTTGCTTTTCTGGCATTTGCTTTTGAGCATCCCCTGTTTGTAGGCCATATACAATACCTTGTCTTGTTAACTGGTGCATACCTGTAACTTTTTCATTGCTATGTGAGCTTGAAAGTCTGCGCCATTCATTAGGATTAGGAGTCTGATCCTGGGAAATAAACTTGTTTCTAATTTCTTCAACCATTGTAAAAGATCCTTTGTTATTCTGTCCCCTAGTACTCAGCCCTGACTGATTAATGTTTCCACACAGAAATTGGGATCTGTGGTTTTCATGCTCTCGCTGCTCAATCTTGCATACTTTGTCGAAAACAGAAGACAGTTTGTTGCCATCTGTCTTGCTACTCTGGGAGCTGCTTGAACTTAGTCTTCTTCTTGTAAAATCATAGCTTTTCTTCTGAGAAGGGGAAGGTGACTCGTCAGGTTTCAGTGGATTACTGCTGGGACCATCAGCTTCATCAGCATGTACTGTAAAGCTCAGACTCTCCAGTTTTTTTCTGTGATCGGCCTGTCGATTGCTTCTCTCATCCATTTTATTATGTGAAGAGGAAGCAATGTTAAAGTGATTGTGATATTCATGCTCTCCATGGGCATCACTACTGAGTGAATTTCGGTGTAAACCAATGATATCTGAAGACGCTATATCTTGTTTTGTTTTGCTATCACTCCACTCATTTTGGAATGCAGGATGAGCATAAACTGAGAATTCCTCTGCCACTTTTGTGCCATTTTTTTGTTGTTCATTAATATCTATATTGTCCAGTCTTAAAGGTTGTTGATCATTTCTGTCATTTGTTAAAGAGCTGGTGGAAATGTCAGGCCCAGCAGTAAAGTGAAGCTTATAATGAGCAAAACCTGTGGGACCTTCTTGCTTTTTCTCTCTTTCTTTAACGGAGTGGTTCATAGGATACTGCCCTACAGACTTACTTCTTAAATTTTGTGTGTCTTTTTCATTTTTATTAGGCTCAGAGAAGGGAAGAACTTTTTCTGAAGATTTGGCCCCATAGGATCCTTCTTTGGCTAGTGCTGGATATAGTCTTCCATTATTATTTTTTGGAGGTTGAGGTGCATGAGCAAAGTGAGGTTCTGGGGCAGGTACAGGGTAGATTCCTGTAGGAAGCATAGGCTGCCCTGGCTGTGGGGTTTCAGAATAAACCTGCTTGGGTTTTATTAGTGGGCTACTTTCTGGGCTCCTCTCCAACACAGGGTGCAAATGTCCATCCCCGTGCACATGTTTTGGCTGCTGAGCAGCATTAGAACTTGTATTGGTAGAATGTAAACCTGCTGCTTTTGGAGTTCGAAAGTTCCTGTTCTGATCAAGACTGGACCAAGAGTTGGGCCTTTCATGATGCCTTGTTACTGCATAACTGTCACTGCGAGTAGGAGGCATAGGTGCCGCTCTTTCAAAGCCACCACTCTCAGAAAAAAATCTGCTCTGTTCCAATCTCCCATGAGGGCCAATACTGTGCCTATTGTATGCAGGTTGTCTACTGTAATTCCGATTCTTTACTGAAGAGGAATTCACTTCGTACTCTTCTGAGATTCCACGCTGTACATCATAGACTGTCTTTATGTATTTAATGTCTGCATGCTTAATGCCTTCTTGCCCACTACTATTACGAGAGTGCATACTTTCCATAGAATAGGAACGTTCCTTGCTAAAAGGAGAGCTACGGTATTCTGGGATGCTAGCGTTGGTTGAGAACGAGCTGTAAGCAGAATCTCTTTTGTTGTGGAGGTGAACAAGCTGGTCTATGCAGTTAGTGGACTTTGCTGGTGGAAGGTGGTGATGATATGCAGCAGAAGCCTGATCCAAACTTTCCATGCTTCCTCTTGAGCTGTATTGGTCTGGACTCCTTCTTAAGAACTCATGATTGTAGCCGGACAGATCGCTTGTGGAAGAACTGCAAGAAAAGAGAACACAGAGGAAAGTCTTTCTGTTAGCAGGGAAGGTTCATGTGAGCTTATAAATAAACTTGCAGATGAAATGTTTAGGTTATGGGAAGAACGGATGTTAAGCCATATTTGGGACCATTCCGCGCTTTCTGCCAGCTGTCACTTCCACATACTACTAGTAATTGCTTGCGGCTGCTATATTCATCCTGTTATTCATACAGCACTGTCAGAGGAACATATTAAGCAACATAAGGACCACAAATAAAAACTAAAATGACACAACTGTATAGTTGTGAATATAAGAGGTTAAATTAAAGAATACAAAGTTGTGTGCTTTTTACTTCTTTTCTTTTTATGGAGCTGAACATTTTCTCTGGCAATCTTCCTGGAAACTCTCAGCATTACAGACATTTTGTTTACTGTGAGAACTCTAAACAGACATGACAGAAAAGCAAAAAAAGAAAGAAAGAAAAAAAATGCTATTTTGGGGATGGCTGTTGCAGATGTTATTTAGTTAAATGCAAAATAAGTTCTTGAGTATTTTAAAAGACATAATTTGACATTCCATTGATGCCTTGTAGATTTTTATATTACATAAACACTGTTACTACAATGCAAGACTAAAGCAAAATGGAATCTGGCTTTTCTGGCTCGACATGCATATGTGTATATGTAGGCTTATGTTCCAATAATAAAAGGACAAGTTGCAACAACCAACAACTGGAATTTTCATCTAGCCAAGTTTAAATTCACCATGCTGTATAGTCAAATTCCTCCTACTCCTTAGTCTGGTCAGGTAGATGGCCAGAAAACTATCCAAACTGCTTTATATTGTAAGAAACACTACTCAAATAAATTACATTCCCTTGGACACTGTCTGTGCAACTATGCTATCCTGAATGCTGAAAATGGATTTTATCAGTGAATAACAAGACTCGAATGTTCAATATTTATTAAGTGCAATAGATTATAAGATATTAATCTCCAATTTTAGCAAACACTCACCTAAGCTTAGGTCTATGGTCTGCTAATGGTCCCTGTAGTCCTCTTAGCATGTCATTATTTTAATATAATCTAACTTAGCAGTTGGATTGTATTATCACAATATACTTGTATTTAGAATGGCCAATTGCAACAATACCGCCTAACATTTTGGGGTTCTATGACAGGTCAAGGGCTGGTTTCTATACACCCTCTTGTGGTCCTGATGGAATAAGGCTGACTGTAACATTTATAAATATTATCTGCTGATGCACAATGTCAGTGGGTACATGGGGCCTTGGCAAATGAGGAAACAAAATGGAGCAGCAGTAGAATTTAGTCATTCATTTGTATGACTTCTGTCTGTTGGTCAATTGGTCATCTATCATGAATAGGCAGCCAGTGTTTAGGTTGAATTCTCTCTAGTTTTCACTAAATGTTTTGCCTAGTAGCAGAATTTTTCATCTAGTTGTCAATATATACTGAATAACAATACTAAATAATGTAAAGAAAATTGATCAGTGACAAAAAAAGGTCCCGCTAAATACTTCCGTTATACAAAGGCAACAATATAACAATATATCACTAAAGCATAATCCCATTCCATGCAATGTATGTTTGCACATAATGTTTTCTCTGGTTCAAGTTAATTTTTATCTACTTTACATAAAGGTGTCATGATAACGTATCACCTGCCATTTATTTTAGCAGATATAGCGCTAAGAACAAATACAAGAGAAAATGGCAAGTAAAACCTTAATTACAATGGTTGACTTATATTTTACAAAAGTATAGGAAAAGTTACGTAAAGGGTGGGGGGGTCTTGTATGTGGTCTAACTGTACAGTTATTATATGACAGTTGGCAGTCACCCTTCAGAATATGAATTCTATAAAACTTCTTCATGCCCATGCTTCATTGCAACATGTATATATGTGGTTAGGAATATCTAGAAGGTCTTAAGTCACAAAGGGGTTACATATTAATCAATTAACTATTCACAAGACAGAATACTGGCGTTAGTCAGTATTTCAAATAGCAAAATAATGTACATTAAGTTAAACATGCTAAACACAGGTTAGCAAATGCTGTGTGCCTTGGAAACCCAGACAATAAGAAGTACATAATAAAAGAGATTATACTAATATATCCATTTATTGGTTCTGTTGGCAAACTGTTGGGACAACGGGACAGGCTCTTAAAGGAGAATTCAACCCTTTAGCAAAAAAAAAAACCCTACCCTCACCCCACGTAGACCCCCTCCCTCCTCCCCCCAGCCTAACTGCCGCCCGGGGAAATGCCCCTTACTTTTTACTTGCCCCTCAAAGCAGATTCAGGCATCGGTGCTCCACACAGCCATCTTCCGAGTGGGGGGTACAGGTTTTTTTGGTAAAGGGTTGAATTCTCCTTTAAATAACAGGAAAATATATTCTGACGCCTAAGGGGGTTATGTAACAAAAGGCAGGTAGCTGTTTAAAAGCAAACATCCTATTGGTTGCTATGGGTTACTGCTCCTGGGCAAACTTAGTGACTTTAATTACATATGGGGTTAGGGTACTGTCAGACTGGGAGATTTGTCGTCCATGTTTAAATCTGCACCACCAAGGGCAACAATTCAACCCAAAATGCTTTCCTACTGGCAATAAATCAGTGGTGGGAAAATATATGTTTTTTTTTAAAAGTTGACCAAAGTTACCTCTGCTGTGCCATGAAGCATCAGTGTGCAGTCAAGCATTTGTGTGTGGGTGCCCAAAGTTACATTTTGGAACACTTTTACCAACTGACTTGTGAATGCCACATGGATACCACCACATTAGCTTGGCTGCAGCCATATTGGACATTGTGGCACCCTTGTAGAAACAAGATTCTGGTGAAAGTTAGGGGCCCATTTACTTGAAGTGAAGGAATAGAATAAAAAAAACTTCGAATTTCGAATGTTTTTTTTGGCTACTTCGACCATCGAATTGGCTTCTTCGACCTTCAACTACAACTTCGAATCGAACGTTTCAAACTAAAAATCGTTCCACTATTCGACCATTCGATAGTCAAAGTCTCTTTAAAAAAAACTTTCAACTTCAACTTCTAGTTCACCACCTGAAACCTACCGAAGTCAATGTAAGCCTATGGGGAAGGTCCCCATGGGCTTTGGAACAATTTTTAGGTAGAAGAAAAATCGTTCGATCGATGGATTAAAATCCTTCGAATCGAACGATTCTAAGGATTTAATTGCGGTAAATCCTTCGACTTCGATATTCGAAGTCGAAGGATTTCAATTCAACAGTCGAATATCGAGGGTTAATTAACCCTCGATATTCGACCATAAGTAAATTTGCCCCTTAATGTCTTAGACTTCCAGTGCTAAGCAAAACAGTGTGTGTGTGCTGTGCATTCTGAATGATCAACATTCCCTGGAAATCCCTAACTGCTCACCCTCAGAGGATTGCAAATGATGTAAGACTTTTGGCATGGCCAATTCAGCAATGTGCACTGTGAGTTATCTACTGCTCGCTCACTCATACAGACATCTGCACAAATTCTTGTCTGATGTTACAAGATTTTTTTTAGGTATGCTATGATTTCTTCCCGTTCTATTGTGAAAAAGCAGTTAAGATTACTGGAACATTCATACCCCGAGTACAGGCTGCAAAACTGGAATATTTGCAGCAGTGCAATAATAAAACAAATATATGAATAACAGCATGACTAAGTACAAACTGAGACTATGGCCTGTACTGGAAGATAAAAACACAATAAAACCCATAGACATTGTGAGGGAAAATTCACAATAGTCATAGGCCAAAAATGCTTTAGTCATTGTGTGCTTGCTAATATGAAGCAGCAAACACACTTTAATTCTCTTGCCCTGACATAGTAGTTATTCCTAGCCAGTAAGTGTAAATATAATGTGTTTGCTTGGTAGTTCTATCATTTAACGGTAATGGTTGACAGGATGTTTAAGTTGTCACTGAAATAAAAAAGTCAGCGCCAAAGGCACGGGAGACAGACAAACAAGCCAATAGGGTAATATTGTTTTACGTTGTTGCCACCTCTTATGTGAAGAACAGACCAATTGTTTCACCATATATGTGTTACCCTCATTTGCTATTGACCTCCACCAAAGAGTTAAAAAGATTTTCCTTAAAAACTTGTTTAGGTGGGTACTCACA
Source organism: Xenopus laevis (assembly GCF_017654675.1). Taxonomy (NCBI): domain Eukaryota; kingdom Metazoa; phylum Chordata; class Amphibia; order Anura; family Pipidae; genus Xenopus; species Xenopus laevis. The sequence goes on along the minus strand of NC_054371.1, from coordinate 87,236,720 downwards.
AACAGGGAATATGAACTCGCACGTGAAATCATGAAGCGCTTCTCCTTGTATAAACTGTGAATCAACATGCAGCAGCAAATAGTGTAAAAATACCTTTTTAATATTCTTAAAAACAAAACTTAAAATGCACTCACATGGCATAAGTTTATAAAAAGCATATCTATGCACCGTCCTCCTGGAGGCTCCCCCTGTATGCACCCGTCCGCACAAAGAAAATCCCAAGAGGGTCAGAAGTAACTTGGGAAGATATGGTAGCGTTTCTTTGCGTTCGTTCGGCATGTGCGATGCTGGGCGCCTTACAGTGACGTCACCTGCCTTACGCGTTTCGTCTTGCGACTTCTTCAGAGGCTTGATTTCTGCTGCGCATGTGTGAATCTTTTATTCACATGCGTCTGCTGCGCATGTGTGAATCTTTTATTCTCTATGCGTCACTTAGCGGTTCCTCCTCCTGGGTCTTCTGTTGCTATGGGGACAGGTCGCTCTCTGAGTTTTGTGTTGCCATGGGGACGCGTAGTTGTAAATATTTGGACTTTACTCACGCTTATAGTATACAAAGTTCTCTTTGTGGCTATTTGGCCAGTCTTTCTTTTGAAAGAACCGATAGTGTCAATAGTTAATTCAAGCAACAAATTATTATAGAGTACATTTATGTAGAACCAATATTGCATATTTTAATTGATATAATAACAAAAACCACTCCTAACAAAAAAAATTAAAAAATATATATAAAAAAAATATATATATAGAATAAAATGGGAAAAAGTAGAAAAAATAGAGAATAAAAAATTATATATAATATAATAAAACATTCTGTTAACCATTCGCACATTTCTGGATGGGTGATCCTATTTTCTTTAATTTTACATATTTGGACATTCTGGTTTTTACAGGAATGCTCTCAGATTTATATCTATATTGAGGCCATTTGGTACCGATGTTTCCATTTGATATATCCATTTACTTTCTATCTGTAATGTTTTTTTCACCAAATCACCCCCTCTCCATCTTCTCCTTATCTGTTCTATACCCCAAAATTTTAGACCTTTTGGATTCTTCCCGTGTGCTATTTTAAAGTGTTTGGATACACTATGAGTGTCTAAGCCTTTCTCTATATTCCTTATATGTTCTCTCATTCTGTCTCGCAGCGATCTATTTGTCTTTCCAATATATTGGAGTCCACATGGGCACTCTAGACAGTAGATAACATTTTGTGTGGTACATTTTATACATTGTCTAATTTTGTGTACTTTTTTTGTAACACTTGACATAAATTGTTTTTTCTTTATGCCATATTTACATGCTTTACATGTTGCACACGGGAAGAAGCCCAACCAAGAATTATCTGTTTCTTTACGTTTTATACTATCAGTTACCAAATGGTTATGTGTAAGAACTTGTCTGAAATTTTTTGGTTTTTTAAACACTATCCTTGGCTGAGGGGGGAGGGATTGATTGAGTTTTACATCTCCTTTTAATATATCCCAGTGTTTTTTGATGATACCCCCTATTTCTTTCGCTATTGGATTATATGTAGTTGAAAATACTATTTCATTGTCCTCATTCTGTTTCTTTGACTTACCCTCTAAAAGCATTGTCCTAGCAATTTTCTGGACTTTTTCAACAGTTTGTTTAATTAGGCCTTTATTATAGCCCCTTTCCTTAAATCTATTGCTCATGAAACTCAACTGTTTCTCTATATGTTCTTGTTCTGAACAGTTTCTTTTTACCCTGCACATTTGGCCCAAAAGGTATGTTTTGTATCCACCGAGGATGGTGGTTACCCTCAAGAGCAACATGTAAAGCATGTAAATATGGCATAAAGAAAAAACAATTTATGTCAAATGTTACAAAAAAAGTACACAAAATTAGACAATGTATAAAATGTACCACACAAAATGTTATCTACTGTCTAGAGTGCCCATGTGGACTCCAATATATTGGAAAGACAAATAGATCGCTGCGAGACAGAATGAGAGAACATATAAGGAATATAGAGAAAGGCTTAGACACTCATAGTGTATCCAAACACTTTAAAATAGCACACGGGAAGAATCCAAAAGGTCTAAAATTTTGGGGTATAGAACAGATAAGGAGAGGATGGAGAGGGGGTGATTTGGTGAAAAAAACGTTACAGATAGAAAGTAAATGGATATATCAAATGGAAACATCGGTACCAAATGGCCTCAATATAGATATAAATCTGAGAGCATTCCTGTAAAAACCAGAATGTCCAAATATGTAAAATTAAAGAAAATAGGATCACCCATCCAGAAATGTGCGAATGGTTAACAGAATGTTTTATTATATTATATATAATTTTTTTTCTCTATTTTTTCTCTATTTTTTCTACTTTTTCCCATTTTATTCTATATCTATATATTTTTTATATATATTTTTAATTTTTTTTGTTAGGAGTGGTTTTTGTTATTATATCAATTAAAATATGCAATATTGGTTCTACATAAATGTACTCTATAATAATTTGTTGCTTGAATTAACTATTGACACTATCGGTTCTTTCAAAAGAAAGACTGGCCAAATAGCCACAAAGAGAACTTTGTATACTATAAGCGTGAGTAAAGTCCAAATATTTACAACTACGCGTCCCCATGGCAACACAAAACTCAGGAACCAGAGAGCGACGCGTCCCCATAGCAACAGAAGACCCAGGAGGAGGAACCGCTAAGTGACGCATAGAGAGACGGAATAAAAGATTCACACATGCGCAGCAGAAATCAAGCCTCTGAAGAAGTCGCAAGACGAAACGCATAAGGCAGGTGACGTCACTGTAAGGCGCCCAGCATCGCACACGCGGAACGAACGCAAAGAAACGCTACCACATCTTCCCAAGTTACTTCTGACCCTCTTGGGACTTTCTTTGTCCGGATGGGTGCATACAGGGGGAGCCTCCAGGAGGACGGTGCATAGATATGCTTTTTATAAACTTTTGCCATGTGAGTGCAGTTTAAGTTTTGTTTTTAAGAATATTAAAAAGGTATTTTTACACTATTTGCTGCTGCATGTTGATTCACAGTTTATACAGGGAGAAGCGCTTCATGATTTTACGTGCGAGTTGATATTCCCTGTTTGTGAGTACCCACCTAAACAAGTTTTTAAGGAAAGTCTTTTTAACTCTTTGGTGGAGGTCAATAGCAAATGAGGGTAACACATATATGGTGAAACAATTGGTCTGTTCCTCACATAAGAGGTGGCAACAACGTAAAACAATATTACCCTATTGGCTTGTTTGTCTGTCTCCCGTGCCTTTGGTGCTGGCTTTTTTATTTCAGTGACAAATTTGCGGACTTGGAGGGATACAAGTGGGAGCCGGCTGGGATTTGTGGACACAATTGAACCTTGGGCCTACCTTCCGTCTAGAATACTTTTCAGGATGTTTAAGTTGCCTTTCCCATCTCCTCTCATTCTGTTAGGTATGAAAGTCAGTGTTTTATTTTATAAAGAAAGTCAGCGAACAATTATTCTAGTTGGTAACAATGGAGGCAGGAACACAGTGGCTTATGGAGGGGTCACAGGACTATAATAGGTCCAGTGGGGTCCTGACTTATGCATAGTTTCAATATATCATCTTTGCAAAGGTTTAGGGGGCCTCTAACAAGATTTTGTTGTGAAGACCAGTAAATTCTGTTAAACTTGGGACCAATAAATGGTCTAGGCAGCCATGCTGCTGCTACTCCTTCCCTTATTCCCAGACCTTGGCAGGGGGTGGGCAATATTGCTGTTGTAGTTGTAGTGCTAGTGTATTTCTGTGATCGTGGCAGAAGTGTCCTGTTATTATGGTCTGCAGGGAAGCAGTTGCCAACCAAGAAGGGCATTTTGCTAGCTGTGGACCTCCCTGATCTGTAGATCCAAACACCATTGGACCTGTCACATTCTTCATTTATAAAATACACAAGCTCAGCCTGTTCTGTCTAAGCGCCAACATTTTCTTTTGAACTGTACACAGCATTTATTATTAAATGTTATTTATAAAGCATCAAGATATTCGTTTATATTCAGGACTGGGAACACAGACCCCTACACAGAAAAAAATAAGTATTATTATAAAGTGTTGTGCTTTCTTCAATGCATGGTGTAAATCAATGCCTATAAATCATTTAACTCTCACAGGCCATGTCTTACCTTGAGTGGTAGGCTTGGTGCCATGGAGATCCGATCGTTCCCTGTGATACCTGCATCATGCTGGGATCAGGTTGGGACTCCAATAATTTGGTAGAATGCCAAGAATGTGGATGAATTATCAGTTTGCTCTCTCTATAATGGAATGCAACAAAAATTAGTTCACACTATACAATGTGGACTATGATAGTGTCATGTACAGTTATGTGATCCATTATCTACAACCCATTATCCAGAAAGCTCTACATTTTGGAAAGGTCAATTTAAAGTCTGAAAATAGTTTCCATATCTGTGTTATAATAATACAATACCTTATACTGGATCCCGACTCAGATGTAATTAATCTATATTTCCTTATCACACTGTGCAGTATTCTAAGAATTTCTGCATAGATTCTGCAGTATCAAACATCTGATAGCATTCACTTACTGAACTGGGCAGTCTGAGGGTTTTTGTCCTCCTAGATTTGTTTTGGGGATATCACTCAGTGCAGGTTAATCACTTGGTCTGCCTATTTAAAAACAGACAATTTTTAGGGCAAAGACACAAGGTGCTACTATTGCCTGTGATTTGCTGCGACTTAAAAGACAAATAGCACCGTGTTGCATTGCCCTCAATGACACTTTTTTTGTTTTTAAAAATATGATGATGATTGTCTACATTATCTAGATCAAGATCAATTCTGGGGCAAAATAAAAACAAGAGATTCCCAGAGCAGGAATAGTATGGGGCCCACAATTCACAGATAATTAGTATGACAATAGTCCCTGTACCAGGGTTTATTAACTAGCCCATGATGTTCTCTGTCTTTCTCAGTAGACAGGTGTAAGATGTTAAAGTTATTTTTCCAGGAGTTTCCTGTCTATGGAAAGCATATACTTCAGGCTTTTTTCTAAAGAGGGAGAAAGATCACATGGCAGTCAGTGGGAAGAAAGACTAATCTTAATGCCAATGTAAAATAAGAATTTATTAATTACCTATTTTAAATCCGCAGTCTGGGTTCTTCCACAGAGCATGCTGTTAGGTTAGTCAGTGGGTTCAAGCAACTGTTCTCTGGATATGGATATAGTACCAGGAGATTCAACTAGATTTGTATCAACAAATGTTTCCCTGTGAAAACAGAGAAGGATATGTTTGTGAAGTTATATTAATTTTATTATCTTATTTCATATCATTTATATCATGCAATTTAGTTTATTTCACACCAAAAGGTAACTAAGATTTAAACTAGATACAATTGGATTGGTCGAATATTGATCTATGGACCCCCCTTCCAATATCTGGTAGTAGCAGGTATATCCAATATTTGGATTTGAGCTGAGCTGTAGCTCAGATGCTTCACATGATTTACATTCCATGCATGCAAGGAGGCAGGCCCTATACAGGCACTTAAATACCATGCAGGTGTCAGACTGTAATTTTAGGTTGTCTTTTATAATTTGTCTTTTTAAAAAGAAATGTGGCATGTCATCCATGCACATTGTAGGGATTATTATTATTAAACTGCAAAGATTTTTATACAAAATCACAAAGCAAGCAGATCAAGTCTATTTGTAAAAAGTTAAATAGGTAATTTTGTGTGTGGAGTCTAATATACCAGGTTATTGTGCTGAGGGAGCTGCTAAACTGGTTTGAAATTCTCATTCATTACACTGTCCAAGGGGCAGATTTATCAATAAGTGAGATTACCATAAAAAAAAATTAACTGGCCTTCTATTCATTCCTATGGCATTTTTAGGTATGTATTAATCAAATGGTGAACTCTAAATGTTACCTGTTGGTAAATATGATTCTTAAAATCCCAAAGAAATAAATATGGGAAGTGAGGGATTTTGTCTGGTGAGCTCTAATCTTAAATTTTGATAAATCTATATAAATTTGACTAATCTTCCCGAACGGCTTCCCCCTGTCTTGCGCCGGCTATAATGATAAGTTGTCTGCGGCATGGCACACGCGGCACTACGTATTCCAAAGTCGCCCAAAGTTGCCTCACGAGGAAACTTCGGGCGACTTCGGAATATGAAGCGCCGCATGTGCCATGCTGCAGGCGACTTTTCATTATAGCCGACGCAAAACAGGGGGAAGCCATTCGGGGAGATTAGTCATCCCAAAGAAGAGGCGATTAGTCGCCAGGCGATTAAATCTCCCCGAATCGCCAGGTGTGCCCTTACCCTTAAACTAATTAATACAAGGGATAATGTCAATGTTGATTAGAGTAACGGTGGCCATAGACGCAAAGATCCGCTCGTTTGGCGACATCACCAAACGAGCGGGTCTTTCCCCGATAAGCCATTAACGAGCATGGCTATATCGGGTGTAATCTGAACTTTCGGCCGTACTCCGGCGGAATCGGTCGGGTCAAAATCAAACCTGTCCGATCGACCAAACAACCGATCTCCGTCGGACGAAAGATGTCGGCACTCTCCACACACGATCCGAAAATCGTACGAATCGAGGATAGGATCGGATCTGTGCGTCTATGCCCAGCTTAAAGAAAAAGGGATATCTCTATACTCAACAGTTCAATCAACAGTTTTGATAAACCTGCCCCTAGGTCTCTCCAATGGTCATAATATATTAAATGCATAGCATTGATGATATGATTACGCTAAGCCTCTATAAGAATATTTATAATAAAATCATAATGTTTAGTCTTTTGTAACTCAATAGTTGTTCTGATGCATTAAATTAAATAGATAGTACAATAAGTCTGATGTGAACATGCCTTTGTTGCATTTACTGATAAGCCATACTGCTTTATTCCTTATTCACTTACTGTACTACAGTTTGCTGTATGAGAACACGCAGGGTAAACAATAAGAATGTCTTAATCTATCCTACTACACAGGAGTAAATCACTAAACCTGAATAGAAATACAGGAATGGAACCTATTATCCAGAATGCTCAGTACCTGAGTAAGTGAATAAGTGATCTTTCCATAAATTGGATCTTCACACCTTGGGGCAAATTCACTAAGGCGCGAAGCGCCGAACGCTAGCGTTAATTCGCTAGCGTTTGGCATTTTCGCTACTGCGCAAATTCACTAACGAACGCTGGCGTAGTTTCGCTAGTGTTACTTCGCAACCTTACGCCAGGCGAATCTTCGCTAGCGACTAAACTACGCAAATTCACTAACTTGCGCAGTGTACTGAACGATACCTTTTACGCTAGACTTCCTTCGCCACCTCAGACCTGGCGAAGCGCAATAGAGTAGATAGGGATTGTTTAAAAAAAAGTTAATTTTTTTTCTAAGTCCCAAAAAACGCTGGCGTGTTTTCTACATGATGGGTGATAGGCTGAAAAAGATCGAAAATTTTTTGGGGCTCCCCTTCCTCCCCCCTACATTTCCTGACTCATGGCAACTTACCTAGACAGTGGGCACATGTGTAGGGCAAAATAAAAATTTTATTTGCTGTTTTGAAGATTTTCTAGGCATTTGTAGTGCAGATACGTGTTCCTCCATTGAAATTTGAATTTCGCGCTGTATGCAAATTAGCCTTCACTAGCGCAACTTCGCTTTATATAGCGAATAAACGCTAGCGCAACTTCGCAACCTTACGCTACCCTTGTGCGCAACTTCGGATTTTCGGTGGGGAAGTGCGGCAAAGTGTGGCGAAGTGTGGCGAAGTTGCGCCTGGCGCAACTTCGCATCTTAGTGAATTTGCCCCCTTAAGTCTGCTAAGAAGTCAAATATAAAATACACCCAATAGGACTGTTTTTCCTCCAATAAAGACTAAATTATATCTTAGTTTGAATCAAGTAAAAGGTACTGTTTTATTACTACAGAGAAAAAGGAAATCATTTTTAACATTTTGAATTATTGGATTAAAATAGAGTCTATGGGAGATGACCTTTCTGTATTTCAGAGCTTTCTAGATAACAGGTTTCCGGATACGGTCCCATACCTATACTACAAATATTGATGTAGGACAGGGCTCAAGCCACATAGAGAGAAACTTTGCCCACACAAGATTTGCGAATAGACTTACCAATTATGTATGGTGCCTTAAACATTTTCAGATATAGTTTGTTTCTAGATGTACACAGTGACAATACAATTTAATACAATATAACAATACACTATAATTAGCAGTCAGTACATTCAGTGCTGTAAAAAGCAACCTGTTTTTATTATTATGTAACCTGTCTGGCTGGATAACTAGAGAGAGAGTCGGCAGTAATGTTGTTGTTTATAATGCCTTGGCAGTTTAAAGGACTCTATTACTGCATTCTTTAAGTCAGCTTCTGTGTAACAGCTGATTATGGAGTTAGAAACAAATCCCTGCAGAGGTGAATGTGAGCAATTCGCACAAACATTGCATTAGTCCGAGACATGGATTACTTGGAAGCAGTGGTCTGGAAAAACATTTAGGCCACAGCCAACTTTCCTTTTGCTCATCATTTTACTATAACATATGCTGAGTATACATGAACACACTGCAAAAGTCTGTATTGACTAGACAAACCCAGAATCAGCTTATACAAGGTACCATTATTCTAATCAAGGAACCAATGTGTCATTAGTCATTCCAGGTGACATGTTTGCTCTGGATATCAACAAGAGAAGGATATCAACAAGAGAAGGATTCTTATCCTGGTTCATACCATTTTCAAGGCACAAAATCAGGAATTAATGGGGCTATAGGTCAATAAGCCATTCAGAAATACATGCAAATGGTTTCTTAATTATGCACAAATTACTTTATTTCCTCCAGATTAGAGGGAAGCAGTTGCAACACAATTTACTTAATGTTATCAGCAATTTGCTTTAGTAGTCAGGTGCAAAACTAAGTCTTTCTTTGTTGGAAAAACATATTTTCAAACACCCACATGTTGTGATATTTCTATTACCTGTTTCGCCTTTGTTGTACATAACTACCTCCTAAGCAATACAGAGCCCAATAAGCACTGGAACAGCAATACAGTCCTGTTCCTATTTCCCTTAGTCACAAAGTCCATATGGCCTGGTTTTTGTACCTGTACACACTTGACAGTCAAGCAGCAGCAAAGGATTAGCATTTATTTTGAATAAATTGTTGTTCTGCTGGGTGTTTCTGTTGTTCTGCGGAATTTTGTTGCAGGAAAAACAAAGTACTCCTTGTTTGGAAGGCAGACATAATCCCCACATTACAATGGAGTTTTTTTTATAGCATTTAGGATGTTCACAAGTGCATTTCTCCAGTGCTAATGTTACACATCTTCCTTAATTCATTATTCATGCAGTAGGCTAAACACATTCAAGGACGTAAGTGACTACTTTACTATTAATAAGGTGTTAGGTACCAAGCCCACTGAAGTGACAAGTAAATGTAAAGTGAGCCATTCCTACTGTTTGCACAAGGAGTTGGGCCGTCAGACTATTTGGGGCATGCTCATTTTGCAGGCACATTGCTGCTTCAAATGCAATTTCTAAACTAAATAAAGGGTTAAAAGTATGCTTATCAGCAGACAACAAATATTTTTGTCTTGGAATGATTTAAAACAAACAGATAAGGGATTGAAAATAGCTGAGTCTGTCAACAGACTGATGTGGGTTCACATTCGCTACTCTTGTGATGGTAAAAGGGAATATAAAGCTGACATAATATTCACATACCAGTGAATGATTATTTAAAGCAGCACTCTTAAAGTGCCCATACATGGCACACCAGCTGCTAACTCTTCCACCCATGATTGAATTGTAATCTTATAGGCACATGCATAGATCTAAAACAATTGCAAGACGAGTACAACTAGCACAATAATACTACTGTCAACACTGCAACTACTCAGGGTGCACTTTTAGCAAGTCAAAACTAAAAACAAGTCTGATGCCAAATAACACACTCTTGATTTAACAATAATAACTAGTGAAAAGGGAAGAAAAGTAAGGGCCCAGCCAATAAACTTGAATATATAAAGATGCCCATGTTTTTTGTTTTTTTTTTTAAATATTATTAACCAACTAAATTTGCAAAACAAAAATTACTCCTTATAACTGATATTATTTGGCATTTACATTAGGGTTGCCCAGTCTGTTTCAGAGGCCAACTGGGAGCTGGAACACCACCATTCTGTATTGTTTATTTTTTGTCACATTTTAAGCGTTACAACTTTGCAAGGGGCCTCTTTAAATAGGGTTCTGCTCATGAAAAATAAATTGCAGATGAGCTCTGCCCATTTAAAGGTTAAATGTCCTCATTAATCCCTGTAATGCTTCCGATGTTGCCCTGTTTTAAGATTTAAACTTTGACCACACTGTCAGGGGAGTCTGATGCCTCAGCTACAGATCACATAAATCACTTGTGAAAATGATACATGATGTTCAATATCATCCATCTTTTCACACCTCAACTTCTAAATTGCAGTAAAAACCTTTAAACTAATATCCTTTCAATCTTCTCCAAACTCTTCAATGTCAGGCATTATAGTAACTCCCTCAGCCACTCTCACCATGGTATCTCGAGCTCCCGTCATCTATCTTTTAGGAATTCCCAATGAGCCATGTAACTTGCAGTTTCTCCCCTTTTTCTCTAACCTTTTTACCTCATCCACCATTTATCTTCTCTAAGCCCAAAACAGAGCATTGCTACTTAACTTATAATTTTGACTACTAGAAGCATTCTAATTGTATGAGATAGTAGTTTAACTATCAAAGAAAGCCATATTTATTGAATAAACTTATCTTACATGCAGAATTCCTAAGCAGTGGCAAGCAGGTTAGGTATATGTACTAATATAAATCTTTTTTGCTTATTTGCAGAATTTCCACAGAAGGACACTCCATCATGCAGATAATTGTATTATCAACAAGAGAACCCAACATTGCCTTTATTCTAACATTGCCATTTCTGAATCCTGAATAATGAGTGCCAACAATGCCATACAATATTACATATATGTAAGATAATACAACATATATAACAACATAATAAATGGAATAAATAATATAGCTAGCAAACCATAAGAAGTCCAGACACCTAAAACCCCTATGTCTTAACCCATATATGTTGGCAGGACTAATATGCCTCTACAGATTTGTTTCCTCCCACACTCCAAAAATATTCATGCAGGTAAGCTAGTTAATGTCTGTAAACACCAGACATATATGTCAGTATCATATAAAAAGTTTATCATTATTCAATTATTTGGGTAACAAATAGGCTTATACTTATATTGCACTGTAAAAGTACAGGGAATTCTGATTGCAACAGTGCCCTTAATAAAGACAGCAAAGAACAGAATTCTTTCCCTGCCAATCATTAATCAGTAGGAGAATGGGCAATTTCTTCCATTGTACTTGCATGAGAGGTACTTGGTAATTGATTGCTATGATTCTCCTTGAGAGGATCATAGCAATTGAAATACTCATCTGGCATCACTTCTAAGTAAGAGTGAATGTGAATGTACAAGTCCAAATTATGATTTGGATGAGTCCTATAGCCCTATAACATAAGTTTAGCAGATCATGCTAACAGGCATAATTCTAGAAAATCCAGCTAGAAAGGCCAAAGTGATATGCAATATATATTTTTTGAAAATGTATTCCTGATTTTTCAAATTATCTGCTAACCTTTGTGTTACAAGATAGTGGTGCAAAGGAAGATGATGTGCCTCAAGCAGCCTGCAGTTGTCTATTAATAATAAGTAGGAACAGGTCTGATTTGCTGACAGTTTCGGAAAAGCGGAATATTTTCTTTTTTTACACCTGGCATAAACATGCTCATTATTATGTTTTTGGCTGACTTGCACACATACGTTATTTCATGATATGCATGTTACAGACATTACAGGCCTCATTCACAATGTTTCCACCAGTGTGCAAAGTTAGTTAGTTAGTGCAAGTTAGAGAGCAGAAGGAAGCCCAAAGGCAGGTGGGTATTTTTGATCCTGTATTTCATGCAGAGAAAAACAACCCCGGGGGTGCAATTGCTGTTAAAATGGGCACTAAGGAACATGCTCTTGCACCCCTTATTGTTCTTGTGCCCCTGGGGTTTTAAATGACCTTTTCGATTTTTAATGGGATTAACCTTCAGTATTTGATAGTTACTGGATCACACAGCCCATGTTGGTGCTGCTTTAGAGATCAGAATCTGTGCAGGGCTGCTGTTCCTACTAGCTTAAGCTTGAAAGGGAACATGAGACGTGCAGACATGCATCAGATGAATGCATTTGTCTCCCTTCAACAAACTTTAATGGATGAGAATTAACTCCCTCTTATACAGTTTATGGTTCATGGTAATTACTTTGTAATAACTTATAAATCCCGTAATTGTGGCTAAAGGTACTACTTTAAAACCACAGGAACTGCAACAAGCAGGGCTGGATTTACGTAGCGGACGCCCCTAGGCCCACTGTTGTCCGTCTCCCCTGTTTTCTCCCCTTTATTCGTGAAAATTTTCATAATGGGGACCGGAGTAATGGGGATTGGAGTGCTGGGAATTTGAGAAATGCTTGTATCTCCAGCACATCCCCAGTGTTCTTGAACCAATAAGGGTGTGGTTGGGTAGCATACCGCCCCCCTAAAATCCTGCCGCCCTAGGCCCGGGCCTAGGTGGCCTTTCCACAACAAGGATACATTTCAAGGTCTGGTCAGTCTACACAGAAGTAGGCCAAGCTACAAGTTATAGACAGCGTTTGATACTGGGTAGGCTTCGTTTTGCTAAATGCAAAAAAAGGCCCAAGTACCTTAGATTCTGATCATTTACAGACATATTAGTATGTGCTGCTTGTGAAAATGAATGTTCTCCTTTAGATACAATACTAAGTACCATTGTTATAACAACTGTATTTCTACACAGACTGCTTTAAAAGAAATGTTCAGATTCCACATTACAAGGGATTCACACAAAAAAACCACCTCGGAAGAATTTACAGTTTTAGAACCGTGTGTGGCATTTAAGGGAACAGAGAATGCCTCTGCAAAGGGTAATTTTCATCCATTGTGTGTTTGAAACGAGGCATAACTCCTCAGGTGAAACTCCAGTTATTTGTTGGCCAACAATAAACCGGTGAAACTCTAACAAAGCAGAAAATGCTGAAGAGTGTGCTCCAGCTGTGAAAGTTCAGCTTCCCAGGCAGGAGAGATGCTGAGAGAGGCCTGCAGCTATGTTGTCTCTATGGGAACTAAGCACAAAGGAAGAACATCTTTAGGGAAACACAATGATCCATAAGGAAAGTAACTTGAGGCAGTCACAAGATTCTGGAATCCTAGAGGAATATTCAGTTTCAACAGACTTTAAATTACAGTATGGAAGTAGCTTTGACGTCTAACTATTTACAGTGACCTTTATTCTATATTCACGTGTTGATATTGAGGCCCAAATGTTTTTATTTTCCTTCTATTCATTTCTTTTCTTTTTCAGTGCTATACATTTATTTTGATCCACAGACCTTATATATTAGGCAGCAATTGCATTGTCTTCTAAAACAACATGCAAAGGTTTATAATTTGCCGTCTGCTGTCCTATACAACCCTGTGGTTACATGAATACCTCATTTCTCTGTTTGGAACCATGGCAGACATTAGGACATGCCAAATTGTGATGCACCATGAAAACTAAAAAGATACAGTATAAACAGTCTCAGCACCATGTCTCAGCTCCTGTTATTTTCCCTACCCAATGCTGCAAAAATTGCAGACAAACCACTTCACCATGAAAGATACAGGCAACTTTTTTTCATTAGCCTTTTGATTTCAGAAAAAGAACTCTTTTCAGTGTCTCTGTTTGTAAATTTTTACACATCATCTAACACAAATCAAAAAAGCTGCCACCTTCTTGGCAGGCATCCTGTCAGAGCATACTCCCACAGTTCTGTGACAAGTTTGTAAACCAATGGTGTCAGACAGGACCTGGTGAAACTGATGTGTTACAGACTTAACTTGGGAGAGGTTGTGACATATTACTCATTAGCCAGTTCATAAATCTGACATGAACAATGGTGTAATATGTTCACTGCCGCCTTATCAGTATTCACTTCCATTCAGTTTGGTTTTTGTTAGGTAAGGAATTAAAGTTCTTGGAAGTTATATACATACATATAATAAACAAACTAATATATTCATACATATTAACTTCCATGAACTTTATTATATATATATATATATATATATATATATATATATATATATATCATGTAGTAGAACCGGCACTCACCCTCAGAACGTCAGGCCCCGGGTGCTACTTCAGAAATTAGCATATTGGATCATTTAAGAGCACTCACGGGTGTTGTGAAAAATACTTTTTATTGGAGTGTTACAATCTACCCCACATCAACGCGTTTCGGTTCTCTCTGAACCGTCGTCAGGATAATAATAATCTGGTTTGTGACCAGCCCTTGGTTTTACTTGGTTTAAGTCGGATCAGAGCCCATCAGTGCACTCATATACAATCACATGACTCACAGTGGCATTTTATTGCTGGTAGCAAGACAAATGCAGTTGAACTAGGCACAAAAGCTCATTATCCCTTCTAGTGCCAGCAGGACCGCCATCAGAAATCGCAGGGCCCCATATGACAAAATTTCCTGGGCCCCCTGGGCTGCACCCACCGCAAGCCCCACCTACAGGTCCGCCTCCCACCGCACAGTAAAAAAACTAAAAAAATATTGGTGGCTAGGGTTCCCACGTGTTAATAAAAAATAAAAAGATATTGGTGGTCAGGGCCCCCCATAAAAAACATTTGTGGCCAGGGCCCCCCATGAGAAAAGAAAAATTGGTGGCCAGGGCCCCCCACATTATGAGAAAATTGGTGGCCAGGGCCCCTTAAACATCCATGCCTTCCCGAAGTCAGCAGCTCTCAGAAAGATGGGGGGCCCGGCTAATCGAGTAAGTGTGGCGTGGCTGGGCCCCCCTTACCCTCGGGGCCCCCTACAACTCTCTCCCCTGTCCCCCCCTGATGGCTGCCCTGAGTGCCAGGATATAACACACTGTCAACCCACGCAAACTTTAGGTATATATACAAGCTTAATGCTGATTAGTACCTTGGTCAGAACAAAATGGTGTCCCCGATCCACTGTGCTGTCCTTTCTGTATCCACGACTTTTTCGAGCAACATGACATATAACAAAGCAACCTTTCAGTTTTACAAAGAACAAGTACTGATCTTCCTCTTTCAAACATAAGAGTTTGCATTTAAAGTAGAAAGCTGATATCTGTGGGCCTGGCGGAAGGCCCAGGAACCGCACCCCCAAGTTCTAAAAAAGCAAACAATCTCATGACAATGAAACAAATCAAAGCTCAGGGGACTGAAACAGCGCCTGCTTTTAACACCACTCCTTGTTGCACGCTGTGAACTAGATTGTATTCCTAAATACATACTCAGCTGATTTATTAATATAGCTGTTGGAACATAAAAACAACACTGTTTTATACAC